>NW_006296096.1:853473-868495 GCF_000327345.1 Myotis davidii
CATCATTAATATATACACTTGCATATATATCTATATGTGTGTATCTGATTAAGATACTTTACTGAAATTATTAAATGATCTGTTTGTGTCTATATTTCTCTGCATCCACTCTCCCAACTCCCCTTCCCAAGCAGTAGGTAGTTATAATTAATTTATATTTTTAAGTTTAGTACAGCACATTGTAGTTGCTCAAGAAATATTAGTTAACTTGACGAATCCAGACTCTTAAGACTCTCTAAACAGAGGACAAAAACCAATAGGAATATCCTGAAAATATATAGTTTTAATGCTTCAGAATTTTGCCAACATTTGACACATCAAATGCTTCCTTACACTGTGCTTTAAAAGGCAATGGGGAGGGAGAAATTCCAAGATGCCTTTTTTCATCATATCATATATTTTAAAATTATACATTATGGATTCAGATAATAATTATAACTTTTTCTGGCCCCAAGTGCCTTTACTTAGTCTAATATCTGCATACTACATCTCCATTGCAAACCACACACATATCTTCAATTTCAAATAGACAAAAATTAACAGATGGACATATACATATATGCATATATCAACACAAATATATGTGTTGCCACATGCACATACACACATTGGAAAGAGTAGAGCCAACAAACAAAATAAACAAGGGAAAATAAAATTAAAAGATGAAGATACATCCAGAAAACATTGAAGAAGGGACCATGAGTACAGAGTGAAAGGAGTATGAAAGAGGATGGATATACATGGGAAAGTTGGGGAGTGGTGCCAAGCAAACTGTATAGCAGTGGACTCATTTAACACAAAATGCAGTCACATCAGCAAGCACTGTTTCTGATCTAGACAGTCTTAACCTTCTCACCTTCCAAAATGAAATGGAGAGGATTTTGAGAAGAGCCATGGATTTCCTAAAATAGCATCTGGAATGAGCTTATTAAGGTTATGAGAACTTCCTAATTTAGTTAAGAATGTTTGCTCTAAATGAGTATGCAGATCAAATAAAACACAGAGTTGTTTTAGAAGATTGTTCTTTGTATATATGCTAGCAGAAAAACAATACATTTCTTGGAAGGGAATACAGTGTACAGCATCTACTGTCAGAGAATCATATCTAAATTTTCTCACTTTCAAATGTGATTTGTGTGGTTTTTCTTATTAAGAGAAAAATAGCGCTTTTATCAAGTTTGCATACAGTTTAAAAAGGGGTACTTAGTTGGGTAATATCGATATTATTTGAATAATGGGCTTTTACACAGCTCACTATCTATATGATAGAACCTCATTTTGGCTACCTATGAGTAGAGTACTTTCCTGAGTGAATGCAGCCATATCTATAGAACACTTAGGCCAATTTTTCTGAGAGCCAGAAAGTGCTCTAAAAAAATAAAGTCTGCCTTAAAGAAAAAAACAACTAAAAAAATCATCTATCAAATTCAACAAAAAATAGTCCATTTATGTCATTTATAATGATGCGGTGAAATGGATGCTTTCATAAACTGTCCATTGCTGTTTTTTTCTTTACAATTTTATGTTTTGTAATTTTAAATAAGTAAAATGAAAAGCCATTATAATAAACACAAATATTTAAAAATCGGCTTGGGGCATGGGGCAGAGTGTTAAATAATTTGCTGAAGGTCATGTAACTATTCACTAGAAAGAAACTTCCAGATGGTTTCCAGAGGACCATTCAGGACCATTCAGGTCTCAAATAGTCCAAATATGGAACAAAAATAATTCTTAACAAAGAGAAGCTCCTTTCTTTAACAGCGAGTGTAAATGTGGTAAATATATATATATATATATATATATATACATATTTCTTCCAGATGTGATTACTAGAACCAACAACATAACATCAGTAACAGCGTCTAGAGCAGCGGTTCTCAACTTGTGGGTTGAGACCCCTTTGTCGGTCTAATGACCCTTTCACAGGGGTCACCTAAGAACACCCTGCATGTCAGATATTTACATTACGATTCATAACAGTAGCAACATTACAGTTATGAAGTAGCAACAAAAATAATTTTATGGTTGGGTCACAACATGAGGAACTGTATTTAAAGGGCCAGAAGGTTGAGAACCACTGCTCTAGAGGGTGGAAGAATAATGTTCTCATGCATAGTCATTCATCTCACAGGAAACCAGGCTTCGGTCGACCATTGGTGGGCACTGAAAGCCTTACAGTAAAATAATATCCAGTCTAGGTATCTGTTGAGGGCAAAGGTGATATGTCCAAATATATGGTCATCTGCTGCTAACATTAAACTTAGAAATTTTTGTCATTACTAAAGGGGTGACTTGATAGATTCTCTCTCAAACCAATATTCCTAAAACAATTTCTTCCACTAAGGCTTTTGCAAGGCACTAGGTATAAGACAGTGAAGTTATTCTATCAAGAACCTGAAATAATGGTACCCTAACTGCTTTGGGACAGAAAAAAAGCAGGTAGTAAAATTAATATTCTATTATGAAAATTAGAGACTCTAACAAGATTTACTCTTGCCTGAATAATTAATACTTTACTCGCACGTGTAGCCAAGTATAAGGATTTTCCTCAGGACGTATTCACCAAAGAACACAGCACTCCATTCTGGAGCGCACAGCAAGGATTACTGAGCTTGAGAAATGTTTGACATGTAAGTGGACCCAGGCATCCCTCTAAACCATATGATATCCTCAGGAATCCTCATGGAAGAGTTCTACGTAATGTGTGCCCTGGCTGTGCCATCAAACAATAATTGTAGACAGCAAGCCAACATCACTAAATAAATTAATCCGCCACATGGAATTCTTGTATATTCACCTCCAGTGTGTTGGAGACTATCTGCCAAACTCAGTTGTGTCTCAGCTAATACTTGTTATAACGCTTCTTCCTGATAATAAGTACATGTTAGACTTATTTATCTCTCTTTTAATAACATTCCTGGTTAATTCTCTACCTAAAAATGGATATTGAAGTTATGCACTATGACAAGTGTCCAGTTCAACTAAAATCCATTAATATACAGAGAAAAATAAATGCATTTTTGGAGACTTCAGGCTTTTCTTTGTATACTTCTCTAACTTCTTGTTTCTTGCTCTCCTTGGCATCTCAGATCACTCTGGTCTTTCGTTCTCCTCTGTTCCTATCTATACCTGACTTCCACCCATACTCCAAATCAATGCTGCATTAGTCCCTCACTTATCCAGCGACATTCTATTTCGGTAACGCATACGATATCAGCTAGTCCTGACAGATTAGGTCTTTAAATTAATTCACATTAAGTTAAAACACCTGGTAAAACTAACTCTCCAAAGGGATAATTGCATTTAAAGAGGTGTTTATTAATTCAAATTAATGTCTAATTATAAAATGCCTGGGGAATGCACTATTTTGAGCAGTAACTTTTATCAAACTATATTCCCTCATACTCCCGAACCATGAAATCAGAAGAATATCTAGAAACATTACTTTTGAAAGGCTGTCTTCCCTCTGCCAGTGAACCACAGACAATATAAAACACATGTTCCATTAAGATATTACACCATAACTTGATAAAGTATATCTGAGAATGTTTTAAGCTAGTAGTTAAAAATAATCTGTTTAGTCATATATCCCAAAATAAGCTCACAATGACCTGAAGGTAAAAAGGAAATTTACAATTTTATTTAGCGACATTTTGGTAAGGTTAAAACTCCAAACCCATATATATTTTTTTCTTTTTTGCTCAATCACTTCTCTCCCCCTAATCTTCCTCACCTCCCCGCCCCCACCACCACCAGAGCTGTCAGCCTGCTTTCTGTCTATGAGTCTTTCTCTACTTTGCTTGTTAGTTCAGTTTGTCTTTCTCTGACTGGCTTATTTCACTTAGCCTAATGTCCTGTAGGTCCATCCATCTTGTTGCAAAGGGTAAAATTTTCTTCCTTTTTACGGCAGAGTACTATTCCATTATGTAAATGTATCACAGCTTTTTAATCCACTCATCTATTGCTTCCAAATATTGGCTATTGTAAATAATGCTGCAGAGAACATGGGAGTGCAAATGACTCTTTTGAGATAGTGATTTCATTTCCTTTGGATATATATCCAAAAGTGGAATTGTTGGATCATATGGTAGCTCTTTTTTTAAATTTTGGAGAAACCCCCATACTGTTTTCCACAGTGGCTGCACCAACTTACATTCTCACCAACAGTGCACAAGCGTTCTCTTTACTCCACATCCTTGCCAACACCAGTTATTATATCATTAGCTTTCACCCTTTTCCAGGATCTAGACTTACTTTTACATCTGTGTGCTAAACCTCTTCTTTATTCTTGCCTTTTATGTCTACTGGTTTCAAACTCTCATAAATTCTGATTACATAAGATCATTTGATCCATTTGTTTTTATCGTGGCCATCCTATTCAGGCCACTTTTATCTCACTCTGAGACTATTCTCTTTTTTGTTGTTGTTTTTTGTTAATCCTCACCCAATATTTTTCCACTGATTTTCCCCCCATTGATTTTTAGAGAGAGTGGAAGGAAGGAGAAAGGGGGAGAGATAGAGAGAAAGAGAAACATCAATGTGAGAGAGACACATTGATTGGTTGCCTCCAGAATACACCTTACCAGGGGTTCAGGTATCAAACTTGCAACCCTTAATTCAGCAGGCCAATCTTCTAACCACTTTACCACACCATCCAGGGCTGAGACTATCCTAATAGCTTTCAAACAGGTGCTTCCATTCTCAGTCTGGACCATTCTACACACAGTAATTAAGGTTTCTACATGCAATTGCTCAAAACAGAGGATCCTGATGACCTACCAAGTTAAGACAAACTGGTATGAGGTTCAAAGACAGATTTGGTCCCAAACCTACTTTTACAGATTATTGCCCACATTTTTTCTCTCCTTTTCATCCTTCTGGCTACCAAATTGGACTCTACCCTGTTTCTGGTCACAATTGTTTACATGGTAATTTGCTTGTCTTTTTCCTACCCATGCTCCCTTTTTTAGTTTTGCATGTTGAAAATGTGTATTCTTTAAATTAATTCCCAGTTATTAAATCCTTTTCTGATATCCCAATTAAATGGGAAATCTCTCCTTTATATTCTTAAATATTTTATACCTATTCCTATAAAATTAACATTTGTATTCTTACCATTTATATACTTCTAGTCATACTGTAAGCTCTATTAGAGTAGGACTTGTGTTTTTCTTGCCTTTTTACTAATAATACTTTATACAAAGTAAAATCTCAAATAACATTATATGGGGGTTCTCCAGCCATGACAAGCATGGCTAGAGAGCAAATGAGTCCTGAGTAGAGGCAACTGGGATTGAGAAAAAGAAAGAGAGAGACAGTGGGTAAAGCCGGGACCAGGTGGGACACTGTTCTTGGATGGAGAGACAGAGACCCAGAGCTAGTGCAGCGCGTTTATTATATACAGCATGATACCAGGAAGTTTTACTAGAGTTTAAGACAGTGGTTCTCAACCTGTGGGTCACAACTCCTTTGTGGCTTCTTGGAATCATCAGGCCTGACTGGACCCTGATAACTGTATCTGCCCCTGGCCCCTGGCTGAACTTAGATCATGACACCCACCCCCTGGCACCTGAGCTATAGGTCAGGACTGACAACATTCTTACCTTTTGGCAAGATATGTTTCCAGGACATGGCTTTGCCGATGCCGCTGGACTCAGCTGACAACCGTCACTCAGGTGCTCTTCCAGGCGCCCTCTACAGTATTATAACTGAAACAGATGAAATTTGACATAATTTTCTGATCTGGCTTCTACTAGATGTTATCTTTTTTGAATTCCATGGGTTGTCTTGAGAAGTAGTATTTCCATCATATAAATTTTAAAGTATATATAAAATTTGACATTCCTCCCTTCTCTCTCTCAACGATGATGTTTTAAAAAATGTTTATTCTTGTGAGGATAAAACTTGGGTGGTGCTTTGGAAGCCAAAGTTGTTGTTTTTTAAAAAATATATTTTATTGATTTTTTACAGAGAGGAAGGGAGAGAGATAGAGTTAGAAACATCGATGAGAGAGAAACATCGATTAGCTGCCTCCTGCACACCTCCTACTGGGGATGTGCCCGCAACCCAGGTACATGCCCTTGACCGGAATCGAACCTGGGACCCTTCAGTCCGCAGGCCAATGCTCTATCCACTGAGCCAAACCAGTTTCGGCCAAAGTTTTTTTTTTTTTTTAAAAAGGCGTTCCAAACACATAATTGTCTTTCTTTACTATTGGAAGTAGATTTGAGGCTCAGGAGGGTAGTGTCTTCATTTAAAAAAAAATGATATGTGTTTGAAATAATATATTTAATTTAGAATAGTGAAGTGCAAAAACAATTATTTTTTTCTTTTCCTACAGCCATCATGTATGACATCCTTCTTCTTTTTGGTAAATTACAAAGTTTCCACCTTTTAATTTAAGAAATGTGTCCTCACCCACATTATTTCTCCCTCTTGGAGCAATAGATTGAATTTGTCTAGTGTTCTAAGAAAGAGTTCTGTGTATTTGGCCTTATTGCGGCACAAATTGAAAACTACTACTTACAGACACTGCTATTGTTATATTCAAAAAAGAAAGGAAAGAAAAAAGCCTTTGTTTTAAATTTTACTGGGACTGAGCGCATGGAGTCCATTTCCTGAAGTGTGGAGCGATACAGACTGCCACATGAATAATGAAGGTTACTGTAAAACCTGCGTCCTGCTATACTCCCTTGATATTAAACAAGGGCAGTTCTGTCTTTAAAATACTAACCCGTCTATTCTTATAACATTCAATCTCTTCTAGGAATTTCAATCGCTTTTGAACTTATAGATTGTTGAGGATTATTCACAGCGAGTGGCCTGTTTCTCCCAGAGTTTCTTTGAATTGAGAAGTCCCCCTGGGGGTGCCAGGAGAGAAGAGAAAGGAAACCAACCTGACTTGCCCGTAGTGTAGTTAGCTTACAGTTTAAAGTGAGAAATGGAGCTGCATGACCAGCAGCGTGACCTTCAACTACTAAGTGCTGCTCCTGGACTACAGCTAGGAGCCTTTTAATTCATGCTCTAGTCCTGTCCAATGTAAGGCTTGCTTAATCCCTTTGTCGCTTTGCAGCCTAACTTGTAACAATAATGCTAGCAACTTCTGGAGATGCTCGATCAATTTAATTATTCTATGGTCTGCTAAATTCCACCATTCAAATACATTAATTTTAACTGATTGATCCTGGTTTTTTTTTTTGGTGGGGTGATTACACACATAACATATACACACACCCTGATATTATTATCTGTCTATATTCACATTTTTACTCTAACATGGTTTTACTCTTTATTGTAAAAGACGACGTGCTGAAGAGTTTAGGATAAGGTTAGTTCCCCCATATTCATATTAAAAGTAATATGAGAGAAGGAATGCAGTCCTCCCCTAAATACTTATATCGGTTAAGGGCCAGGTAGGAAAAAAAAATGAAATCCCAATCACTCAAATAGCAAAACTTCCTCTGCGTTCGGCAACAGAGGCTGTGCTCTCTTCCACTAGGAGGGGAGGCATGTTAGTATCACATTTTGGGAGCATCCACTAATTTCACATAGAATTTCCTATACATAAGCAATTCTGCTGGAAAGAGAAAAATAACAAGGTACGAATATCGGAGCTTCAGGAACAGTCATTCTCCATTTCTCCAGGCTAAGTGACAATCTATGTTTTTGATCTGTGCACCTCCAGGGAGATTAAGCTGGTAATATTTATTGAACACTTTCAAAGTGCTTGGAAATGTCAGTCAGAGGAGAACATAAGAGCGCATGATCCCTGCATGCAAGTGTCTCTATTAAAAAGAGACAGGATCTTTTGAGGCTGTTCCAGGTACATTCACTTACTGTAAAAATGTGCTTAGAAAGATGTATGTTAATTGATAGTTCTGCAAACTGAACCAGGTTTTCTTGTTTGTGTAAATGTAATCTGCATACCTGCTTTCCATCAGACTTTCTGCCTGCCTGTCTAAGTAGATTCTCTAAAATCTGAGAATACAATGAAAAATCATTTTAAGGTATACAGAACAACAATGAAAAATCATTTCAAGGTATCCATCACAGTGCTCCCTGTTCTGAGAGGTGTGATGAGCTTGAGAAGAAATCATGGGATTTTCCTAGTTTCCTTCAGAAAACAACCTTGAATGGAGTGAGCCACCCATTTCACACATCTCAAAGCCAACATCTGCTCAGTTCGTTTTAGTGAACTAGACATGGAGCCCCTCCGCAGGTGCGCTGTTGATGAGCCCTGGATGACTTACTCCTTGCCAGCTTTAACAGGGCTGCTTTTCCTTCCACTCTCCAGGAGAAACTCTCAGGCTGTCGTATCCAAAGTTGGAACAAGAGTGAAGTTAGAACCACTTTCTCCAGGATGATTTCATGAACTCCTCCTCAAGTCAGAAAGCGTATTACAAACTGTAAGAACACAAGGCTGTGTGCTAGGATGTAGATTTCCTTCTCACCATCTCAAGGAGGCGCCATCTCTCTCTTCTTATTCATGGTAGGAAAAATGCGAAACGTCTAGGTCTCCATAAGGGGTGCTCCCACTTCTTCCAGTTTAGTTGATCAATAAGGAGCTATGGATGCTGAACTAGAGCAGGGGGACAAGGCCTCATGGGATTCCCCAAAGACTCAACTGTCATAAATGAGACTTAAGTCAGAGCATTTCTGAAAGTATCTTCTATTTGAGACAATAGCATTTCCCCTGAGTGGAAGAAGAAAGACACATTTTAAAATACTTTTTGAGCTCCAGACAACTTAACTAAAATGACCGTGGACTTGGAAGTGGCATTATCAGAAAAAGAGACTGATCCAAGAAGTAGAGGAAGCAGGTGATAGAATAGGCAGAGGGAAATGTGATGAGAAGAGTGAAGATTGAAAATGAATTCAAAACCACATATAAAAATTAACTCAAAGTGGATCACAAACATATATGTAAAGCCAGAAACTACAAAAATTCTAGAAGAAAACATAGGAGAGCGTTTTTGTGACCTTGAGTTGAGTGATTATTATTTTTTTAGATAGGACATAAAAATCACAAAGCATAAACAAAATATTGATAAAATGGGTTTCATCAAAATTAAAATATTTTGTTATTTGAAAGACATTGTTAAGAAAATGAAAAGGCAAGCTATAGACTGGGAGAAAATCGTAACATATCATATATCAGACAAAGAACTTAAATCCAGAATACACAAATAATACTTAAATCATCATAATAAAAAGATAAACAACCCAATTTTAAATGGGCAAAATATTTGAATAAACATTTCCCCAAAGAAAACATGCAGATGGAAAAAGAACACATAAAAAGATGCTCAATATTATTATTCATTAGAGAAATTAAAACTGCCACGGGATGCCACTATGTACCAATTAAAATTGCTAAATTGATAATGGCTGACCATACCAAGGGTTAGCAAGGATGCAGAGTGACTAGAACTCTCGTACCCAGCTGGTGAGAATATAAAATGGTACGACCAATCGGAAAAATAATGAGGCTATTTCTTATAAAGGTAAGCATACACTTAATCTATAACCCAGTAATTCTACTTTTATAAGCTTTTACTGAGGAGCATTAAAAGCATATGACTACACATAGACTTGTACATGAATGTTTATGGTAGGTTTCTTTATAATGTTCAGAAACTGGGAACAAACAACTTTATCAACTGGTGAATAGATGAAGAAATTATGGTATATATATATATATATATAAAATGGGCTATTACTCAATAACAAAAAAGAACAAAGTATGGATGTAGACAAAATGCTGAAAGAAAAGTTACATATATAAAACTACATGCTGCTAGATACCATTTGTATGATATTCTAGAAAAGGTACAATTATAGTGAGAGAAGAAAAACTACTCAAGTCAGGAGATAGAGAAAAGGGCACCAGGGGACTTTTGGGAGTGATGAAAATGTTCTGTATTTCAGTTATGGTGGTGGTTATACAACTGTACCCATTGACCAAAACTTATTAAAGTTTAAAATTGGTTAATTTTGTAGCATGAAAATTATACTTAAATAAATCTAATTTTAAAAATTGACTCAAAGTTACCGATTTTGAAAACCAGTGAAAGAAGGAATTAAAGAGAACAGTAAAGATATTGTCATGCCTTAGTCAAGAGAGATTGCCTGCTGAAGAGAAAATATTATCTCGCTAACTAAAGGGGCAATCTTGGACAAATCACATAGCCTCTCTGATCTTCAGTTTCCTCAGACATAAACCAAGGAGACTGAACAAAAATGAGCTTTCTTTACAGCTCTGAAATTGACAAAAGGTTTATGTGTTTTTCCACCAAGGATAGCCAATTTTGAGGAATGTTTAATCAAGAATTTTGGTCCCATTTTATCAGGCAGCATTAGTGAAATTGAAAAAGGAAATTCTGATTTATGTAGTTTGACAGTATTTCAAAACAAGTTGAAATGGAAGGTTGAATAAGCAAATACAGGAAAGAAAGTGGCTCCCTAAATAAAGATTTCACATATATATACATATAAAAACCTCCTCTGATGTACCTCTATTTGTACAAAATGTTTTAACAGTTCTGAGGATTAGTCACTATCAACACATACCCGTGGAGTTTAGGGTATCAAAAACACATGGGGTTATTAAGTGGTAGACTTGAAAATATCCATGGGTTCTTGTCATTAAGAAAAAAAGAAACAATAGCTGAAGTGTTAAAATGGTGGAAATGTAACAGGGAAACCTTGTGTTTTAAGAGCCACAATACTGAAATAACTTCAAGGGATTGGCTTACACTCAAACAGGAAATTGACCAAATCAACATTTGCTTGAGATAATGAAGTGATAAAAGGAGCAGTGAGGGGAGCACAAATGTGAGGGAGAAGGTGGCAGTGGAGGTTCTGTGTTAACCTACTAGGCTGTGTCTGAAAAGTGTTTTTAATTAAACCTCTCCATCCAGTGCTCATGAAACCTAAATACAATACTGAATTAGTGCCTTTGGGAACAGGTATAATATAAAACACACACACACACACACACACACACACACACACACTGTAACAAATTGGACTGGCAAAGGCACCTCCATCTTTTCCAGTACAAATGCTACACCATTTTTCTTTATTGAAGGTCCCATTTCAGGCAGTAACAAGGCAATTAAAAAACCAACCCATTGTGCAAGCAGATGAAGGAGGGACCAAATTGCACAAAAACACCTAACAATGAGTGCTGCTGTTCCTCAATCCCCACCCCCTGGCTCTCTTGCTGAGACTGGAGGTAAGTCCAGCTCCAGGACCTGGTACTGAGAACTCTATGTTAGGAGGCAAGAGCTGGGGGCAGGACCCAGGACCAAACTAGAGATGAATAAGTAGGCCAGGAGTTAAACCAACTAACCTCCAAAAACAGAGTAAGTAAGCACAAAGGGCCTGGGATTGAGCTATTCAGGCTTTCAGAAGGCTTTTTTTTGTACCTATATACCTAAAAAATCCCCCCACACTCTATCCCCACCTTCCCTGCAATTATCTATTTTCTTATCCAAATCTGAAACTGGATTGCCACAAATCAGAGTTGTCACAGAACTCTGAATGTATAGGGTATTTTAGTTTGTACTTGGGGGAGTCTTTGAAGTAATAAATAATAGTAATGGCTAACCTTTATAGAATACTTTCTATGTGCTGGGCACTGTCTTAGCATTTAACAAAACAAAAAGCAGCAAAAACATTTTATGATATGGACACTGTTATCCCCATTTTATGATGATACACAACATTTAAGTGACTCGACAAAGGTCACAGAGCTTGAGAGCAACAGAGAAGGAATGAAAACCCAAGAAATCTGGCTCCAACTATAGGCCAATGCTGTAGCCTGGAACAAACCCAGACCAAAATGAAAACCACCCTTGGGATGGAACTAATCTCTGGAAGAACAGACTCAGATGCAGGTGCAGGGAGGAAGTTTGGTCTTGTGGGCAGAGCATGGTGTCCAGGGGGTGTGGTAAAATGAACAGGTGGTGGTATAGTCCAGCAGTCAGACCCAAAGAGGTTCAGACTGGTGTTGAGGAGTTTCAGCAGGTGAAGCAGGAGTATTGAGAGGAGATTCAGACAGGCAATTATCAATAGGGCCCAGGCAACCTCTTCAGGGTGGTCCCTATTCTAGAACTAGAAATACTACAAGTAGCACTAAGCAAAGACTAGAACCTAGTTACTCTTACTGTTGAGATTGAAGCCATCACCAAAAGTCTCCATACCCTCCACCTTCCACCGTCCTACTACTCCCAGCTAATGACGAAGTGTGGCGGGGTATTAGGGCAGACCACGTCCTAGGAGATATGGCGCTCCTAGGACAGGAAGGCTTGCCAAATTTTTCTTAAATAGCACAGTAAGCGTCCACCCAACACTCCTTTCCTCTCTCCTTCACTCATCTTCTATTGCGATCTGACAACTCTCCCAGCAGCCCCACTTCCCTTCCTCCTCATTTCCTCTCACAGATGTTTCCCCTAAAATAAAAAATCTTTCCACCTTTAATTTCATCTTGGCTTCTGCTTCTTAGAAGGTCAAGACCAGTAAAAGCATCTTACATTTATGTGCTTGTACTTTACAGTTTCTAAAGCAGTTTTTGCATATATTTGCTCATTTGAGCTTAGAAGAGTTCTGTGGCATAAACAGGGTAGGTACAATTATACTCATTTTATAGGTTTGGATATTGAAGATCAAAAAGTTCAAGTGCTGTGTCAATGACAGGCAGCCTCTGATATGACTCCTGACAATCCCTGCCTCCTGGCCCTCACATCCTTTGGTATTCTTCACCTCCTACCCCTGTGAGTGTGGGCTGCACTTACTGACTAACTTCTAATGAATAGAACATGACAGCACTAATGGATTGCCACCTCAGAGATTAGTGTATAAAAGACTGCAGCTTCATGTTGAGTGCTCTGTCCCGTTTTTCTCTTGGATCAGTTGCCCTGAGGGAAAACACCTGCCATGTTGTAAGGCAGCCCCATGGAGAAATCCATGTGTCAAGGGACCAAGGCCTGCCAACAACCTGTGAGTGTGGAAATGGATCCTCCCCATTAAGTCTACAGATAAGACTACTGGCTGACAGCTGGACTGCAACCTCAGGACAGACCTTGAGCCAGAGACACCTAGCTAAGCCACTAGGATCCCTGATCACAGAAACTGTGACATAATAAATGTTTATTAATTTAAATGGCCAAGTTTGGGGATTAATTTTTAAGAAGCAATAGAAAGCTAAAGTAGTACCCAATATTCAGAGTGCGTTATGGGAGCATACACCATTGAAATGTATCCCAAAGCTTTGTCTAGCTGAGGTTTATTATTATCTCTACCCCAATTTTCAGTACTACCTTTCTCTATTTCTTTTGCGAATAAACTTGAACCACTAATTCTTTTTTTTATGGAGTAACCTAGTAAATATTTTTGCTGTGGCAACAGACATCCCCTAAATTTCACTGGCCTTCAACATTGAACATTTACTTTTGGTTCACAGGTCTGTCAGTTGGCTATGGCTCTGCTGGGCCCCTCTCAGTTCAGTTCTGCTCGCTATGTCTTCACATCCGTGGCTAAAGGAACTGCCCTCATCTGGAAATGTTATTCTCATGCACAGGCATGAACACAGGAGGTCGAACTGAACCATCCAAATACGTTTATAGTTTCTTCTCAGAAGTTGCGTACATCGTGTCCATTCACATTCCAATGGCTAAAGTCAATCATTTAGCCAACCCAACAATGTGATGGCATAATATATCCTGCCTAGGAAGGCTTGAGGAGTTACAAGGCAAAGGGCAGGGATTTATAATACATGGGAGCTATAGAATAATGGAAAGAATAATATAATCCACCACATATAATATTGAGTGGTTATGAACTGAGATCATATCAATGGTTGAAAATTAATGCTTAGAAATTTAAACAATTAAAGCATTAAGTGTCCCTTTAGACTATATTATTGAAAACAACAATGTTCACTGAAAGCATTGAGCAGAAGGGTAGAAAATACTAGGCTGTCATTTGGAAGAGGAATTGGCAGAGCAGCCACATCCAAAATGAGTGACCATGGTTTAGTCATGATGTCTTCGCAGTTATAGCTTTTAGAGATGGGAAATTGGCTCCTTTCAATACCATGCTCATTTAAGAGGTATTTTCTACTCTGTTTTTAAAATGAGCATAAAGTCCCATGAAAAATGTTACATCCCTTGCTTAATCCATGAAATGGATACCATAACCTATCAACCCTGAATTGGCCAGTAACATTATTAGAAATTCTGAAAAGTTGTTAGCACTGTCTCTTAAAGGAAAAAATAAAAAAATAAAGATGCAAATCTTTTTTTTTTTTAACAACCAAATGTTCCGGTAATGATTTTCCACTCTTTGCCTATCTTCATGCTTTAAATAGAGTCTGTGTTAAAAATATCTGTTATAATAAAATAAGAAATGGGCAGCTAACAAATTAGGAAGTAGGCAAAGCTAATTAAAACAATTCTGAAGACTACGGAAGGTACAGTCCTACTAGATTTTTTTTTTTGCAGAAAGGTCAGTGTTTCAGCCTTTTCTAGACAGTATTTTCACAGCTGATTTTGAGATTAACTTCAATGGCACTATCACACTTTAAAAAAAATATGGCAGCAATGAGATGTGTTGATGTCTGGCAGTCCTGCTTATGCTGTGACTCTATGCTAAGCACATCCCCTGTGCTTTCTGACAGCCCTATATTAAATGTGCTCTAATAATAAGTACAGTGACCATAGAGAAGAGATTAAAGGAACCAATGGTACACCTACATATACAACACAAAATTTTTCTGCTTCAATAGGATAGCACTGGGAGAAAAGATACATATACACATAGATATGGGAAGCTCTCTCTTCACCTTAAACTACCTAAAACCAAGACACACCAACATTTTCAGTTTGGTATAAGCTAAATTTTCAAATTTCCATGTCAAAGGTTGGACCAATCTCCTCCTCCGTCTCCTCCTCCTCCTTCTCCTCCTTCTCCTCCTCCCCCTCTTCCTCCTTCTCCTCCTTCTCCTTCCCCCCCTCTTCCT
>NW_006296096.1:868559-894437 GCF_000327345.1 Myotis davidii
AAATAGGGAACTTCAGCTCTGTGAGCTACTAGCCTCCAGTTCTTTCAGAACTAGGTCATCTAAGTAAAAAAAATTACTTAGGTGTAATTTACCTGTTTATATCCAAGGTTTTAAAATTGAAACGTGTTTTTTGAGTGCTATAGCAACACCCTAAAATGCAACAATGAGAACATTATTCCCTAAAAGTTTGTTAATGTGGGCTATTCACTTTTTCTATGTCTTTTCCAGATCCTCCTGAGTCACTGGATCTCAAACTTTCTTTTTATTTTTATTTTTCTCCACTTATTTTTACTTTCCCAATATACATGTATATATTGGGAAATAAGATATATATATATATATATATATATATATGTATATATATGTATATATGTATATGTATATATATGTATATACAATTTCTCATACTTCACTGGCCATAAAACTGAAAGCATTTTTGTGTTATGTAAGCACTTCAGGATCTTTTTAAAAATAAATTTATAATGTGGATCACTAAATTTTCTCTTTAAATATACATTTTTTCTTATGTGCCTTATTTTTATATTGTTGTAACAGCCTGATCAGTAAATGTCAACATAAAAAAAAAAAAGACCTTCTAGTGTTCCTGTAACATAATGGGATTGAACATTGGAATGTGGACATTAAGGATCTCCAATAGATGTCATATGAACAGCACTTAGATTTTGAACTTTTTAATAGCTGAGTCTTATGTTAAGTGAGACTAAATATGTTCTACTGAGTATTTAACTCCATAAAGAGCTACATAGCTTGGTAATGCTTAAAAGTAATTAACACATACATAAACATTTAAAATTATATTTAAATAAATAAAACATTTATAAAAATTTTCTAAATAAAGTGGCTTTGAAGTATTTATCCTATCTATAAAAGAGTAATATGCAAATTGACCATCACTCCCAACACACAAGATGGCCACCACAAGATGACACAAGATGGCCACCACAAGATGCCCTGCAGGGGAGGGCAGTTGTGGGCAATCAGGCCAGCAGGGGAGGCAGTTAGGGGTGACTGGGATGCAGAGGAAGGCAGTTGGGGGTGACCAGACGGGACCAGGCAAGGATGTCTGACTGCCTGGTGAGATCTGACCTAAACGGGCAGTTGGACATCCCTCAAGGGGTCCCAGATTGGAGAGGGTGCAGGCTGGGTTGAGGGACACACACATCCCTCTCCCATGCACAAATTTCATGCACCAGGTCTCTAGTATGTATATATTGGGGCATACAATATTTAGGCCTTACTTTCCTTGCAAAACAAGATGAGTACCTTAAACACACTTCAAGCTATATTCATGTATTTTATTTATATGTTTTCTGAAATAATGTTTTCATCAAACCATCTTTAGCAAGTCACATGAACTAGAGATATTCCTTCTTCAAGGTTTTTCATAGGGAAGATTATAAGTTCTTAAATCTTAAAAATATACACACAGTAAGTAAAACTGTGTACATTTTTAAAAAGAAATCTAAAATTAATTGAAAAATTGAAATCTAATATTTATGCTTGCGATTTTATGAATTAATATTTTGTTATACTTGAAAATACAGAATTGTGATTTGCCCAGTCCTATTAAACATATTTAAATACCAATAAATCTAAATAAATGTAGTGCTGTAAATCATTTTGTGAGTTATAAGACCCATGTGTTAGTTATAAGACCCTTTGTATTCACTTGTTTTAGAGTAAGAACTCTAAACTCATACATGTTTGAATGCTAATATTATATGCATAGATTTTGAAAACTATATGAACTTATTTTAACCAAGAATATGAGTAATAACAACCGGAGAGTCACCCAGGGAATGCCATTAAAATCTGACATAACTAATAGCTAAATTTCATTCAAATTCTTCAGTGTTTCAGAACACTTGTTTAGAGCACTTTCCGTCCTCTTGACAGTGCTTCCTGTTCTTGGCCAGATGCACAGCCACAAGCAGAAGCACCAAAAACTCTCAGAAAAGCCATTGTTGAAAAGGACTGGAAACTGAGTCATTCTCTCAAGACCTCCAGCCACAAATTCGAAATTAGAGGGATTCAGAGCCATGAAAATCCCTGGCTATGCATTAGAACTGTGTTTCCAAATACTTATTATGCATCTATCCACCACTGACTATAAGAAATGTCACTAAAATGTTTATATGAAAGGAATAAAAATCAGTGGCCACAAGCATTATAATTTATTTCTATGGACAGTATCCCTAGCAGCACTTGAACTTTGGTTCCATTTTTAGTCAAGGCTCTTGTCTCAGTGACTAACTCAAGCAACCAATGCCCAAACTAAATCATCATATTGATGGTCCCTGGCTATGCAGCTTGACAACTCTGACAAGGGTAGCTCCTGGCATCCTGTATAGAGACAGCACAAAACTGACATTCCCATTCAACCTGATGCTCAGGTTCCCTATTGTAAAAGCTTTTGAGAGTAGAGCTATGTCTTTGGCCCAGACAGTGATGCTGAATGAATGGTACCCATTATACAGAATTTTATCTTCATGTAATTATAGTTTCATTTCACCAACAGTTGCCAAACAGTGAGTGACAACCAATACAAGGACTACTGTCAAAAGGAGCCAAATTTGTGTGTGGATGTTGCCTTTATCATGTGATTTCAAGTTGTAAGTTGAGGCCCTTGCTCTCAAATTTCAGTCTCCACTATTTTCTGAAATCTCTCAGTAATAATTCCTTCCACTGGAGGTACAATGGATGATAATACTTCTCCTGATGGTTGGTTTTCAATACAGATCATTTAGGGAGGGATGCCCAACTTAAATATCCCAAATCTTAGAGTGAGTAGGTTTTTCAGATATTTTATTCACTCACTAACTTTTTCATTCATTCACTCATCTCATTGATTCCTAAAGCTGAAATGAATAGAGAGCCTTCTATATGCTAAGCCCTCTCTAAAAGATGAACATCTTGAGGAGGGCCCTTGAGTAGCTCACCTCGGTTGGCAGCAGAACACTAAGCTGAGGAGAGTGCCCAAAAAGGAGAAAAAGGTAAAGAGATTTGCCAAATCCAACTCTGCTACTTGACAGTTTTGCCTAAAACTGGCACTGGTGGTGCCCACAGGTGTCCAGCCTCAGCCACAACTGGTGAAGTGTGCAAAAGCTGCCTTGAAAAAGGGAAGTTGACTTCGGAAATACAGGATTCCCTAGAGTCCATGATTTCATTGATTGAGAACAAGTTTTCCTCCACATTTAGAAAATGTGATACAGTAAATGCTTTAGTGGCAGAATCTAATTAGTCTCCCAAAGAAGCTGCTCAACATGTTAAGCTGCAAATGTTCTGCAAATGTAAAATTGAAAATTTCTTGTTCCTGATCAAGCCAACTGCTCTATTTTGTAGATGGTAGGAAACATAAGACTTGAAATCAGAAAGTCACCTTTGACTATACCTTCCAATCCTCTTTCTCGCTTCCCATATGGCTTGCTTGGATGTGTTCTTTTCATTCTCCTTGGCATCCTCCCTTCCTTCTTTCCTATGTTTCACCTTAATCTGACTTAATGTATCAACAGCTCTTCTCCTTAAAAAAAAGATATTTCATTGATTTCAGAGAGTAAGGGAGAGGGAGAGAGAGAGAGAAACATCAATAATGAGAGAGAATCATTGATCGACTGCTTACTGCATGCTCCACAATGAGGCTTGAGCCCCAAACCTGGGTATGTGCCCTGACCGGGAATCAAACCGGGACCTCCTGGTTCATAGGTCATTGCTCAACCACTGAGCCACACTGGCCAGGCAACAGCTCTTCTCTTCTCCCTGAATTCAGTAGTTCCCTCTACCCATCCTGAAAACTGCCATGATGACATTATTTTGATGATGTTTGTGCCTTTAGTGCAATCAATGTAAAGACTCCTAAAATTTAGCTTCAGGCCCTCATTGTACCTCAGTTACAATTTGTGCTACAACAGACCTTTAATCCTGCTTAGCTTCAGATAAAACCTGAACTCCTTAACTTAGTATTACATTTGTCCTCAACCTGTCTTTGCCATCTTATGCAGAACTACTCATTTTAAGGTTTCTCTTTCAGTGCAAGTGGTTTACTCACTACTCCTTACTCCTTAACCACTCTTCATTTTCCCATCATTTCCAACAATTTACTCATAATGGTTTTAGAGAGAAAGAGAGGGGGTAGGGGGAGGGAAGGACTACAAATTTAAGTTTTATGCTGCTTCTGACCATTCATAGAATGTCTCTGAGTCTGATTTTCAACTATAAAGTGAAGTTTCACAATGTCTGTCCTCTCAAAGGGTCTGCGGGAAGATCAAGGAAACTAATATTTATTGATTCTTTATTATGTGCCAAATAGACTTGGCTAGTTTTAGCAAGGTAACATATTATCTTATTAAAATATTTTGATGATTCTGTGATAAGGAAAATGAGGCAATAACTTGTATGCATATATTTTGTAGACTGAGAAACCACCATGAAAATGTGTAGTTTTGTCTGATTGTGACCTTCTATTAAATCTTCTATTTTATGCAATCTTAATATTTTGTCCAAATAAATTTTAAGTTATTTTATGGTATAAATGATTTTATGTATTTTTTATATCATGATAGTTGTTAAGTTAGTAATTGCTTTGTAAATCTTTTTGAATTTATCTTGATATGCAGTATATAGGATAGTTGATTAATGATTCCACTTTTCCATCAGAGGAGCCTAAAATTCTTCTTCCTCTATTTTGTCTGTTAGTTGGCAGCCACATACCTTACAATAAAGAGGCTATGGTGGAATTACCAAGGAAAAGAGACAAACATCACCTATGTGGGCTGCTTGAGGGGGTGTATACATACATGTAAGTAAGATTTGTTCTGTTTGCAAATATTTCAAAATGTATTTAAATAAGTCAATCAAATCTAACTCAATGAAGGTAATATATTAATAGTAATTCAAAATGAGTTGCAGCACATTTAAAAAATCTATTAGCAATGAGGTAACTGAGGATAACTTCACTAGTGATGAATATAATAGATGAGATAATGACACACACGATCACACACTAGCTTTGAAACTTGGCTTTGATGATTTAAATAGAGAAAGCAAAACTAGTATATACCTGAGTAGGGATTTGTTTTTTCTATTTATCTGAAGTTAAAAGTCAACCTTATTATTAGGTTGAATGACTTTAAGTCCCCATATTTGAGCAGAATTTAAAGGACCATTCGCTGATAGACTAATTCCAGAAAATAAATGAGCTCCCAAATGTGTGTGTGTATTATATAGTATTCTACTCAACTCTAAAAACAAATGTTCCTTTAATATATATATTTAAATGATAGGTTCTAAACAACTTTCTATATAAATAAAGAAGCTAGAGTCAAAAGGCTGACTCATTCAACTTAATTTTTTAAATGTACTTAGGTATATGTAATGATTAAAACTTCTCAGTTAAAAAAAAGTGAGTTTGATGTCTGCTATTTTTCTCCCTCTGATTAGAAAGAACCTGTTTTTTATGGCGCTTTGCTCACGAGAAGTAAACATCTTCAGATGACGTCTTCTAAGCCCATTCTTTTCAATATGAAACAGGATGCCTGACATGAACTTAATTTCCTTTATCGCACTGTGTTAAATTCCCAAGACTGGTATATATCTTAATATAAGAAATATATGTGACAAAGCATCCTTTTCGAGACAACATGCTTGAAAGAGAGTGTGAACGAGGGAGATTAATCCATTCACCTATTAGATGATGACAATTTAAGGAAGTCCAATCTATCTTTTCCACCCATCAAGGCCATGTGTTTTGTCTTTATCCACTAGAGGGGGTAATGTTCTTCCATCTAAAAGGACATGGAATTATCCCAACAAGATTTAAATGCACAGTGACCTCATCCATTTGAAACTAGGTTAATTAAATGATATTATACAATGGATACCAAAACTATCAATAAAAGCTTCCTCAAAAACATTTGTGATCCATAGACCAGAAATAGTTATTGTCCTTGTCCATCCTAAAATTTTGCAGAATCGGTGGCTGTAAGGATGGGTAAATTTGTTTTAGCTGAGAGAATACAATTTACATAAAGTAATGCTTTCTATGAGCATTCCAAAAGATACTGTACACTTTTTCATGTGATTAATTTCATTGTATTAGAGTTGATAATTTAATTGTTTGCTTCAGCAGGGAGGCAAATCACCTATTTATTTTTTAAGGATGTATTTAATAAATAATTGGGGAATTAAGTGGATTTATAGAAGTTTATTATAAATATAAATACATAAATTACACATGGTATAACATGGTTGAGTAGTGACATGGGCTTTGGAAATTTGGAAATCAATAAAAATATATACAGAACTGATTTTTAAAGTATAAATATAAAATTGTCTCTGTTTATCATAGTAACAATTTTCCTTTAATAAGTTTCAAGCCAATAAGACAAGAATGTTATTTTTTCTTTAAACCCACTGGAAAATAGTTTGAATTGCAGAATAGCCAATCATATTTAGTTGTTAAAAGATAATAAAAATAATTGGTTAGAAATAACCAGTTGCCAAATTGATGAGATGTCATAATTATAATTAATTGTGCTATTAGGTCAGTTGTTTAGTTATTTCTATGAATAAGAAAAAGCCTAATCAAAACACAGAATAATTAGTTCAGTTGAAAGGAAGAGATATAATTTGTGAAAAGCAAGTATGTCACATCAACCGTATTTTGCGAAATTCGAATCATTTTCTAAAATAAACTATATTTCTAGTTCCTGGAGATTACTCCCCTTAAATAATAGCTGCTGTAGTGGTTTCAAATGGAGGCTGAATACCCCCCTCACCACACAGCTTTTGTAAATATCATGCCTAGAGCCCCCCTTGCAGAAATGCTGACTCTGCAGGCCCAAGGTGGGATCTCAGCATGGGGATTTTAAAAAATCTCCATATTCTAATCTTCAGGCCTCATTGAGCATCACGGAACTGCACAAGAGTTCATTGTACCTGACTAGGTTTTTCTCCTTGTTTTTTGACCCCTATAAGCTGTAGTTCTAAAATGTCTTTTGAGGCAAAAGAAGAAAATCATAGTGAATTATTATGACTTTTTACAGGAAAATCTCCTATTGTTTGAGTAAGAGTAAAGGCCTCAAAATACCTATGTGTAACAGTGAATTCCACATTATAGTGCAAATAAACATGTTTTTGAAGTCCTGTATTGTTTCTTAGTAATTTGTGCTGCCTGGAGATCTTCCAAGTACAGCAAACAAAGGCTTGTAGAAAGGACTTAGACGAGCATCATGGAAAAATTTTTGCTATAGACGAGAAAAAATATTTACAAACAAAAATTCCAAACAGGCCCAAAAACCTATAAATAACCATTGTGTTCTTATAAATATATTACCATAAAATACAGATATTTAAAAAGTGAGCACTATGTTTATCTACTATATACATTAAAACAAATTAGAGTGAGGCCATGGCTAGTTAAGCTATATGCATCTAAAAAAATCTGGCCTTTTCCACGATGAAATATCTTACCTGTAATTTATTTTACTATACATGTAATTTTCTATATATTTTTAGATACCTATTAGTAACTTACAGTATATGATTTACTTTAATCAATTTAGGAACTAACTTACTGTAAAGCAGAAAAAGTTATATATTTTTCTCCTAGAGTCTTTTCCACCCCATTTTTTAACACACTGAGAAGACACTATGGCTACAGAGAGCAACAGGGCATAGGTCAGAGGCCAGTGGAAGGAATTAATATGTATTCAAATAATTGTGTCTATTCAAATTATGCATATATTACAGAAGGTGGGAGCTATGGGTACCCAGAGGAAAAAATACCCAATGTGCCTATAAGAAGTCTAGAGATGGTGATTGTGGTAACTGTGGACAATCATTGAAGAGTCAGAAATGACTCCAGGATTCATTCATTCATTCATTCATTCATTTTACCAAAGTTTGTGATTTACACAAACTTTGATTTACACAACATGGCATTTTCCCTCAAAAGTCAGATAATCCCTAAGAGATGTGTCCCAAAGTAGAATAACAATGCAGAGTATCATAAGTAACATGTGGAGAGTGCTGTAGATTGTTTAAAGAAGGGAAGATCTCTAAGAGGTATGTGGCATTGAAAGAGCCTTGAAGTCCAGGGGGGATTGTTTCTGGAGAAAGAGATAGTATCAGAAGACAGAGGGGGAGACCTGGATCCCTGTATTTCTCCAGATTGCTTGGAGAGGGTATTTCATCCCTTAAACCCAGATCACATCCTCCAGGAACAATTCCTGAGCTGTTTCACTCAGATCAATACCTGAATTCATACTAGATTTGTAATTGGAACCAGTAAACATTTAATCATGTGCTATTTGGCATTGTTTTAAAATTGTTGATTGTATTTTTAAACTTTTTAACCCTTTACATGGTGAATTCTTTGGTGGCAGGGATTGATGTTGTGTATTTGTCATATCTTTGATATTGTCTAATATACTATTTAGACACCCAATCTGGATTTAGTAAGTACTTGTTTATTAAATGATACTCTGACTAAATGTAGTAGTGGAGGGCTTGCCAGGTAAAATATAGGAAACACAGTTAAATTTCAATTTCATATACACAACAAAAAAGGTTTAGTATAAAAAATATATTGATGGGACATACATATAATAAAAAAATATTTCCCCCTAAATCTGGCAACCTGAGGTAGTGGTGTATTTTTTATGACTTTGTCAAAGCTTCCCATGTGCTCAATAAAAATTATTGACCTTTCATTCAAGACTGGACTCACTATTTTGTTGTTTAGAGGCTGGTTCTTCCCTGAACAAATGAGCTGCATAAAACAAGAAGAATGGAAGAAAAAAGGACAGTTTTGAACCAATGACCAGTGACTGAAGATGAATGAACAAAATCCAGTCACTGAATCAGAATGGGTGAACATGAGATCACAGAGACTACACAGAAGGTAGAGGGTGGTACAGATTAAAGGAGAAAGTTGTCTGAATACATCAATAGGAAGATGAGATGGGAAGTAAGAAAGTTAAGAGATGGGAGAGGCAAAATTGTTTGAAAGCAAATAAAAGGAATAAAAGAATGAAAAGAGAAAAAGGATAAGAATGAAAAGTCGATAAAAACAGAATAGAAAAAGCAAGAGATAAAGAAATCAAATGAGAATGGAGGAAGTATAACGAATAACAGAGCCCTTTCTCCTCCCACCTCCCCACCTGTGTTCCCAAGCAATTGATTATTTGCTGCTACTGGTGTTGCTGCTGTCACCAGTCACCCTGGTACACAGAGAGTTTTCACCTGCTCTTCTCAGTACAGACAGTAGAGAAGCTGGTCACCAGTCCCACAGAAAGGAGAGTCAAGTGGAGTGAGAGAAGTAGACCTGGGCTACAGAGGGGGCAGCAGATAGAGACACGCACACACACACACACACTAACACACAGGAAGAAAAAACTGATTATTTGGATGGTGTGGCAAAGGTAAGTGCTAGGGAAGGAACATGGGCTAAGAAAAAAGTCTATATATATATATATATACACATACACACACAAAGTCTTTAAAAATAAATTAATATTACACACAATGGATTATCATTCAACCTTTTAAAGAAGGAACTCAGCACTATGGAACAACATGGATGAAACTTGAAGACATTATGCTAAGTGAAACAAGCCTGTAAAATACTGCATGATTCCACTTATAGGAGCTTTCTGAAGCAGTCAAATTCATAGAATCAAAGAGGCCGGGGGTTGGAGAAGCAGGGCGATCCTGTCAAGCCAAATGAATAAGTCCTAGAGCTCTGCGGACCCCAGGACACCTAGAGTCAGCAATACTGTACTGAGCAGGAAGAGGGTAGGCCCCTCCACAATAAAATAAAATAATAAAATATTTTTTCTTTTAAAAAAAATATATTCTTTATTGATTAAGATATTACATATGTGACCTTATCCCCATGTTATCCCCTACCACCCTGCTCACGCCCTCACCCCCCTGTTGTCTGTGTCCATTGGTTAGGCCTATATGCTTGCATATAAGTCCTTTGGTTGATCTCTTCCCCTTACCCCCACCCTCCCCTACCTTCCCTCCAAGGCCCGACAGTCCAATCAAATAAATATTGTATGTCATGAAAATTGTAGGCTGTGAGGAAACATTTTCAAATTGGTGACATAGTAATTTGTATTTGTATGGTAGCTCTTTCAAGATTGTTCCTGATAGATATTTTTCTTCCCAAACTACGTAGACAAGGATATAGAATACCAAAAAGTCATATTATTAGCTTTCTGTAGATTGGAACACTTGTTTTTCCTTCCTATAGGGTGTTTAGGCATTATTGACTATATTCCCTATGCTGCAGTCTACACCCCACGACTATTTTGTGCCTACCAATTTGTAGTTCTTAATCCCTCACCTTTTTCACCCAATCTGCCTTCCCCCGCTCCCATCTGACAACCATCACTCTGACCTCTGTATCTATGAGTCTGTTTCTATTTTGTTTGTTTATTTTTCTCTTTAGATCCCACATATAAGTGAAATCATAGATATTTGTCTTTCTCTCTCTGATTATAATAACACGTATTTAAAAAGTCCTCCTTTTTATTATTTGTTTTTTAAAGCTAAAAATAAATGAGTAGCTCTCATTTGTCTTTGCTTATGCATTTTTTTCTTACACGTCATCATTATTTAGTTTCTTGCTCATTGCCTGAACTTCCTTTCTTACACATAAATTAGAAATCCCATTGTCATCTGCCAATTCATCTGTAAGTGAAATCATAGGTATTTGTCTTTCTCTGTCTGACCAAAAGTAGCACTTTTAATTCATCTAATTCAAACTCCTGTAACATTTACCTAGAATCCTACATAACTGCTTGCCAGGCAGTTTTATATGCCCAGAACTGGCTTCTCCCCCTCCGTCTCTGCTTAGTTCAGTGGCCTCTTGGTCACACCACACTGATCAGTGGAATAAACTTTTTAAAAAATTGGAATATACTAAAAATAAGCTTTACTTATAACTTCAATTCTTAACATGTATGTATTTTGTGCATGTGTGGGAGACATGGGGGAAGGGCTTCACTGAAAAAATGCATTTTTTTTGTTTCCAAAACTAATGAACAACAAGGAAAATTTGCCTTGATGACCCAAGAATGTTTTAGTTCAACTTTAAAGAGAGAAAACCTGCTTTTCTAGGGAACTGCAGGAGGGCTGCTCAACTGTCCCACCTTGAAAATCCATCTCCCACATAAATCAGTGAGCGGTCTTGATGGACAGCACTTCCCTGTAAGAAACCACCATTTCTCCCTCTGTCTCCTGCTTATCTTTTGTGCACGGCCCTTATCAAACCCAGCTAGGATGAAGAATTATGGGCTACATGCCCTTGCGGTTTTATACATTATTACTTACTGGAGGCCCGATGCATGAAATTTGTGCAAGGGGCTCGGCCCCCGCCCACTGCAGTAGCTGGGGGCCTCTGCCTCTGCTGTGGTGGCCTGGAGGTAGGGGGGAACCTCTGTCTCTGCCTCTGCCTCTGCCTCTGCCCCCACCCTCTGAGACTTGGCCTGGAAGGACGTCTGGTCTAATTAGCATATTATGCTTTTAGTATTAGAGATATGTCCAAAAAATAGGACTGACATTCTTATGTCAACCTTGAGGATGGTCTCTAGCCTAAGCTCTCTATCTTGTCCAGGTCATCTTTTTTTGTTCTTTTTTTTTGTCAGAGACTTAGATGAAGAAAAGAAATGATTATCAAATTTGCATTGGAGCATAACTTTGGAAGTTGAGAGGATTCCATGTATGATGGAGTTAAGATACACACAAAAACAAGAACTCCAATATATACAAAGAAGGGTCAAATCTAACAACATGAAATTTAACATGGGTAAATTTGGAACTTAACACTTGGTCTCTCTCTCTCTCAAACACACACACACACACACACACACACACACACACACACAGTCTTTCTCTCTCTCTTCCTCTCTCTCTCAGACACACACACACACACACACACACACACACACACGCTTTCCTATAAGCTGAGGGGAACATGACTTACTGGCACTTGTAAAGCAAGGATTTATGGATTTATTTCCATAAAAGCCAGCAATATGATGTGGCTGTTAAGAAAGCTAATGCACCTTTTGTGTGTGGTAATAGACTTATAAGATCTGAATGAGGGGAGCGATGGTCCCGATCTGGGAGCTGGTTGGAACAGTCCTGGTGTGTTACATTCAGGTCTGAAGATCTGGGAATCATAGACAAAGGAAAGTATATTCAAAGAAGAAAAATCCTTGGATGAGGAGAATCAAAGACATTTCCTCTGAAGGAACTGGAAAGATTAGCCTAGAGATGAGAATATTCTTGGGCAATGGTAGTTAACTTCAAATTATTCACCAGAGATCAGAAAGGGTATTTAATAGAAAAGAAATCAGACATGTTCTCATGAATGGTAGAGCTAGAGCTAATATGTTGTTGCTGCAAGGAGATTGCAATTGGCACAATATTAAAGAAAATCTGGCTGTCTGAAGTTAAAGGAGGTTGCTTTAAAGGAGTTCCCCAATTGGGGAATTGAAGAATAGTCTGGAAACCACTGGGTTGGATGTTACAGAATTCAACATCAGAAGGATAAATGTATTAGATAATACTTAAGGCCTGGGAGACAGTATACTATAGGCTGTAAAGCTATATTCTTTGAAGTAAAACAAATCAGACCCAACATTTAGAGTCTACCTGACACTGACAAAATATATAACTTTTTGTTCCCCAGTTTCTTTATCTATAAGGTAAAAATAATAGAACTTAACTCAGGAATATGAGGAGGATTGAATGAGAAATACACATGCAGTGATTAGTACAGAGTAATTACTTAATAAATGATGTTTTAAGATTTAGGTCCATTCCAACTCTGGTATATAGAAATGGTTTGTTAGAAAGGTTTGTTTGACTTGGACAATCTTTGTATTGAGTCATCTTTTAGTATTCTCTATTGCTACCAAGGTAGACTATCTATCTATCTATCTATCTATCTATCTATCTATCTATCATCATCATCATCTATCTATCATCTATCTATTTATCTATCATCTATACTACTTAGCATGACACAGAAACTCTGAAGAAGCCCTAGAACTCATTTACTCTCTGCTGGCTAGGGCTCTGGTGTAGTTAGTTATAGGCTATTAAGTGTCTAGAAAGTTTTTATTTCTTGTGAGTACTAATATTACCTTGGGAAAATGGAGAACAGAAAGACTCAATTTATAGCTCTTGATTTCCACCTTATGACAAACTTCTCACATATAATTTGCACCTCATTAATTAACCTAGAGTGTGTGTTTTTTTAATCATTGCTTCTGATGTGGCCTATTAAAACATAAAGAGAACTACATGGAGGAGCTCAAACTCTTAAAAGGTGAGTGAAGGCAATAGGAAAAGGTATCCTGATAAGAAGATTGAGACACCCTATATATGAAGACTTAGCACAGTAAATACCTGGCACAAAAAATGTCCTAAATATTGTTAGTTTCTTATTAATACTTTGGTTGTCAATCTCATTCTCCAAATGGAGAAAATGAAGTTTTAAAATATTTTAACTGCAATTCTCACTTCTGAATTTTTTTTTGCTTTAGAATTTTCTGCACTTTGACCTGCAGCTGGTGTTAGAGATGTGGGGGATATAGACTTGACCACCCTGGAACTGGGCCAGATGATGGGCCATCATCCTAATTGTCTGCTGGGGCCACAGTTCACTGAATTAGTTCTTTTGAACTCTCCTGTCCCTTCCTCATGCTGGCAGGATAATATAGCACAGACAATAGCTTCATACCAATTCAACAGGAAAATGGCTCTGGAGAAAGGCACTAAGAATTCTTGTTAGACTTTTAAAAAATTTTGAAATTAAAAAAGGAGCTTTTTAGTCTTCAATTATGATTGCAAATACCATACTTTAAAAGACTTCAACTGGTTTATTTTAATTCTATTTTCCTAGGAAGTCATCCTCTCTCAATTTTGCTAGTACTGTATGGAACTGAGGTATTGGTGATGGAGGGGAGGTGGGGCGAGCAATTTCTCTTTTAAAAAAATATTGATTTTAGAGAGAGAGGAAGGGAGAGGGAGAGAGACATCGATATGAGAGAGAAACTGGTCAGTTGCCTCCCACACCCCAACCAGGGGTTGAACCCTCAACCTGGGTATGTGCCCTCACTGGGAACTGAACAGGCAACCCTAGGTGCATGGGGTTACACTCAACAAACTGAGGCATACTGGCCAGAGTGTGGGGTGAGCAATTTCAATAAAGGTTTTGCATGATTCAGAACGGCATAATCAGAAGTTCATTTCTAAAACTCCATTTACAGCAGGACCCAACGCTAGAAGTTCAGACAGTGCCATAGGGTAGCATTCTCCTTAGAAAACTGTGGCATTGAGTGATGATGAACATTATGCAAACCAGGGCACATTTAAAGAAATTCAACTTTAAAGGATGCCGGACTCTTAAAAAAAGTCTTGACATGAACTTTTAATAAGCAGTTTTTCTGCATTGATATATAGGAGAGAAGAAATCTAGGTTCTATGTAAGAATTTCTTTCCTTTTTTGTTATATTCAATTATTTGCATCTTTTCACTTTTTTATATTTTAAAAGATTTCAACTAGTTTATTTTAATGTTTAATGTTTTTATATTATTAGTGGGACACTTGATGAAACAGTAAAAGTTTGTCTAATCCAGTTCCTAACATGTCCCAATATAAGAGTTTACCAAAGACTGGTGTTTTCTAGATTTCCTTTAAAATGAATAAAAAGGCAATTCTACAACCTCTTCATTGTTTTGATGAGTGTATAGCATATTTAATTTTGACCAATTATTTTATTATCCAAGAGCACTTGATGTAATCATCTTGGAAGGTTATAAAATGTATTTGTTGCCATCATCTCATTTGATCCTTATAACACAAGAACAAGAAAGAGCAAGCAGCTATTGCTAGGATTCTGATATAACCAAATCTGCATGCTTATCTAGAAATGTGGGGCATTAAGGCAGTGTCTAGGAATAGTTTTTACATAAGGATCTGATGTTCCCTGGTGAAATGCACAGAGGATTTTGCATACTATGCCTCTAGAATTCTCATACCCAAGAAGAAAAGGCCAAGTTTGCTCCTAATCTCTGGTACTTGGCATGCATGAGGATGGCTGGATGTAGAGTACTCCTGAAAGCAGAGAAATGACCCCAAAGTATGAGTGAAAAATCACCTTAATCACAGTTTTAAAAGGGTCTTTCTTCATTCAAAGTAATTCCTGGTTCAAAGTCATCTCCTCAGTCAATCACTATCATGGTATGTCTTTTTATTTTATTTAAAGTGCCTACTGCTCTCTGATATTTCTGGCCGTTGTTATTTACTTCTGAAGCATTTGTCTTGCTCTTGTATAATTTATAATTTTGTAGAGCAAAGGCCTGATCTTTTTGGTTATTCAGTTAATACTTTTTGGTTATCACTGAATCCACAGCACCTAGAATAACACCTAAGAAACATCAGGGACCCCATCATAAATACTTCTCCCTATGATATTAGTTCCAAGTTTGATATGAATAAGCTTAAGGGTAGTGTCTTTTAAATGAGCTCTATGCTGGTCATTTAAGAGTGTCTTAGTCCATCCAGGCTACTATAACAAAAGTACCATAAGCTGAGTGCCTTAAACAATAAACATTTATTTCTCACAGGTCTGGAGGCTGGAAGTCCATGATGAAGGTGCCAGTAGATTTATTATCCAGTGAGGACCTGGTTCATGGTTCATAGACAGCAGTCCTTTTATTGTATTCCCATATGGTGGAAAGAGAGAGAGCTCTCTGGGGTCTCTTTTAGAAGGGCACTAAATCTCATTCATGAGGGCTCCATCCTCATGACCTAATCACCTCCCAAAGTTCCACCTCCTAATACTGTCACATCAGAGGTTAGGATTTCAACATACAAATTTTTGAGGCGACACAAGTATTCAGTCTGTTATAGGGAGCTTGCCTGGATTCTTAATTAGTTGCTTTACTTTTGAAGATGACAGAAACTGAACCGGACCCGACTAAAGCAAAATAAAGTTTATGACACTGGAGTGCCTAAGGATTAGAAGAACTATAAATGCGAATAGAAACTAGGGTGGCTCAGACGACCTTTCAGGATGGAATAATGGCCTCAAATGCCCTGAGAACCTTTTTCTGTTGCTTTCTGTGTGTCTGTCTTATTTTCTCAGGTTGGTTGCCATCACAAACGTGGATCCACAGTGAAAAGCAGCTCCTGGACTTAAATTCTCAAAAGAAGGCCCAAGAAAAGAAAGGACCATTCCTCCTAGCTACCCCTGTCTCCAGGGAGGTGGCGCACGAAAGAAAATAACCCAATAGCTAACATAGTGGGAAGACCTTCTCACATCTATAATGAAAAGCAATTTCCAGAAGATGAGGAAGATGCTGGGCCCTTCCTCCCAAAGTGTTTAGCAACTGTACTCAGTTTCAAGTAACAGGAAACAGCAAAATTGTGGCATAAAAATTAAGGTTTTATTTGTCTCACATAATGGAAAACGCAGAGGTAGGCAGTTGAATAGTCTTGGGAAGTTTCTTAATCACTCCTAGAAACTAAATCACTCCCTTATGTCTTCTCAACCATCCTTACGATGTATTTGTCACTCTTGGTCAGAAAACCTCTAATATCATGCCGATGGTCCAGGTCATTCTGGTCAGGGATGTGCTGTGACATTTGATGTGAATCACCGTTACATTTTTTTGAGTCACATGAAGCATCACCAAATAGCTGCAGCTTTGATGCTATACATGCCATGCCCCTGGGAAGCGAGGGCATCAGGAGAAGCATACGGGTTTGTACCAGTCAGAATGCAATCAGGCTGTGTCCATGTTTATGTTTGTACATATTAGAGAAGAGTTGCAACTGAGGCTGCTCTTGATGGCATCAGGTACAGCAGAAGAGTATGGGACCAGCTGAGTCAACAGGAGTTTTCCTGTTTTCATAGCACGTAGATGGGGATGATGAACCAGCAGCAGGTCAAATGGCCAGCCTGGGGGTCTAGGAGATAGGAGTTGTTTCCTACCTCATCCTGAGCACCTTGTGAGATCAGAGGTGTTCCCTCTGCAAGTGCTGGGACTATTGTTCTTCCTTAACTATGAAGTTGGTGTGTCCACGCCCATCACTATAACTTCACCTTTCTTTAATCAGCTCTGACTTGGACTTAGACCTTTTGTCTAAAAGGGTGAGGTGCACATGAGACAGGTATTTTTACAAAATTCACAGAGACCCATTATGTTGTCCATTTTGACCTATGTGGGCCACCCAGGGGGAGCCCAGTAAGCCATGCACTCAACCATGTGGTCATCAACATTTTGATCTAGAAGCTTATCAATCCCAAGAGATAGTCTGGGTGTCTGAACCAGAATTCAGTTTGAATTCCCTGAACCCACATTGGTCTGAGTTACCATCCAAAGAGTAGGCCAACTAGAATGGCCCAGGATTGCCTTTAGAGAAAGAAAGACTTGACATGCTTAGGAATCATCAGGGCTACATGCTCTGCATCCAGAGGGATTGCATGGCAGATGAGGAACACTGAGCTTGGAGAATCCACTGCTTTTATAACAAGCAATAAAAACCCGCTCTGTGTTTTGGATGGAGACACTATCTCATCCCTCCAAGTCTGCTCATTGTAAACATAACCCTGAGAAATGGTCTGCTTAAAGAGTGGTGAGGGAATTGCCTTCTTGACCTACCCACCGTGATCTGGAAGAACATGAGAGACAGTGGAGGAATGTCTCTCCCAAAAAGAACTATAAGAAACAATCCTCTGAAACTCATAACTATCTCGACCAGTAGGGAGTATGTCGTAACATTGCTCAGTGCTCTTGAGAAGACCCCCTAGGAAAACTTTCTATTGGTCTTGATGTGACGAATACTTGGGCTTCTCCCTAACCATTGTAAATATAAAAATGGGCCCTTTTTTCTTCTTTCCTGGCTGCTGAAGAGGTGGAAATTAAATGCGCACAGTCGCTGACACAATAAATAATGTTCACGATGGATACAGAACTGTACCGTGGGATGTGCATTTGGTGGTGAACTCACTCCTGGTTCCATTTTATTCCTCTTTTATACCTTTCTCTCATTTTTCTTTTCTTTCATTTAAAACTGTATCAAAGATCCATACCTTTTATTTTTAATTAGCTGGAACTCTGATCCAGGTCTTCTGATGCCAGTGCTCTATATTGTGTCCAGTCCTACTCTCTTTGAAGTTGGAGAACAGCTGGTCCATATTTTTATCTTTAAAAATTTGTGAGGAAAGTTATTCAATCACCCGTCACCTGTCTCCTCCTCTGTCACTACCCTGTTGGTTCTGTTTTCAATGGTTTAGTCAGTTTTGTCATTTTGCTCTGTACTCCAGACTTTCTTATATTTTGTACACGTAGACCCAGACCCTCTGATGTTAATTTGAAGATTTCTTCTCATCTTTCCCCTCCCCCCCACCCCGGCCAATTCAATAGTCTCAGACCTTTTAGATATGTATATTACTGAGTAACCACCTCAAAGCTATTTTTTTTCCTACAAAGAATACCACACTCAATAGTGTCCATTGACCATCATTCTATTTTGGACAAATCACCTTACTATTTCATTTCTTTTTGGACTAAAAAATGTATGAGGGTTTATAGCTATAAGTTTCTGCTATAGGAAGGCAGAAAAAGTCTATTGTGAGCCCCAGCTATATCCATCCAGATCAACACTCAGTGTTCAGAAGCTATTGACAGGAATCAAAATTTTTATTGTATAAATGTTTTGTCATGTACTTGATTATGCAACAAAATTTAACAGTAGCTGGAAAATTAATGGGCATATTACACAATCAAGGGGGTAGTTAAAATAACTGGAAGCGGTATGACCAACTCTGACCAGTGGGATAGTGATGTGATTGATTACTTTAGCCTGGGGCAAAGTTACCTGAAAAGCAGCGATTTTGAGCATGCAAAACAGTTTAGTTTAAGATGCAATAATTTAACATATTCTTTTAAAAAAAAATCCACCTATGAATTGAATTCTAAATTTCCTAAGGTCATCAGTACCAATGAGAAGATGGGGATTAGAAGTTCCAAATATCTAGAGATTGAAATTTTATTTACTCTGTTCAAATAATTTACTGGGATTCAAGTAAGCACCTTTTCAGTGATTTTAAAAAATCATCGTCTTTGTGCTATTTTCAACCTTTTGTCATTCTTTCATTTGCCCACAATATTTCCCATATTATACAATGCCATTGGTAAAACAGTACCAAAAATCTCAAAGAAGTAACAGAAACAGGCATCATTATGAGGTCATAGTCCCAAATACCTAAACCTTCCTGGGACTCCAGCTTAAAATATTGTTGCCTTGCTTGACAATTAATTCTGATACCAATTCTAAATCAGCTAAAATATATCAGTCATTACCTTTTCCTTATCAATAAAATCAATCTATGTCATTGCACGCAAAGCGTTATATGTATATTGATGATACACATTTTGTAGCAATAGAGAGAGCACAAAATACATTGTGAAAGCTAAGCCTAAAAGAAAGCCACACATAAAAATTGATTTTTACATGTTTAAATCACCCCACATTATATACTCATTATTTAAAATTAAAGGACAGGAATCAAATTGAAAAACAGTAAATTAAGAGACAAGAGGTGGGGATTACAAGTTGTTTCCCTTAAATAGAACCAAGCCTGTTCTCTCTGTTTTTCCTCTGAGGAAAGGAAAATTTAACTATCAGAATAATAAACACAATTAACTAATAAGAGCAATGCCGCTGTGGTTTGGGCTGTGTAATGTAAAGGCTTTATACGTTACTTCCCTTTTCAAAACTGTGGCTGAAACTTTAAAAGTTCATCCCAAATATTTACCAAAATGAGAAAGCTTAAGCACATTAGAACTTACTTTTCAGCCTGTATGCTGACTCGCATTTCAGTCACCTTCGGCAACAAAACCAGCATTGGCAGTTTTACCAACTGTTTTTAACCAGTTCAGCTCGATCTGGCTCTCCGTTGTTAATACAGTACTACCCACCCTTAATTCGTACAACCACAGGGGAATGCTTAAATAAAAGAACACTCCATTTCATAGTAGTTCTTAAATGAAAACATATGTATCTATAATAGGGCTTTAAAAGTTTTTTTTTTTCCCATAACAACTTAATGTGTGGCATCTGTTAGGTACAGAGTGTCTTTTTCAGTTTTTTGAAGGGGCACGTTGGGCCCGGCCAAATTAATAGTTTAGATGTTGGTATCTCAGGAGTTACCAGGATTTAGCGTGCCTAAGGGAGGAAGGTTGTTGTCAGTTTTTCTTCCATACATAAACTTGTATATTGCATTTAGGGAGAAAAGAAGAGAAAGAGATCTCAAAATACTTTCTCCAAGCTGGATTTGGAGTAGCTCACTCCTAAAGTTTGATATGCATACTGGTATTGTGCTGGTGAGATGGGTAAAAACAGACCAGAAATAAACCACTCACATACCTGGGATTCTTATTACATATTTTAAGTTTCCTTTGAGCAGTATCAGTGCTTGAGTCCATCATTATTAACCTTCAATTACCAGTTTATAATATACTCTTGTTAATGGAGGGTTGACAAATAACCTAATTTTTAAAAAAGGGATAATTCATAGCCATGAAGATGACATTTTTGGGTTTCTCACATGATCTACATTTCCCTCCACTTTTCAGGTAACCGATATTTCTGTTTATTTGTATCCTTACCTACCTTCTTCAGTATTCTTAACCCTGTCTCTGTGATTTTTAACATATATGATCAAATAAATTCAAAATGAACTTTGTGCAAATCAGCCAGGGTCCAATATTATATACCCCTAATATTTACTAGCATTCCCTCAATATCTACAAATATTTGCCTCAAATATTTTCAGAGAATCTTGAGTACCTTAGATAAATGTAAAGCTCTCTCCCATCAATATTTCTAGTTGCCACAGGATGCAGCTAGGATATGGGGCTGCAGATTGTTACAGCTCAGTTGATATGCTTTTCTTTGCCCCCCATATTTTGAGAGCTATGTATAATATATATCTGTCCATGAATACACATATGTATATTGTATATATATATCTAAATGTATATGTATTGAAATGTAGCACAGCAAAGTGATTACGAATTTTGAAGCAAGATTACTTTGGTTTATGTCCAGACTTCATTGCCCACTACCGGAATAACCTTGGACAAATTATATAACTTCTCTGTGCCTCAGTTTCCTTATCTGTAAAATAATACAAGAAAATTATGTACCTTACGGGGTGGTTGTGAGAATTAAGTAAGTTTATAGACATAAAGGTTTCAGAACAATACCTGTTAAAGTTACAGGGGTGCAAAAACTTTAGTAACTACCTACACTAATAAAAGAGAAACATGCAAATTAACCATCAGTTAGCCACTCCGCTACACCCACCAGCTAATCAGAGCAACTATGCAAATTAACCCAACAAAGATGGCGGTTAATTTGCATACAAAGACTGAAGACAACTGAAGATGGTGGCGGCCATGGAGCTGGAGTGAGCAGGAGGCTTGGGTCGTTCCTGGTGATGGAGAAAGCCAAGCTTCTAGACCACCCTGGGCTCCGCTAAAGAAACTGGAAAAAAAAAAAAAAAAAAGAGGGGCTGGGAGTGGCCGGAGCCGAGAAGCCAAGCCTCGCTGGTGTGGCCAGACCAAAGGCCTGGGTCCCGGGTGCCAGAGGAAAACTGGTGCCGGCAGCCAGGGGAAGGAAGGCCTATTGCGTGAATCTTCATGCAATGGGCCACTAGTTATTATTATATACATCATAAGGATATATACAAGGTGGAGAAAAAGGAGGTTTATAGTTGTTTGTATAGAAAATAATACAATAATTAATAACTAATAATACAAGAACTCTGTTTTGCATACTCACAACTGTAAACCTACTTTAAAAAAAATATATATTTTATTGATTTTTTACAGAGAGGAAGGGAGAGAGACAGAGAGTTAGAAACATCGATGAGAGAGAAACATGGATCAGCTGCCTCCTGCACATCTCCTACTGGGGATGTGCCTGCAACCAAGGTACATGCCCTTGACCGGAATCGAACCTGGGACCTTTCAGTCTGCAGGCTGACCCTCTATCCACTGAGCCAAACTGGTTTTGGCTGTAAACCTATTTTTGCCCCACCCTATAGATAGGCATATGTACTATATAATTGCCTGAACTACAAAATTAGACAATTTCATTTATATTGTTCAATACCTTTTATACTTAATCTGTGATATGTATGCACGCATGCTCCATGTATGACACATGTAGATTTTCTTGGAAATTTCAGTTATCTAATGACCAATATTAGTAAAAATACCAGCACAGCTCATGACTAGACTATACAGAGTTACAGAGTATAAATTTGGTATTTTAAATCTACCCATTTAATGAAATAATATTTCTTGCTAGGAAATCCCCAGTATCCTATATCATGAAAGCCTAATATGCTAAGTGTCCAGTTGTCTGGTCATCAGTTCAATCAATCAAAGCGTAATATGCTAATGATATGCTAAGGCTGCTCAAGAACTTGCTATGACATGCACTGATCACCAGGGGGCAGATGCTCCAACCGGTAGGTTAGTCTGGGTCAGGCCAATTGGGACTGAGTGAGACTGGCCAGACATGCCCTGGAGCCCTCCTATGGTCCCTTTCTGGCTGGCCAACCTCCCATGTCCCTCCTAGGCCTGATCATGCACCGGTGGAGTCCCTCAGCCTGGTCTGCACCCTCTTGCAATCTGGGACCCCTCGGGGGGGGGTCAGAGAACCAGTTTTGGCCCAACGGCAGAACGACCAGTTGCTATGATGCACACTGACCACCAGGGAGCAGATGCTCAATGCAGGAGCTGCCCCCTGGTGGTCAGTGCAGTCCCACAGGGGGAGTGCTGCTCAGCCAGAAGCCAGGCTCACAGCTGGCGAGCGCAGCAGCGGTGGTGGGAGCTTCTCCCGCCTCACCTCCATAACAGTTGGACATCCCCCGAGGACTCCTGAACTGCAAGAGGGCGCAGGCCTGGCTGAGGGAAACCCCCCTCCCCAGTGCACAAATTTCATGCACCAAGCCTCTAGTAAAATACAAGTGACATCCAGATGAAAAGAGGACAAGTTTAGCCCAGCGATTTGGCTCAGTGGTTGAGCATCAACCCATCAACCAGGAGGTCACAGTTTTACTCCCAGTCAGGGCACATGCCTGGGTTCCGGGCTAGATCCCCAGTAGGGGGCATGCAGAAGGCCACCAATAGATGATTCTCATCATTGATGCTTCTCTCTCTCTCTCCCTCTCCCTTCCTCTTCTCTGAAATCAATAAAAACAAACAAATAAATAAAAAGAGCATAAACTTAGAGTTGGAGCAGTTTGGATTCCCATGCTGGCACAACCACTTAGAAGCTGTGTGATCTGGGGCAAGTCGGTCAACCTTTCTGAGTTTTGGTTTTCTTATTTGCAAACCAGAGATGTAACATTCTTGCAAGTTTATGGTAAGAAGTAGAGACCGCATACATAACAAAAGCACTTGGCCAAGAGCCTGGCGCATAGTAAATGCTTGATAAATGGAAACACTGATCTTTAATATGTCAGTCCCACTTCCATTGTGGGTGTTTTTGTGTTTTTTAAAGCCCAACCCAAACAAACATCCCACTGGAAGTTTTTGATCAGCTATGCTGTTGCTATATAATAATCATCAGTTAGTCTTAAGGGCATGTGGTTTCAATAACCATAATGGCTTGAAGTATCGCTGCCTGTAGAAGCAAAAGCAAAGAGGTTGGTGTAATTCAGGTTTTATTAATATCTCACCAGGCAGCTTGCAACTTTGCCCCTTCTCTCCCTCTGCCAGGCCTCCCCTCTCCTGCCCATAGAAAGCCTGCTGGTCCCCAAAGCTGGGATACTGAAGAAGCAGTAGATGCTGAAACCCTGAGAAGGTGGCACCTCTCTGGTTGGTGAGGTTAGGCCAAGCTGGCAGCTTCGTCACCCATTGGCCAGAGACCCTGGGTAAAAGACTCCCTCTGTCCCTTTATTTTCACTGAGGATGGTCTGAGAGAAGTAAACTAAAATCGAGGGGAAATTCACTGTAACAAAATATCTTTTGGCAAATGTTACATATATTTTCATATACTTGGTAGTGACAGGACTTATTTTTTATTTATTTTTTTGGTAGTATGGCTGATTTGCCTCTTGCACATCATGTAAGGACTTGGATCAGACATAGTAATAACTAATTGTGAAAAAGCAACTACATATGTATTATGAGAATAAATCGCTTCATGATGCCAGGAGCTCTTTAAAATAAAACTAACACTTAAGGGTACAGTATAATTATTGATAAACTCTTATATTCTTATTACACAAGTGTCTCTGACTTGAAGCTTGGGTGATCAAGGAAATTTGAGACAAAGTAACAGGTAGGAAAGGTGTTTCATGGACATTCCCAGAGAATTTTTTTCACACAGTTGTTGAGGGCACATTGCTCCAGCAATTTAAATATTATTACCCACAGGTCTCGCTCATTAAATACTTAAGAAAACAGTCAATTGTTTAAGGATACACATTTAGAATGCCATATCCACAGCTACCTCCAAGTGGCAAATGATTACCCTGCTTATACATTCTAGGCAGATGATAATTTAGAGTGCCCGTGAAAGCCCCGCGTTTATTTGATTGCTCTCTTAATTACTGGGCTCTCTGCGATCAAGATCAAATATTTGTAGAAGAGGAAGCTTTTCTTTGTGGGAGTGGATAATAACTGTTCTTACACTTGGAAATTTTTGCCTTGAGTTATTAAGATTTGCATTTCTCACTTTTGTTCTAAGGAAAGGTGTTTAGCCTGTTTTAGAAAGCAGGTACCAAATAATCAATCAGCAAACACCCCAGAAAGTTTCCACTCGACACAAGTGCAACATCTCAGGTATTAGCAATCCACCCCCAGAAAAAAAAAACCTACAAAGGGTGGAAGAAACAAACCTACAAAGGGTGGGAGAAAGGATGTATCACTTTTCTAAGTGAATACATTGTGATCGGTGTGTGTTGCATGCATTAAGAAGCTATATTTGCCTGGGAGCTGAGCTGCCTTTGAGGAGCCAGCCAGACATCTGGAGGGATCGCGCAGACAGGTAAGCCCCAAGCCTCCCTCCCATGCTGCTTCAGTGCCCTGCTCTCCCAGGCGCGAGAAGAATAAACAGACTGTGGTCATCGATCCCCGGTGGTGGTGTTGCACTCTGGGAAATGCTGGGAGTGCTCAGGGTCGTGGCTCCCTCCACGGATGCGCGTCTGAAAGAAATCGCCGAGATGAGGCCAGAGACGATGCAAATCGGTAGAAAGCTAGAGAAGAGGAAGGGAACAGCGAGAAAAAAGAAACGTGTTGCTCGCATCGTGTCTCAGCCCCCTTCTCCAGTGCCCTCCTCCAGACCCACTGTCTCCCTCGCGACTCCTCCCTTCTTGTCCCTTTCTGGACACCAGTTCTGGGAAGATCAGTCAATATCTCCACTCTCCCCCCGCCCCCCGGAGTTAGAGATAAGCGCTGGGGCAGCCCGGGAGCCGTGGGTGCACACTTACATCAGCCCACCTCTTCTTCTCGGGCGTTACCTACGGAGTTCCTTCCGCGGGGATGTAACTCGGGGGTCTCTCTCTCGCCTTCACGCGCCAACTCCTGTGGCGCAGGAGTACTAACCCGGCGCGGAGCCTTCTTCTCCCCGCATATCATTCCTTGGTTCTTGGGCATTGGGCTTTTTGGCTTCACCCACACCAAACAAAACCAGTTCAACCACCCCGGAGGCAGAGAGGAGAGTGCCTGAAAACTTTTCTTGCCTCCCGCACCAACCCCCAGGAGGAGGTGGATACAGTGCGGGCGCGAGCCCGGCTCGGGGAGGCGGTG
>NW_006296096.1:894528-894940 GCF_000327345.1 Myotis davidii
CGCAACCCCCCGCTCGCGCTCTCGGGAGCAGCTCTCCTGTGTGCAAACCGGGGTGAGGGCAAGAAGGGGCCCACGGCACGGCTACGGGGCAGCGGGTGAGGGTCCAGCGCGGGCAAGTTGACAAAGGGGACTTGACCCACCGCGAATGCGTATTTATAGACGCGAGGTCCATCGCGATCTGGAGCTAGCGCACTCTCCTTGCTCCTTCCCCTCCTGCCATTTCATGTGATCGCTCCTGGAAGTGGAGGGCAAACATATATATATATATTTTTTTTAAAAAAATTCCTGCACGGTGTGGGCAATCACCGTAATTTACCATCTAGTTACTCTGCAGCAGCCGGGGAAGCAAACTCCCGGGGGTTCGTTCCCTTTGGATGGGCAGAGAGGGAGGCCGGGCGGCGAGCTGCAGGAA
>NW_006296096.1:895614-899531 GCF_000327345.1 Myotis davidii
TGTTGGGGAGCCTGCGAGCTGTGGCCGGTATTGTTTTCTAAGTGGTGTTGGTGGAGGTGGTGATGAGAGCTGCGGGCAGGGAGTGCAGGGAGGATCCTAGGCTCTTCCGCGCACCGCGGTGGACGCCAAACGCCAGACCCTACAAAGTTGGACAGAGCTCCTGCCCCTTCCTAGGATAGACGCGCGACCCCCAGGCAACCCCACGACCTGCATATTCCCCCCTTTTCGTCTTTTTGTTTCGCTTTCTGCAATCCCTCTCCCTACCACTTCCCCTCCCTCCGCCCGTGATTTTGGAAACAAGTCTCATCCTTCAGGATTCTTCTAGGGATTTCAGGGACCGGAAGCTTGATTAATTGCAACTCCCTTCCCCCCCACCCCATTGCGCAGTCGAAGTGAAGACCTCTCACGTGTAGTCCCTTTAAGCGCGGGTTTGGGACACCTCGCTTGCACGTTGGCGCTACAATAATGAGCAGAGAAAAGAGGTTATAGGAGTTTAGATCAAACTGGACTTGGAAATGTGTCCATTGATCGCAGCAGTTTCTTGCCCTTTGATCTGCTGTCACCAGATGCACACGAAGCATTATTTACATATTTTAGTAGTAATTTCCCTTACACTTTACAAACGAGTATATTAATGAACAGTTTGACCCTGGTGAAATCCCAAGAGCTGGCCTCCGGGGGTCAGATCTGAGTGTGGTGAATGTGAGTCTATTTCCATGTCTTTCCTTCTCAACTAACGCAGATCAAAAATGAGAACTTCTGTGGCTATGCAGGGGGAGACTGTCAGGGGCAGCCCACCCAGCCGCTCTGGGCGGCAGTCAACTGTACTTCCTTAGGAAAGTTCAGGAATTTGTGCTCTCCCAGTCCAGAGCCTCCCAATATCCAGATATCCGAAGTCCTTGTCCAGAAAGGCTTGAACCCATTTCCCCAGAGGCTCCCTGCAGGCTCAGCTCAGCTCTTTGAGTCCAGGGCAAGATCCAGGGAGATCTGTGGGATTTTGGGTAATAAGTGTGGGAATCTGCAAAGGGACTCCACAGAGTGATTTGTTTCTTTGATGCTCATAAATAATGTCCCTTAGTATCCTAAAAAGAAAAAAAAAACCCAATACCACAACAACACACACACACACACAGGCCAATGAAGTAGGCGCGTGGGAGATTCAGAGGCACTGGACATTTCAATCAGGAAAACCAGAGCAGAATTTTTGATCAGGATTACAGGACTGAGGCTCGATTGCCAAGAGTGATTCGGTTAAGGACCAGATGGTTTTAAAGTATACGGAAATGGAAATGTGTGTGTGTGTGTGTGTGTGTTTTAAGTTTGGCTTTTATAAAATATAAAAGGAGAACGATTTCTTAGGGTCTTTTACACAACTGCTGAATTTTGATCTAATTTTGAAAGAACTCAGCTGGATTGTGAACTGCTGTTCCCTGTGATAGGGGAGGAATCTGGTTTCAGATGCAGACACTTGGGACAAAGTTTCTGGGGGTGCTTCTTCCTGATTTAAATATAGCTCCCAGGCTGCAGCCTAAGTACAGTCAGCCACAGTGATTTAAAATCACCAGCACTTACACTGAGAGTTCTGTCAGGCATTGTGCAAAGTTCTCCTGCTAATTATGTCATCAACTGTTTACTCCTCAGAACTATACAAGATAAAAATCATAAGCATCACTTAAAACTGATGCAATACAGCTTGAAATCCTTAAACTGGTAGGGATTGCTTTTGTTTGCCTAAAAGGTGGATCTTTCATCAGATGAGTTGTTTAAAAACATTTACATGTGGGGGTGGGAAGGGATGTGCATAATTATTTAGTTATTTGTGTTAATTATATACTAGCTTACTCGCTTGAAATTCTTTGTTTTTTCTCCTTTTCTTTCCAGTGGTCTTCTAACAACCATCCACATGAAAAATGAATAGAGGTTTTTATTTGCTTGTGGGTTTTTTTTTTTCAAATCCCCTTTTTGTAGCCTTTTTGAATGGGTGGTAATGAACCAATCTGACATAGACTTGAAAGAGTAAACACTTAATATATGAGGGAAAAAAAAGAACTTCAACTCTTAATAAAGAAACCGTGTACCAGTTTGGTTGTTGAGCTTAAACAGTTCTGGTTGAATGGTATGTTGTATACAGGATTCAAAACTTTCAAAGGTATTTGGTAAATAACTGGGCATTTGAGATCCAGTGGTTATTTCAAGTTAACTTAGTGCTATACATGTAAATGCACATCCTGTTTAGACTGACACATGGTGGTGTTAAAAGGAAAAAAATGAATATATGCTTATAAAGATTTTATCTGTGGAGTATATGGAGTGAATACTAAGAACAAAAAAGTGAAGTTTCTATTCAGGAGCGATGGCTTCTTTTTTTTTGACATTGGTGGGGATAAGCCATGAGCTATAGGGAGAGTTTAAAATTTCATTTTCCAGTTAAAAGAATGAATTTGAATGTTTGAACATTTTTTTTCTATAAAGCAAATGAAAAATGTGATGTAAAGATTAAAAGAATATACTGTCTTCCTGAAAAAGCTCTGTTCTTTTACGAGTGATAGGCAATCATTATCTTGAAGGCATGTTCACATTAAATAAAAAAAGTAGTATATCGGGCAGGATAAAACTTGTTTTTAGTAATCTAAAATGCACTAGATTTCAAATAATTTAGAGTTCCAATGCTGAACACTGTTTAGATTTCCAGCAGGTAAAATTGTTGGATATGATTGATTGGAATACCTGGATGATTCACCCAATATCTAATCACCTCCAGTGGTAGAGAAGGCTATAATTAGAGTTGGGAGAAGAACCTGGAAAACTTATATGTGTAGGCCTGAAAGTCAGTACATCCCCCACGCACTCATCACAATTCTTAGCCTGTGAAACGTAGATTTATCTTAAGGGTGAAGAAAGTTCTTGGCTGTTTCAAATAAACTATATCCTGAACTTAGATTTGCAGTTAATAAAATAAAAGTCCAATTTTTGTTGCAAACATTGTTTTAAAGCACCCATATGTAAATTGTCTACATTTGGTGTTCATATGTTAATGATTTGGGCTCTGAAACTTCTTTCAGAAAGGCATTTTGGTTTATCTTAAAAAACAGTACACAAAACTGTCTAAACAGCTCTGTAAATAAATGATTCCAAATGCCTCAATTTGGTGAATGAATTAAAGAATTATAGTTCTTAATCCAATTATGATCAGTCTTGTTATTCCAATTCCCCTTTGGGAGAGTGGGAATGGTAAATGATTCTCAAATGTGCGTTGGGTCTTTGCTGTTTTTTTTTTTTTTTTTCTGTGTGTGATGAGACATAATTACTCATATCTAATATTTTAGGAGAAGGAATTTAGAGGTAGGGAAGTTTAATTGATCTTCAATTAAACCTAGAGTTTATTTGCATAAAAAGATGTTCTTAATAGAAGAGTAAAATGACATTTTTAAGAATATGAAGAAAGGATCTAATCTTTTGCTGAAAAAGAATGAATTTATTTATTTAAAGGGAAGAAGTGGGACACTTAAGCTCAGGAGTAGGGCAGACACTAAGGCACTTTTGGTCATTTTTAGGTGGCCCATATTGGGACATTTGAGTGGTACTGTTTAATGAACTTTACTATATTTAATATCCTTGTCTTTAAAATTATGGGGAATATGCTTTTTGGGTTGTTTACTCCAAACCTCTCCCCATTTAGCTGCCTACATGGGTGCTTTTGAATGCTCCCCAATCAGGGGCCTGAACTTAGGATGGGTCCTTGATAACAGCCCAGTTTGCTTTGATGGACCCTTCTGAATGTCTGCCCCATTTGCCCAGTGTAACCTCTGACTCAGAAAGTAATTAATTCCTAGGTATTAATAGCTTATTATGGTTTAATTCTCCAGGAGTTATTATTATTACTGTTATTATTGCAGTTTATTATGACCATTTAATTA
>NW_006296096.1:899671-919854 GCF_000327345.1 Myotis davidii
GAAGCTGCCAAGAAGAAATATTTACAAACTTGGGATTTTTCTCAGTACCCCTCAGATCAGAACTTATAGGCAAGTGATTACTCCACTTACAGGTAAGGATGACATTCAGGAGGGGCAGCATATTGACAGAGTTAGAGGCAAAATGAATGCATTTAAAGAATACACTGAAGTTAACCACCCTTCAAAAATTGAGGCTAAAAAAGTAAAAAATTCAGAAAAAAAATGTATTTCCAGGAGTGGTCATGGTAGTGGTATTGATTTGTACAGGTATAGGACCATTCATTCTTTATTAGTTAATGTTTTAAAACTGATTATATCTTTGCTGCCTTTAGTTACTCATCATTGACTTAAGCTTCATGATTATGTGGTATCACGTGTCCAAAGGGGACAGACAGTGCAATGGTCAACAGGATGGGAGGGCGCTGGTGGGACCTCCAGGTGATGTTCCCTGGAGGCCCAGGCATTGCATTGTCACTACAGCACCAAGGAGCCTTGGAGGCAGAGAGTTCAGGGAGCCACCAGCATGTGGAAGAGGTGGTCCCACTAGCTTTCGGAGTGTCTCAGTTTAGGCCTAGTTATAATTCTTTCATGACTTGGAGCTTTGAACGTTCATTGCCCTGCCCCTTTTCTTAATCGCTAAAGCTGGGGATTATAACACTTTTCTTTACAGGGCTATGCATCAATTACACTGGATATATGTCAAATTCCTGGAGTAGGGTCTCCCCTGTATGAGGTGCTTAGTGAATGTTAGCTGCACCCTTCTCTCCTCCAATCGAGTCTTTTTAATCATTAATAATGTTTGAAGCCTCATTTTGTACTTGCTTTGAACTTATTTGAGTCTAAGGAGGAAAATATATCACTTTCTTGAGGCTGAGATCAACACTTTAAAATGGTGATTCCGTTAACATCTGTACATGATCTCTGACAACGTGGTTATGTTAAGATGCTGTATTTGGTGCAAGTGTGAATTCTACCTTTTAGTCATATAAATCTTCCTTTAGTAATTAACATTTTAATTACTACATAATAGGTAAAGGCAAACAAAAAAATTTAGGAACTAATTGTAGATCTCTCTTCTGTTGTCCTTTTTGATTTTTCATTACAGATATAATCTCGTGAAAAACTTTTTTGGTCATTTTATCCATTGATAATTATCCACCTCTTGGTTATATTAAGTTATAGTACATGTGGCTAAAGAGAAATTCCACTTGGAAAAAGAAATAAATCTGACTTTGCAATATTTTGCCCTATAGACTCAACAGTTCCTTCAATTTCACAGGTGTGTTTATTTGTTTAAATTGGGTGCAAGAGAAAGGCACAATAATATACCATTGCCAGTTGGAAAAGATGAGGTATAGTAATAACATGGAGAAATTAGGGGTTATTTTCTCTTCCCAATGATAGAATTTCTCTGTATGTACACTGACCAAAGGTAAAGGAAAGGCTTTTAAAACACACATAAATGATGTAGTTGTTTGTATTAATTTTGTAATTAATTAGCAGATGCCAAAATGGAATTAGACATGTGAGAAACTTATTGGGGTATTGGGGGAGGGAGCAGGAGAAGGCTGGGAAAGTCTTTTGCCAGTGATTCAGGTTTGATATTTATGCAAGGAGAGATGGAAGGGAAAACAGAGATGGTAGGAAGAAACTGACTATAGCACAGACCAAGAAAAGTTGGGTTGGGCCGATGAGAGACAGGCATTGGAGGAGTCCCCTGTTCCCAAGAAATGGATTGCTTTTTTCTTTTCTTTTCTTTTTTGTAATTGTGCTCCTCATGAACCTTGAATTCAATATGAACCTAGAAGCAGGGAAATTAGGCAAAAATACAGCGTATCCTTAATCTCCAGTCCAGGAAAAAAAATCAGGGTAGGTGGGTGTTTTATTGTTTTTGCACATAGACACAGATATATTTTTGTGGGGATATGTGTGTTTTCCTTTGCTGTGCTCAGTCATTGGCTAGGAGCGAACCCTGGAAGCATGGCCTTGATGCACAAATGATGCTAGAGCAGCGGTTCTCAACCTGTGGGTCGCAACCCTTTGGGGGTCAAACGACCCATTCACAGGGGTCGCTCGCCTAAGACCATCGGAAAACACATATATAATTACATGTTGTTTTTGTGATTAATCACTATGCTTTAATTATGTTCAATTTGTAACAATGAAAATATATCCTGCATATCAGATATTTACATTACTATTTGTAACAGTAGCCAAATTACAGTTATGCAATAGCAATGAAAATAATTTTATGGTTGGGGGTCACCACAACATGAGGAACTGTATTAAAGGGTTGCAGCATTAGGAAGGTTGAGAACAACCATGCTAGAGACATAGGGGCAGCCACTGGGGCACTGAGTCCATTATGTTCTTGCACCAGGAGATCTGAGTGGTGTAGCTGTGGTTTGGCAGTATTGCCCAGGGATTAGCAGCAATCACTCTGGTCAGGTGGACCTACCACTGAAAAAAAGACCTGGCCTTTTTGAGCACTTTGATGCTTTATTTACCTTCATTGTAAAATGAGCACAATGGTAGTATCACCTCACAGAGTCCTAGTCAAGATTAAATGAGGCTATATGAGAGTATATGTAAATCTATAGTACCATGCATGGTATCGAAGAAATGCTCAATATATATTGACTCTCTTTAATGTCCTCATAAATTGCAACAGAGAGGTATAGCTGAATTGTATGAGGTGATCATAAATATATTTAAACAATTGGTATTTCATGTAATTAGAAGGCATTGTTTATGCAAGCAAGCAGACATCCCCAACGTTTGCCTTTTACAAAATAGCACCGTTAATTTCTCACGCTTCAATCCTTAATTTCAGCCGGTTGTAAACCCTACCACAGATAGACCAACTGACCTTGACCGTCTTCAGGTAAATTGCCTTAAAGTACGAGGTAGACGGAACCCTCTCTTCATTTCCTTACCCCTTCAGGCTCCCTATTCAGTTGAGAAGGAACTTGCACTGTAAGTCTGCATTTTATCTCGAGCCTCAAACACCTTGTGAGTCTTTGCTCCCTTATGTTCCTGTTCCTAAACCAACTTGCCGCACCACAAAGCACTGAACTCAAGTGGCCCTCAGCGCGCACGCCTGCTGTGATGAGTCACAGAGCCACTAGCACTTTGTTGCTTTAGATTTGATCACTGCCATGACTAGTCCTTCGCTTGTCAGCTAAGAGACCCTTCAGGGAGTTGTCCCTTAATAGAAAGTCTCTTTTCTTCCCTCCTGTTGTAACTTTAAATTAAAAGAAACTGTAGAGGAGCTGGTGGCATTGCAGCAAGTTCATTCTTCTACCCACTGGGAAAACAACATCTGAGAAAAGACGTTATTGGACTGAGAATTGAGTTGTTGCTGTTTTGGGGGGTGGGACTGCGGGGGGGTGGGAAGGGGGTTTGCAGTAGAGGATGAAGACCGTGCCATTTAGACCTAGTCAGACGGATTCTCAGTGACTTAATGGAGAGCAATTCTTCTGTAGAGGAGGGAGCTTTTTTTTATTTTTTGATATAAGACATTGCCTTAGCATGTCAGTTTCAAGTGGGAGTCATGAGACCACTGGTATTTTTCTCTGTTTTTTAGGTGGTTCTGTATGTTGCACTGTGTGGGAAACTGGCCCAGGGACAACTTCAAAATCCAAAGAGGATGGGAGACAGGAAAAGAGAGCTAATTTTTGACACATTCCTCAGACAAGTGACCCCTCTGGGGAATCTGTGCCCAGGATAAAGACGGCTTACTGTGAGGCTTCTGGCATAGTTTTCCTCAAATAGTGAGCGCTGGTTACTTCAATGTCTCTAGTTAAAAAGGCTGACAAACCTAACAGTTGTGAGAAAAAATTAGTCCTTTTGATGGCATGTTGTTTAGATGCCATCTCACTAAACTTCTGACAATTCTTTGCTGAGCCAGGCTTTGCACTCTGGCCAGTGGTTGCTGTTCCATTCCTATTCTGGGTGAAGGCCTGCCCTCAAACCTGATGTCTGCCAGGATCTCCTGGTGTAACCCGTGGCTGCGGGAAGCTGGAGTTTGACGTGTGGTAGCAGCCTGTATGTTCCTGCGATGTTCGGTGTTACTATGCAGTATTGGCAGTCTGTCATCTGTATCCGGCTCAACCAGTCTCATTCACTCTTGCACTGGGCACTGCTTTCGAACAAGTGCATACTACTTCTTATAACTGTCTCTTGCCTTTTTTTTTTTTTTTTTTTTTTTTACATCACTGCACTCTCATCTCCATCATACCTTCCCTACTAGTAGAATAGTAGTGTCTTTTCTATTTTAAGTCAGGAAACAAGTGATCATTTTAATGCACACTAAACAAAAATGAACAAAGCTATTAGGATGTAAAGAAACTTAATGGGCCCAGAATTTATTTCTAAGGAGTTTCTCAGTCCCGCTCCCCCCCCCCCCCCCCAGTGTTCTTCTCTCCCTTCTTCCCTTTCCTTATCACTATTTATTGTGCCGTATGAAGCCTTTCTGTTACCGTGAGGTCTTGATTCTCATGGCACCATTGACCATGCTGCATTGCGTTAATCTCCCCGGATGAAGTGAGAAGGGAAAGGGGTGTGAAATGCATTGCTGCATGGTTTGAAAAGGGGTAACCACTGGGTGACAAAACATGTGGAAGGTAAGTTGGCTGAGGGTACCGGGTTGTATCCCAGCACAATTAGGATGCCTGGAACAGGGCAGTAACTGAATAAATGATTGCCAAGCCAACGTGTCTTGCATACCAAGCTCCATTAAAAAATATTTTTATTGATTTCAGAGAGAATGGGAGAGGGAGAGAGAGATAGAAACACTAGTGATGTGAGAGAATCATTGATTGGCTGCCTCTTGCATGTCCCACACTGGGCACCGAGCCTGCAACCTGGGCATGGGCCCTGACTGCGAATTGAACCATGACCTCCTGGTTCATAGGTCGATGCTCAACCACTGAGCCATGCTGGTTGGGCCCAAGCTCCGTTTGGATTCAGAGCAGCCCTGCATGATGGCTACCTGGTAAAACGAACTGCAATTGAGCATTTGACTGTGTTCCAGGCACTGTGCTAGGTGCTTTACATGGATAATGTTATTTAATCCTCACAGCCCACCAATCAGGTGGGTATTAGCCCCTTTTCACAGGTGGGCAGACAAACTCCAATGGGTGATAAGCTTGCTCATTTTCCTCAGCTAATGAACAGGAAAATCATTGCCTGGATTTCAGTCTTTGTGACTCCACCATTTGTACTTTTCATTAAAAAAAAAAAAGTGGCCAAGATACTGGTGTGAGTTGCTACCCATAAAATGGGACACTAACCCTGCCTGCCTTGCTTTCACAGGAAATAGGAGGAATGGGTGGGAGAGAAGTCATCACTGACAATGATGCCTGAGCTGTGATTTCTAAACGTCGTTTATTATTATCAAGTCCCCACAATCCATTCATTAACCAAAAAGTATTTATACAACACACAGCGGCATGTTGCTTAAACTTTACTTAAAGAAACATGTTCTCCCTGGAGGCAGAGATTCTGAATTAGCTTTGCTGCTAAGGACACTTTCATTTTACTGTTTTGCAAATCCACCCTGGTGCCTCGTACAGGGCCTGGCCGATATTAACGATTTAATAAGTATTGGCTGGAGAGTTCAGTCAGTGAATAAAATGGATCGACTTGGGCCTGGGGGGGAGGGCAGGTGGGAAACTGAACGCAGACTAAGAGAGTTGTCCTCCTCTACGTCCCATTCCCCAGCGTGACCAGCGCTCCAGGACCTTCACATAGGCAGGCTCCCCCGCTAGCTCAAGGCCTGGTTATTGCTTGAGGACCAGGATGTTTCCCTAAAGGTAATGACTGCAAAGGTGGGCTCAGCATTGTTAGAAGAGGCAACCATTCATTTGATCTGGAAAGTCAGGCTGGAAAATGTATTAGGAGAATGAAAAGGTAAAAAGTGATTCTAAACGTAACAGGAGTTTTAGTAGAAAAATGGCTGTAATTCAAGCAGTGTCGTGTTAACATCAATGCGAGTCTCGCATGGCTCCAGCCCCGCACACTGCTTTGGAAATAAAAGGAGATTGTGTAAAGAATTAGCAGTACAAGGCATTTTTAAGTGCTTTATTACAGAGGCTTGCGATACTGTGAAATCTATGCAGCCTCTTTCTTCCTGCTGTGCTTAATTTCAGAATCTGATGCTATTACCTATCCTTGGAGGGGATAAAATAATCACTCTCGGTTAACTCTTAAAAACCGAGTTTAACATTTCATTTGCTTTCAACATAATCTTTCTGACATCTCTTGGGAAGAGAGGAGTGGTGTAGTTAGTCACGGAGGGCCTCGGATACCTTTTAGGGGGCGGCATTGCAGTGAAGGGGCAATTGGTAAGACATTATGAAAGCGTGAGTTTAGCAATGGCTTAGGCAGCCTGCGAAGAAGGTCTCTGAAGGAGTTAACTCTTTGCCATAGGTGGCTATTTGCTTGTGTCATGAAGACATGCCCACCCAAAGTAAGTCTCCTGGCATCACTGTTTCCTTCTCTGGTCCAGCTTGAAAGAATAGTTGACGGTAATTGATAGTTTACTGTTGCCAGGGACTGTGCTGAGCAGTTTATTTTTATTTGTATTGATTCTTTCCAGGAATTCTCTGAGGTAGACACAAACGTTGCCCCTTATACAGATACAGAAATTGAACGTGTGATTAAGTGGTGGAACTCAGACTTAACCCCAAACTGGTCTGATTTTGAAAGTGGGGCTCTTACCCATCGCAATAGGGTAGGTATAATTCCTACGGAGTCAGCCCTCAAAATGACACTGTTTTTTCCCTTAATGTATGCAACTCTATCCCTCTAGAGCGGGCTATTTTCAGCTTATTTCTGAACTATTGCAAAGTTCTTCACACTAGGATTTCTCTTTACAATCTCCTCTATTTACCACTGTCAGGCCAATCTTCCTGACATGCTATTTATTTATTTATTTATTTATTTCTTTTTAAATATATTTTTTATTGATTTCAGAGAGAAAGGGAGAGAAAGAGAGGGAGAAAGAAACATCAGTGATGAGAGAGAAACATAGATTGGCTGCCTCCTACACATCCCACACTGGGGATTGAGCCTGCAACCCGGGCATGTGCCCTGACTGGGAATCAAATCGTGACCTCCTGCCTCATAGGTTGATGTTCAACAACTGAGCTACACTGGCTGGACTTGACATGCTATTATATAATGTAGCCATGTTCACAAAAAATTCAAAGTGCCTGAGTACTACACATGGCTGGGACTGAGAGTCTGAAGCCTGTTTTTTAAAGGCCTTACAGTCTATCTCCAAATCTTCTATCTTTTCAGGCTCATGCTTGAAACCTTCCCATTGAGAACCAGTAGATTCTGATCTGGATTCAAGCTGAACACAATTTCCCAGAGGACTCCCAAACTGTCTAAGACACATCAATCTTATCAACTCTTCTCAGGATGCTCATGCCAGAGGCCATGGGCATTGCATACAAAGCCACTGCTCACACCTGAACTCTGTCTGCTTCAGGGAATTCTTCTAGACTTGCCTTTTCCATCTAGTTCAAACCTCCTCATCAATTGACTTTTCTTGGTTCCCAATCCACTTGACTCTCCCTTTTTGATTTATCTCTTCATTCACTCAATAATCAACATTGAATAAAACTTGTGGCAACGAATATTTATTGAGCCAGATACCATAGTAACTACTAGAGAGTGAGGGATGTGTGGAACAGGCACACACCTTGTACATAAAGATTTAAAGTTTATTATGGAAGATACACTTTAAGCAAACAACTTATGATTGAGAATTGTGGGACTGTATTTTAGAGAAGTACATACAACATATAGGAAAATGATGCATGTGGGTGGCAGTCAGAGGAGGTTTGCCATGATGAAGTCACATGTGAAGGATGATTAATGAGGTAAAGAGGACAAGAGAAAAACCTTTTGAGATATAGGAAATAGCATGTCCAAGGGTTCCAAAGAGAGAGGGAGGGAATTTGTGTTCTTGAAATTAAAAGGCCAGCATGGCTGGAACAGAGTGACTGGAAAATGGGTACAGATCCAGCCGTGGGCAAACTACGGCCTGCGGGCCTGACGGCCCTTAAAAAAAAAAAAAAAAGACCGTACCCTATTGTGTAATGATGTTTACTTTGAATTTATATTAGTTCACACAAACACTCCATCCATGCTTTTGTTCTGGCCCTCCGGTCCATTTTAAGAACCCATTGTGGCCCTGGAGTCAAAAAGTTTGCCCACCCCTGGATTAGGCTGTAGAGTTGGGTTGGGATCAGATCATTAAGCCTCATGGGCCACGTTAGAGAGTTGAATCGTCACAAAAGGGTGATAAGAAACCCACTGAATAGTTTTAAACGAATAAAACTTGTGGCTCTAGCATGTGGATCAGGTTTAAGAGAGGCAGGGATGAATTTGGGCAAGCTAATAAGGAGGCGATTGCAGAGATCAGGCAAGAGGCAGATGGCGGCTTGGACTTCGGACTCTAAGTGGTGTTGGAGATGCAGACAAGAGGGTTTCTGAAACAAACACGGAGGGAAAATCATCCAGTTTCAGGTGATTTGTAACAACACTCCTACCCCCAAATTCTTACTCCACCAACCTAATGGGACACTCCTAAATGTGATAACTACCTATTGTTTCCATGTCTACAGGTTCAGAAAAGAGATGCCTAAGTCCTTAGCTCTCTCAGGGACTCCGCTGGCTGGGTCTGTACCTGCTTTAGCCCCTGTGTGTTCAGGCAGAGAGACTTGGCACACTATATCTAGTGCCTCCTGTCTACATGTATGTATTTGCCTTCATATTTCTATGTCTTCCTTTATATATCATCCCTTCATATGAATTTCCTAAAGCCCTCCCCATCCCTTAATTTCCAAATTAAAATTTACTTTTCCACAGTATGCTTCCAGAATATACTGACCAAAGACTTCTCCTTCTGATATTATGATATTTACATCTATAGCCACTTTTATGGCTTTAACTCTGTATTGTGCCATGTCATAAGCATGTTGTGAACATGCCTTATCTTTTGAGAGATGTTGTGAATTTGTGCCTAGGAATGTGGATGCTGTATGTAGTTCAATGTTCCACTCCTATTTTGGGTCATCATTTACCTCTTTCTAGTTGGGCAATTTATGTAACCTCATCTGCAGAATGGGGATAATTATGTGTACCTCATAAAGCAGTTGTGATGATTCAAGGGAGATTGAATACAACGTACTTAAAACAATCCTTGGCACATAATAATCTCTACTGTGTGATGACATATTATGGTTATAAATGTTATTCTTTGAAATCAGGAACCCTGTATCTTATTACCACTTTTGTCTACTTGAAGCTCAGTTAGTATTTATTAAATTCAGATTTGAATTTAAGCATCCTTTCTGCCAGGGGATACAAATATAAACAAGTCATAGTTGTTGTCTGCAAGAACCTGGGTTTGGTAGGGGAGTTAGTAACATAAACTGGTAATTATATCAGTGTGATAGGTATAGTGATAGAGTATTTTGAGATCACAGAAGAGAGTTTGGGGAAGGTTTTCTAAATGAATTGTATGAGCTGAGCATTTTATTAGATTAAATACATATTAAAATAATGTGTGTGTACATCATACAAAAAAGCTATAGAATAAAGCAGTGCTCCTGTCTTACTTTTGATCATGCCTACCCCATTCCTACTCCTTTCAACTCTGTATATCTAAATAAAATATTTACTCCTTATATTTCTTATTTTTAAAAAAATCTTAGCTGTCAATTGACTTTCTACAGCTTGACTTTGTTATACTACTCACACTCTACCTCTACTTCCTGATACCACACATACTCCTTTTCCTATTGTCCCAATATAATTTCATCCCTTTTTGGGGAAAGTTAAATCAGTTCAGAAAACATGGTTACTTTGACTATGTTAATGTTGTTTATCATTGAGAATATTATTTATTGATTACTTTTACTTTCTATACAACTTATTTGGTGTTCCTGAATAATAATGGCCTATGTTCAAACGTATAGGTTTTACTAGAAGTGCTCAATGTTTACTGGAATTTCTGAGTCAAGGCTAAAAGTGGGTGGGTGGCATATCTAGTGTGGGCCATGGAGGTGACAGCTCTGGTGGGAAGGACCATTTTATTATTGGCATAATTTAGAATTGTTGGAGCCAGATGATAATAAGAAGCCCACTGACTTTTAGTCAGTTATATTATGCTTCTTAAAATTTCTTCAATATTCCACCCTCTTATTGCCTCACTTGGGCACACTGTTCCCACCAGCCTGCCCTTGGTAGGCTCTGAGTTAAGCTGAGTAAGGCAGGGGGTGGCGGTCTGAGAAGGAGGTGGGTATTCCAGGCAGACAGGACAACATGAGTTAAAAGGAAAGGAGGTGGGAAATAGCATGATTTGTTTTTGAAATTATAGAGAGCTTGGTTTCCAGAGAGCATAAGGCACATGAGAATCCAGAATGTGCGTATACATGTGTGCATATACACATACATACATATTGATAATTTATGTGCATGTGTTGTACTTTAGTTAATATCCAGGGCACAATAAGACTTAGAGCAAGGTTCAGGCTAAATGATAGTACAGGTGATATCTGAGTTCCCTGGAGACCAACTCTGATGTAGGTTTGCATGCAGTAGGTTTGGTAGGTGGGGAGGGCCTTGGGAACAACACTTGTGAGGGGCCGAGACAAGCAGGATGGGCTGAAGGAGAATCTGACTGTGATGCAGCTGAGGCTTCAGCTGCCCTATGGGGAGGTCTGGAACTGGGTGGCTCCTCAGAGACTCCCTGAAGGGAGGCGAGGGGACCAGACCTTTGCAAGGTCACATTGGTGTTGGATGTGTGCCATCCCTGGGGTGGGGGTGGAACTTGGGATGAGAGCAATTCTTGGAAAGGGCCTTAGATGTGAGCATTCAGCAGCCAACACTCCTGGCAACTGGGCCATGAATGCCACTAGGTAACACCCCACAGCATCCACTAAACACAACCTTCCTGAGACTCTTTCTTCTATTTTTTTTGAATTTTCATAGATTTTTTTTCATGAAATATGGCTAACAAAGGTGGGTCTAAGAGATATAGTTCTGCCATTTTCCCATGTTCACTTATATTTGCATTATTAATATTACTTGAAAATCTCTAGATTTTTGTTTTGTTTTCAAAGAACAATATTAAATCACTTGTTAACTTGGTGAGGGTTAATTTAGCTAAAAATTAGAGAATGTAATCCGTAACCCACTTCCTTAAGCATATGGAAAATGTAGCATGGAACAAAACAATGAAACAGAAGTGAGAAGAGCATGACCGTGAACTCCTTCCTGTTGTGATAGGAGGAGCCCTGTGACAATCATTTAGTAGTTAGGTTAGAAGATAAAACCATGTGGATCATTTTGAACTTCCAGCTTTGGAAAAAATAATTTAATGGAATGAAACCAAGGGAACATTTTAATTGGAGGTAAGACAGCTGATTGGATGTAGACATATGATGGTAGAAGAATTCTTGGCCAGTATGCAGACAACAGTGTAGGTCTAGGTTTTTCTGGTTCCCAGATGGGCATCTAAGTCAACACTTTCCTATTTTTTTTTTATCTGTATAGTCATCATCAATAAAAAGTATTAATTTACTAATAGGAGACACAAAAATGGGGTTGGGGTGGGGTAGATGGGGTCAATGGGGAAAGAAGAGGAGACATCTGTAATGCTTTCAACAATAAAGATAAATTTTAAAAAGGAATAAAGCATATCAATAGAATAAGAAACATAAAGAGAAGTTATAATATTTTCTTACCGTATTCCAATGGATGATCTTGCCCCGCTCCCCACTCCCACCCCCCATCAACCCTGAAGACTTCTGAGCTAGATTTCTAGAGCTTCAGTTATATGCTAAATGGGAAGAAAGTGCATTGGAGACAAATTTTGACAATTTTATGAATTAGATCTATGCAACTATGTAAATGAGATAGTATGCACCCCAAGCATTAAAAAATAGGTAAGATTTTAGACTATAATTGTGATGCTTTAAAATATTGTTAGAACCCTGGAGGGAGCTTGTGTGTCCATGTATGCATGTGTATGTCTTTTGTGTGCATGTGCGCTAGCCAGGGTCATAATGACTTAGCATTTCCTCCTATTTAGCAATTCCTCATTATTAACTAAAAGGTTGGGGCCACACTGACACTATTACCCCTCTGTATATCTGGCCTTAATTTATGAGCCATATCCTGGCTTATATTCCAGAATGCTTTTGAATGTTCTCTTGTTGCTTATTTTTTTCTGACTCATAAATTTATAAATCAGTTACATGCAATAATTAAAAGATATCTTTATTCGTGTTGTCTCAGTAATAGAGAACTTGAAAAGACAAAACCTTGCATAAATGTAGTGCATTCCTTTCTGTCCTTTTGGGATTTAAAATGTTTATAAGCACTTTTTCTGGAAAAACTCAGCCTGGCTTAAAACAATGATCCCAGATTCATCTTGCGCCTGAACGTTAGATAGCGTAGCCTCCTTAGCATGTCTTTTGTTTTGCTAATAAAATTTCATTTTAGTTGTATTCTCATTTTTTTTAAATAGTGCCTGCTCACAGTCAATTGTTGCTTTGAATTTATTGGAAGGAAGGAGATAAATGCATTTCAGGTAGCATTATTATTATTACTTTTTATAACAGGTAAAATGAAAAGTTAGCGGGATTTGGAACCAGTATATAGAAATAAGGACATGGCGATCAAAGTTGGATTCCTAAGGAAACTTAATCACATAGCCTTAAATATAGTTTATAAGTTAAAAGGTAGAAACCTTGTTATGCTAAAGTGCTTTGAAAAATAACAAAAAAACTAAGATTCTTTTTATATATGTACAAATGATCTTACCATCACTGAGTAGAAGACATATATTGTCTCTCACAAAAAACAACTGTGCCTTGCAATCTTCAGGTGATTCTATCCATACTTGTACTTAATCGCTTTGTAACTATTTGCATATTGATCTTAATAGTAATTTAAAAGAAACAATATTGAGTTTGACTAATCTTAACTATTATTCACTTATTGAAAATATTTTTATTGTGAGTCTGTTCTTTGTCACATATGAAAAATGTTGAGTAATGGGGTTATTCTGGTAAGCCAACATAGATTTGGTCCCTGTTCAAATAGAGCTTTCAATGCATAAGAAAGATAGGATTGATCATCTAATAGTTCCAACAAGTAGAGATAATAGAGAGACATTCTGTTCTCCAGTGTAATTGTGACTGGTAGAAGGACTGTTTTATGTATTTTTTTTTAATAGTTAAAACATAGAATTTTAAAGAAATGATATCTACCTTAAATGTTTTAGGATTTTAAACATAATGTATTTTATTATGTTTCATTGTTTATCAGTGTTTTTCAGTGAACCAATTAATTAATGGATTGTCGGGGCTTTTAAGTATGCGTCTGCTGAGTAATGGTCCTTGCCATCTTTTTTGGGAAGTTAAACCCATAATAATATATGCTTCTATTTTTACCTTTTATTTACTAAAATTGTCAGGAGGGCTTAAAGGCATTTGGCAAGGAAGCTAAGTGCAGCATTTATCCAGGTTTTTTTTTAAATTTCCCCAATTTTATTAAGTTGTTTGACACCCAATTTAGTGGTTTTTAAAAACAATTTACCTTTATTTTTGAAGCATGCAATCTAATGTCACTAAAAGCTTTCTTCTTTGCCCTCATATTTCATTAGTTATATACTATTTAATGAATTTACCCAAATACAATAACAAATAGAAATGACATAAACAGACTTGGGATCAAGCAGACAAGCGAAGTGGCTAGAGTGGAAGTGTGGGTGAGCTCCAGTAGCCTCTTTGCCATTCGGGTGCCAATGTCAATAGTATGTTTTGCAGAGGGAAGGCAGCCCATCAGTTACACTGGTGACTGGGTGAATGTAAGTTCATTAAGAAAGTTGCACCTATAGTACTCGTGATATGTTCTGTGGAGAAAGAGTACAAGATTGAAGGAGACAGAAGATAGAATGACTTATTTGGTAACTCACAGGAGGCTTTCATCAGGAGGAGACATTTGAGCTGGGATGTGAGGAAAAATAAGGGCTAAGTAGGTGAAGAAAGTGTGGGTGAGTATGGAGTAAAGAACCCCATGTGCAAAGCTCTGAAGTGTTAATGCTTAAAATAGTGAGGAAGTAAAGGAGATAGGAGTGGTTGGGACACATAAAAGAAGCTGGTTTGGCTCAATGGATAGAGCGTTGGCCTGCGGACTGAAAGGTCCAGGTTTGATTTCAGTCAAGGGCACATGCTTGGGTTGTGGGCTCGATCCCCAGCAGGGGGCGTGCAGGAGGCAGCCAATCAATGATTCTCATCATCGATGTTTCTATCTCTCTCTCTCCCTTCCTCTCTGAAATCAATAAAATATACTTAAAAAAGAAGAAGCATAAAAGTTGTGAGGAGGGAGGAGTCCTCCTTTGTACGGTCTTCAAGGTGATGCTAAGGCTTTAGGTTTTTATCATGAAGGCAATGGCAAGCCATGAAAGGATTCAGATTTGCATTTTAAACAGATCTCTCTGGGTGTTTGGAGAATGGGATGGCGAGGCATGAGTTATGAAGTGATTAGAGTGGTCTAACTAAGAAACGTTGCCCTTGTCCCAAAAACTATTTGTTCTACCATTTTGGGGGGGCCTCATCCTGCTCCATGACCAAATGAATCCTCAAAATACTCGAGGAAAAGCAGAACCTAAATGTATCAAAGTGTAAATCTTTTCAATATCCAGGAAGCCCTGGAACAGTATTTTCTATAGTGCACTTTGCTGACCGTTTTCTCCTTTTACTTTTGTATTTATATTCATGATTTCAGCACATTACATTTTCAAGACAATAGGAAAAAAAGAGGAAAATTCATTCTTTTAAGTTATTGACTTTCTTTGGAAGGACAGCTAGTGTGTTTATTTTTTTTAGTATGGGTCCAAAAATTAACCATGAAACATCATTTTCTACTTCTAAATAATGTGTAACAAAGAAATGCTTTATTGCAACTTCATCAATAATTCAAATGCAACTTAAAAGAAAGTAGGGCAGCATGAGGAAAAAAGCACACTTGTTCCATAATTGAGTCGATTAAATAGTATTGCATCCCATTGTCATATTTATATTGATGAAACAACTTTTATAACTAGAAAGAGTCTAATAAGAAATAAGACCTCAGAATTATGGGGCAATGACAGAGACATTTTTCTCTATATAGTTTTTGTATTGTATTGTACAAATAGTGAAATCAACCTTTTACTAGTTTGCAATAATGAAGGAACAGCCTTTGAGAGGTGTTCTTGTTGGGATTTTAGTAGTTTTCAAGACTGTGCTGTAATAGCCCAAGCTATTTTGGAATTGTGCATACATTAGTGTACTGGTGCAGCAGGATACAATAATGTGTGAAAAAGTACACGATCACACCTTGTTTTAATTTTCAGTCTTTGTGCATAATTCTACAGTGAGCTCTTGTCAGGTTTTGACTATATATATAGGAGAAAAAAGTTTAGAGGGGCCTATAGATCAGGGTTGAATGTAAATATGACTATGAAAATCAGAGTTTTTCAGTGTACTTTTTTGAAAGATCATAACAGTTAAGTTTATATTACATATAATATTTTGCAAACCAACTGGGAGTTTCAGAATGTAGACCTATAACCGTCTGAATGAAATGTACATCAGCTCTATTTCCTATTGGCAGAGTATAAGGGAAAAGTACGGAGCTTGATTTTTTTTAAAACAATGATTGCACTATAATTTATGCATTCATATTAATGTTTTTTCTCAAAATTGTTACCCAGAGAAGCAAAACTCAGATTCCAATGATGCCCTTGTTCAAAACATTTTGGAAAACTTCCTCTCAGAATTGTCTTTTCAGTCATTTGCAAGCCTGACTAAAAACATCCATCTCATTACTTTCTATTCGCATTTCATACCAAGATTCATCATCCTTTTTCTATTCACCAGACTTGGCTATAAATGTCTCTCAGAAATGATGAAAATGGCTAAAATTGACTTTCAAATTATGAAATTTGTCACCGTTGAGGATATTTAGAAGTATGCATGAGTGTGTTGTGTGTGTGTGTGTGTGTGTGTGTGTGTGTGTGTTACAGACTTAGAAAGCAGTTTCAAAAGCAGGCAGAGGCAAGAATGGCTGATCTTCAGAGCCAGTGGTTGTTCTAAGGTGGCCACTATTTGGATGACATGGTATGTTTGTTTAAAAACCAGTCGTGTTACTTTTTAATGACACTGTATATTAGTTTTTACAACGTATACAAAGAAAAATGCAAATGACTTTTGGAATGCAAGGCCAAAATACCTTACACAATTAGTAGCATATTTTATTATTAAAACAATTAAAGGATTAAGCAACTATAATGCTAATCCAATGTTGGCAGATTCTTCAGATAATGGCCCTTTATGGGACCATCTCTGTAAAATTTTACTTTATTTAAATACTGCCACTTACTGTCTGATTTATGAGTATGTGCATTTCAATTAGACTCCTGCATAATTTATATTTATTTTCATGTTATTAGAAGGCACTGTTTGGTAGCATTTGAAATTTTCATTTTAGTTGACCTCTTCCTATAAGTTATTGACCCAGTTTTCAAAATGATTAGTACTTATTTTCTTAACCCCCGGTTAAGAACCCAGGTAGTTACATGTGCTTGAAATGTAAAATAATTGGGTTGAATTCCAAATATTTTCTTAATTTAAGAAATTCATGTCCATTCAGTACAACTCACACAATGTTTATGTGTTGAATGATTTACGAATAAAATGAAAACGAACTGGTAATGTACACATCCAGAGCGCTTGCCATTCACCTCCACTTTGAACATCTTTGCTAGAGTGTTGTCTCTCCAATGGGAAGGAAATGCAAGAAATGATTGCCAGAGAGACTCAGTTGAATAGTTTTTATTTTCTGAGTATTAGAATTGGAATTAGTGCTGTCTAATAGGAGAGAGTTGACAATTCAAATATAAGTTTGCTGTGATCAGGTTTTGTGACCCTGTACCCTGAAGTTTCTGATCTCCAGCTTTGCGCATTAACAGTTGGAATCAAATGCCTAGATTTTTAAGAATGTGATTGGTAGCTCTGAGAATTGATAAATTGAAATGCAAACCAGCGTTTGCATACGAAGATCTGGAATATACTTTTGCACCTCTTTTCAGTACAGCTCACTCTTTGCAGACAAAAAAGGCTTCTTGTTTAACATGGTATGTAATTTGTGTAGACGAATTTGTGTCATACAGATTCTTTTATCCTGGTTAACTTACATGTCAATATTCTTTTTTTCTGGTTTCATAGAACTAAATTGGGTTTTCTTTTTGTGAATGCCTTTGTCCTTGACTATTATAAAGTTTTAAAATACAGGTTTTATGCAGGAATATTCCAGACTAATAGCTATTTCCTTCCTATTAAACACCTTAGTTTATATTAATGAAATTGGGTGCTGTTTCATTTTGGACAAAAAGTTTGTTTTCCGAAAAGGGAAAAGAGTTTTGAAACTGAACATGTTTGACACCTTTAGTTCTCAGGTAATCTTATATTACTGATTAACTGTCATGGATTTTTGACAACAGATGTCATATTTGAAATTCCATTGCAGGAAAGTATAGTGTTGTGATAGTGTTCATTTGCGATGTACTTATTCAGTGCAAATCATAAAAATCTGTAATAGAATAGAAAATAAAAGCTGAGCAGTATTTTTGTTCCCTTTAGGAAAAGTAGATTCAGAAAGCTTGTATTATAAATGTATTATAGTACTATTTACCAAAAGCTGGGAGTTTTATTCTTGTAGGAGTTAGGCTAGCAAGTAATGTTTATATAAGCCTGATAAACATTTCTTCATGACTGAATTTTGAGTGGAAAACTTTGTTTCCTAAAAGCCTCTGAGGAAAAAAAAAAAGAACCTGTCCTCTGATTGTGTGTCTTGTGTGTGTGCGTGAGTGTGTGTGAGCATGTGCATATCTGTGTGTTTAGATCCAGCTTAATACCAACTAATGCCAACATCTGGCAAAGAGATGGAGACCTGGGAATTTGTTGCTTGAAACCCGGGGACAAAGTGTTCTGATCCGACTGCAAACATAGCTGTGGACTTGAACTGGAATCTTCAGGGGCAGAAACGTCTTAAGTGTCTGGAAAATTGGCCTGTTGAGTCACCATGAAGGCACTAAAACAAAACTAATTTTAAGCAGGTCAAAGTTCAGTGATTCCCTCTGGAATTCAGACTTTTTTTAAAAAAAAGAGTCTCATGTTTAAGTGAAAAGGGTCAAAGTTGATGCACTGTTACAATGTTTTGAATGCTTTCCCTTCAGAACAGCCACCCAGGCTGGGATTAGCATGAGGAACTGCAAGGCTGGCACTTCAGCGTCTGGGTTAAAAATATTTCAAAGCAGTAAATGCAGTCAGTACAGAGAGATCCCTGGGAGCCTTGCTATTCAAAAATGTGTGAGCTCAGGGCAGTGACTGCAATGTAATTTAGGGCAGTCTATGCTTCAGAGCTTTGGAGAATATTGCTTCCCGCTAATGTTCCATCGGAGGGTGGTAGGACAGTAGTAATTTCAGAAGGTGGTATTCCTGGTTGTCTTACATCGAAAACTTCAAAATAAACAAAAGGACACATCAGCCGAACCAGAAATGTAACTATGGAAAAGTACTAATGACTCTAAATTTGAACTGAACAGTTACAAACGTCAGCATGGGCGTAGGAATATTTTAAGGCGGAAGCCATGGCAAAAGCAACTTCCCAGGGAATGGACCGCACAGGTACGTACGGAGTGTGACAGAGTCTGCAGGAACTCAAGAAAGTGCCTGGTCAACAGCAAGGTGCTTTAACTAGAACCAGATGTCATGCTGTTGAATATTTGAACTGAGGAATTATTTTAGACCGTGGAAACCTAGGAGATTTAATTTCAGTAGCTGGCATTCAGATGCTATCTAGATGTCCCGAGGATGCCAAGTAATTGCTGATCACAATTCCCTGAATGAGATTGTATTGGGATCCTCTGTCGGCCTCCCCTGAAATGTGTGATTCTTGTACTTTTCACGATTAGATGTTCTATACCGCAGCTTCAGTGTGGTTGAGTAGGCAATTTTCTCAGTCTGAAGATCTTGTTGCTGGCTAGAATGAGACCTGCACAACATTCTGAGACATTGAAAAGAGGCTATCATTTTATGGGGTGCATCTAGGACAGGGGAGAGGAGCATTTATTCTGCCTTCAAATCTAGAGACTCAGCTAAAAACTCCGTGTAGCTATGAAATTTGGCTGGTATCCATAGTCTGCTCAACTCCTTATGAAACTTTGGTGGTTCTTACCAGCTACTTCATTCTCCATGATACCAGTTGCAGAATAAGTCTGTGGCTCTTCCTCACAAACCTACGATACTCACTTTAATAAAGCTTTAATTATGCAGTTATTTATTCAATAAATGTGTTATTCCAATTTGAGAAAATACATTTTGCATTGTGTTTGCTGTGTCTCAAGAGAGATGAACTCAGTCATGTCTGTTTATTTTAATGAGATAAGCCAGGCACATATGATAATTTTCTACCAAAACACAGAATAAAAATACATGAGGAAGAAGGAAAAGCCAAGTTATTATTACATGAGATATTATTGTATATATATTGTAAGACACTTTATGATGACTTTCATGTAACTTTTAATCTAAAAATGACCGAAGTTGAGCTGAAAGGTGAGATGTCATATATGTTCTATGTGTTTTCTTTACTAACATAGGTTAATAGAAAGTGGTTTTAGATTTAGAATCTTGAATTCAGTTATGTTTATAATTATTAGCATTATAAATGCTGCTTATTTTAACGTGGTAATAAAGGAAGAAGAACAAGAGTGAATCAAATATTACAAAATAAAATAATAATAATAAATATGTTAAGAACTGGTGCCATAATTATAAGACAGAATTCTGAATCTCAATTATGGACCAGAAGTTTAAGTGTTTGATCAGGAAAGTTCAAAAACAAAATTTATTTCCCATTTGAGCTATATAAAGAAATACTTAAAAAATCAATAAACTCAATATTCTAATTTATTATTTCAACATGGCTAGTTTTATCACAAGTGACCTTTTTAAAAAAAGGTGTTGCTCTGAATTTTGCCCCTCTACCTGTCTTTGCAAAAGGCTTTTGAAAAAGGAGCGATTTAAACCTGTCTGATAGTAACATGTCCT
>NW_006296096.1:919987-932542 GCF_000327345.1 Myotis davidii
GTCCTTTTGTTTAACTGGCCTTGCCCTTAGCTTCCCACTTAAACCAGCTATCAGAACCCTATAGGTCAACCAGATAGCTGGCCTCATTGCACGCTCACCTGAAACATCTTTTGAGGTGGGACCTATGATTTCATGACAAATAGTCACCTCAGTGGGGAGCTGCAGAGCTCACCTCTATCTTCCAAGGGTTAACAGTAACCTGTAATAATAATTTGGTGACACAAAATGCTGCTTCTTATGCAGTACCTATTTCCAGAGGCCTAATTTCGGTTTGTATCAAAATGGATATCACAAACAGTGCAGCTTCCCGCTGAGAAGCAAAGTGCTGCTGAGAGATTTTCTGTGATTCTTTTGGTGGCATCTGGGAGGGGTGACGAAACACGGCAGGGAGGAAGCAATTGTCACTCCCTTATCGTGCGGCTGGGCCAAGCTGCGGTGGAGGACGATTTTCAAAGGGGGAATAGCTTTATGGAACTGTCGTACCAGGAGCCGAACTTTGTTCTATTGTACTTAGTACGAGGCAAATTTTAGAACGGGATGGCAAACAGCAGAAGTAGTTTCAAGAGGTAGCTTATGTTTTGTATGATTTTCATACTTCATGCTCTAGCAACACTGTGGCACACCTACCCAGGTGTAAATACAAATATGATGGAACAGCGCCAAGGAAGTTTTAAACTTGGAATCAGGTGAACGTCTCAGTCCCTCATCACAGAACCCCTCATGGTGCCAGAGTCATTCCAATCGGAAAAGCCAGCGAGGCTGGTCTGCCACCATGTCCCATCTTTAACCTTTCACCCTATTTTTAAATCACCAGTGCCTGCCCTCCACACACTGGGCTCCTCTATTGTCCTAGTTCTTTTCACAAAAGAAAGCACATGCAAATTTATCGTAAATGTTCTTACTTAACTATACCCAGGAGTATTTGTACTTTAAATAGAAACGTATGAAGGGTTGTTTTTCATAAATGTTTAGAGTTAGAATGTCTGGCTGTGCTGGTAGTGAGAGATGGGAAAATATGGCAATAAGATTTCACAGAAGGGCTGTCCCAGTGAGCCCCCTGTTCACACCCTGTAGGCTAAATTACCACGAACAACCAAGCCTGGAACCGAGTTTAGCCCAAATATGGGATGGTATATGACTCACATTTCAGAATTCAGTGATGGAGGTATTAAACTCTATGGTAGCCTCCAGCTTCGGCTTTTGCCTAACTGTGCCCAGTTGTTAGACCTGGTAAAGGGATGGGAAAACCTCAGGGAACTGGGCAAATTGTCAAGAACTCCATCCCAGAACTTCAACATTTTGCTCTTGCATGTTTTCTGAGCGTGCAGGGTTTTTCTTGGCCTGCTGCTTCCCCAAGTGGCCAGCCCTTGCCTGTCTGCCTCTTCGTGGTACTCTGGGGATGCGTTCTCAGAATGCCCATTTCCCACCCGCCCCTGGGAGCGCCAGGACGGAGCAGTGGTCCTGGCTTTCCCAGCCCCGCTCCACGCAGAGGCTTGGGTGCACAGGTGTCGCCACATACTTAATCCGTGCGTCTCAGACACAGCCTGCTCAGCTCTGCATTTCTGGCTCAGTGAGCACGTTGAACGTGTTCCTATAGGTGTTCATCTTGGGGTCAGACCCGTGGAGGGGTAATGCCTATGGTTTCTCCTTTCAAGGACTCATTTTTAAAAAAATATATTTTATTTTTATTTTATTTTTTTTACAGAGAGGAAGGGAGAGGGATAGAGAGTTAGAAACATCAGTGAGAGAGAAACATCATTTTTTAATGGCTATTAGAAAAAGATGCATATTTTTAAATGGCTGCAAGTAGCATGCTCACGGCATTTTTTTTTTAATTCTTTAAAAAGCTGTATAGAACTAGAATGTTAAGGAGTTTCTACCATAAAGACTGCTTTCAGACACATTATATCTATTTCCTTATTTAATCGACTACAATTCATTTTGTAAACGTTACTCTTTGAGAGCAGAAAGACTCTCTACCGCCGTGGTCAAAGAGTGTGGTCACTTTTCTTCAGGATTGCTCAGATCTTCCTTGTAATAGCAGCTCCCTGAAGAAAACCAGAGAAAAGAAACAACATTAAACCTTCCACCGCAGCTTTTGTCCCATTTAAATTGCAAGGGATCATTTTGAAAATCTGTAAGTGGGGAGATGATGTAAGATGGACTTTTAGCTCTCTTTTCAAAGTTTCTTCCAATTCTTGCGCTTATTTCAAAACCGTTACCTAGAATGGGAGTGCATTTGTGTCATTTAATGGCCTTTGTTTACATGGTACTGTTTTTTATAATGATTGGTGGGTAGAAATGTGCCAGGGCCATGCTTTGGGATCTGAGCCTCCTTTGGACCCCATAGGATGTCAATGGACTCATTAGGATTTAGCCAAGTTTTATGCATTATTCATAATATACATTCACAGCGTGTGCACTAACGACCGTCTCCTGTGTCTGCTTAGTCAGAACCATTTGCATGCTGTATTATGGAACCATAATACAGAATGCATTTTCTGTATTATCCTTAATACATATTGTCATCATATTCTGTTATGGGGTATGTGGTGAATGTGTTTAAACAATAGCATGCACTTATGCATTATGATTCCATAAAAACAAATGTATAATAAAACTCCTGATGGAAGTAATTATTGCATATGTGCAATAATAGTTTCTAAAAGAGCCTTCATATTATTTCTAGTTTGATTTTATTGTTTGATTATCTAGTTATTTGTTTTATGTTGTTTTATGCCTGCTGGACTGATATATAGGTTATTTTAATTTTGAAAACAACATACCTTCTTTATCCCTCTCATATCTTACCTCATTAGTTTCCCTAAATGAGTATTTAAAAATATAATATTTAAAAGAGACCCGATGATTAGGAAAAGCATGTTTCCTAACTACCAATTAAAGATCTGTAGGGTATTTGTTATAAAGAGCCCGTGTTCCGTGTAGCAACAAGAACTGTGTTATATATATGAGAAATTAACATCAAATTGTAAGCATCAAATTGCTTCCAAATCTAAGATAGAGAGGTTCTGAGTTCTAAAGTCAATAGTGACTCTAATTCACTTAAGGAATTAGCACTTCCTCTTTTTATCTCAGACATCTTGCTTGCAAAGTGAAAATGACACTATTTAATTGTAAGAGGATATCAGATTTATTGTCTTAAAAACAAACTAATTTGGAAGAGAACGAAAAAAAAAGCCTAGAAATACACCTCTATGTCACAGTTATGAAGAAAACAAAGAATTTATTTAAAACTTTATATGATAATTGGTTTAAAAGTTATGCTTTGATGAAAATCTTAGTAATGTAGTGCAGAATATAGTAAAAGTATTCATTGAAATTATAAGTCTTGTCTTTTCAAAGGATTGCTGGTGGTTTTTCAATAGTTTGAAGTCATGTGGCTTTTGGTTAGCTACTAGTACACTCATTTTAGAAAGTTTGCTTTGAAAACTATAAATAATTTAGTGCTCTCCAAATCCAGCACTTTTACACATGACCACTTTTTATTTCCTTATGAAACCATTTAGGAACAGATTTGGAGTTAGAACATATAAAAATTGGTAGTCTTACTTTGAAGGACTATTTAGTCATTTTATTGATAATGATACTTTAAAAATTTATTGGAGTGACAATGGTTAATAAAATTATATAGGTTTCAGGTGTATAATTTTATAATACGTCATCTATACATTGTATTGTATGTTCAACCACCCCAAGTGAAGGTTCCTTGCATCACCAGTTATCCCCCCTTCACCCTTTTCTACCTCTCTTACCCCCCTTTTCATTCTGGTAATCACCATAGTATTGTCTGTGTCTATGGAGTGTTTTTTTTGTTGTTTGTTTGTTTTTTGGCTTAATCCCTTCACCTTTTTCATCCAGCTCACCAATTCCCTATCCCTTAGACAGCTGACAATCTGTTCTTTGTCTCTATGAGTCTGCTTCTATTTTATTTGTTAGTTTATTTTGTTCATTAGAGTCCACATATAAGGGAAATCATACTTGTCTTCTCTGACTTTCTTATTTCGTTTGCCATAATGTTCTCTAGGTCTATCCATGAGATTCCTCCTTTTTTATGGCTGAGTCTTATTCCACTGTGTAAATGTACTACAGCTTTCATATGTACTCATCTACTCATGGGCACTTGGGCTGCTCCCAAATCTTGGATATTGTAAATAATGCTGCAATGAACAAAGAGGTATATATATTCTTTTAAATTAGTGTTTTGTGTTTCTTAGGATATATTCCCAGAAGTGGAATTGCTGGGTCAAAAGGGATTTCCATTTGTAATTCTTGGTCATTTTTCATAGCAATATGTTTTATAATCTATATAAATCTATTATATCTGTATAATAATATATATGTAATCTTTGGTCAAGAGAAACAAAAGAAAAAATAAACAAATGGGAATACATTAAACTAAAAAAGTTTTTGCATGATAAAGGAAACCATCAACAAAATGAAAAGACAACCCACTGAATGAGAGAACGTATTTGCCAATGATACATCTGATAAGGGGTTAATATTCAAAATTTATAAAAAACTTATAAAGCTCAATGCCAAAAAAAAAGCCAAAAAACAAACAATCCAATTAAAAAATGGGCAGAGGACCTAAATAGACACTTCTCCATAGAGGACATACAGATGGCCAATAGACATATGAAAAGATGTTCAATGTCACTAGTCATCAGAGAGATGCAAATTAAAACTACAATGAGGTATCACCTCACACCTGTCCGAATGGCTGGCAAGGATGTGGAGAAAAGGGAACCCTCGTGCACTGTTGATAAGAATGCAGATTGGTGTAGCCACTGTGGAAAAGAATATGAAGTTACCTCAAAAGATAATGACATTTTTATCAGCAATCTGTTTTATTTACAACCAGTCTTATGGAATTTATCTATTTTACTAGAGATTATTGGTGAATTTGATTCAGATACATCAGAGTTGGGAAACCATTTTTTTTCTGCCTAGAACCCTTTGGATATAGCATTATTCGCAGGCCATACAAAATTATCAACTTAAAAATTAGCTGCCATATTTGGCCAAACAGTTAATTAACTCATCCCTAATACCTTAGCAGGGCCAGACCAATGATTTCCCAGGCTTTAGATGTTCCCCACCCCTGAGCTAAATGATACCACTGGAAATGTAAAGTGTACCCACTGAATAATATTTTAAACCATCTTTCATCTTCTCTTTTCAGCAAGCTTGTTATTATGCATCCAGATAAAATGGCACTTTTAATCGTATCCATATTCATTGGGAATCTGGAAGAAATATAAATTTGATGCAAAATCTGACTGATATATTTCTCTGCCTACATCAGTATATTTATTTTCTATTGGTCTTCACATACTTGTTGGGGTCATGTCTGAATATTGGGAAGGCAATAAATTAAAAAAAAAACACAACACTTCTAAATCTAAATATAGTTCCAAATGTATTGAATTTCAAGTAGCCAGACCTCAAAATAGGACAGATAAGGAAGGATATGCACACCTAAAACCTAGATATTTTGGTTGTCTGCAATAATAAGAGTTTGTCAGAGAAAGAGAGATAAATTGAGTATTAGAGAGGCAGATAAGAGTCCAAACTTAAATGGATGCTTTTCTGAAATAGAGGGAAGAAAAGTATCCAATTGACTTCTGTTCTAACAAGCTGTATTCCTTCTACTTTCATTGGATAGTTCCTCCCAGTAGGCTTAACAAAGTTGATCACTTTGTCCAACTTTTATTGCCAATTTAAATAGTTCCTCTGCACAAAAGTATCCTCGTGTTAATATTGGTTATTTTTTCCCCCAATTAAAAACAAAACAAAACAAAACATTGACTCTCAGTGTATATGTCTGGGGAAAATGAAATGCTGGAAAATGTTTTGTTTATAATTTTTATTGATTAAGATACATTTTAAGTCAGATGACTAGAAAGTCATTCAATTTTTCAAAAAATAACCTTTTTTTTTTTTATAGGAAGAGGTTTTAATGTAATTCAGAGTAATCACTTTCAAGGTCTTTCACTGTCTTCTTTGCAGCTGCCATAGAGCCTGAGGCATCCTCTTTTTGATAACTTCAGTGGGAAAATTTGCTAACCCTGAAGAAAGACTTTATATTTCAAAAGAGTCAAAAGATGTATTTAAGCCAAGTCTGGTTTAGAACAGGCAGGTAGTCAAAAGGGAGGTGGGAGCAGAGAGTAGCACACACTGTGGAATCCAGTGGCCGGTCTGTTCTCTCAGGTCAGTCATAAAGGGGAGGATTACAGAACAGTTGCTCCAAAAGGGTCTTAAGCAACAGTAGCATCAGGGAAAGGAGTTTGTCATTTCTTAAGTTCAGTTCTTTGGAGGACCACTTATTTGTCTGTAAAGGTTTAAAATAGATTTAAACTACGTTACATTATAGTTATACCTTCTTTCATCACAATAGATTTTATCTTTTTGTGTTCATGTGTTATAATTGATATGTAAACCTGTGTCCATTTTTTTATTTTTAATGTTGTCCATTTTTAGATTGGTGGGCCTGCGCTTTCTAAATTATGAAAAATGCACAGTCTTTCAAAACCAATAATTCTGAGCTAACTTGTTGACATGGGAAAATAATTTTGTTGTCTTTTTAGTTTTTCAGGTTACTCTTTTCAGATTATTAAGTATTTCCAGAGTTTTAAGTATCTTAAATGTAGATTTTTTTTTTATGCTTAGTATTCTAGGTCAGAGGCCACTCCAATTTTCATAATAATAAAATTTATTTCAGGAAGTTTCTTCATTTGAGTTTATTTGTTGTCTTGTCAAGACCACTTGTAGACTGGTGTGGTTGCTTGCAAATAGTTCATTTTCATAGATAAAGAGTAAGAAACATACAGAATTATATACGCACATAGATGCACATAGTTTCATGACTAATGTCAACAGTAATAAAATTGGAAAGACCCTGATTTTGGAGATTTATTTGAAAGGAAAGTGACTAATCTCCAGGTCATATGATTCCCATTTTGCCGTGGAGCTCAGATACCGCCTTGTTCATTGTGGTAGCCCCAAAGTTCCTTGGAATGTTCCACTGCCAGGAATAATATTAGGAGGGTTGATAGGAACAAGAGAGGATGCAACAAGGATGCTGGATAACAAGAAAATAGTTGAGTACTAGTTCATCTTACTGCAGATCATTTGAAAACTGATACTACTTAAGGAATTTGCATTTTTTGAGGAGGATTATGAAATAGAACACTTTTTCCCTAGTGACTTGACTAAAGGGGGAAATTCAAATTAATACTAAAGATAAGGCTTGGATTAGTTTGGCCGAGGCATCTTTTTTTTTTTTTTAATTTGAATTAAGTTGGATTAGGCTCTGTAAATAATTTTTGTTATATCCACACTAATGCAGTGAGTTAGCAGAGATAAACCTTTCAAAGTATCATGGAATCCTGGCAGTTTTAATAGATTTTAACAGTTTTCTTTATCTTAATATTTCTGTCTAAATTTCAGTGACATATTTCCTTTTCAACTTCTGAAATCTCACTCTTTACTCTGTACAATTGCCTGCTGCTGCCACGATCCGTCACTTAGCTAACAAGTGAGGACATTTATCCTCCCTCTGTTCCTACATACTTTCTTTCTGATTTTTTGTACTTTAAATCCCTAAGCTAGCTCTTATTGCATGTTGGATAAATATTGGCCTTAATAAATATTGGCTTTCAAAATTTAACAAAAAAAAAATTGGCTTTCTAGGAAAATTCCAAATATTATCCTTATAAGACTTTTCCTCGTTCCGAGTGGCTTAACTGTATGTAGCCACCAGCCCCATAACACACCCCACCCAGTTTTGTATTGTCACTTTGGAAATGGCATGTCAGGCCGAGGATCTAAAGCTCTGACCTGGGTTTCTGTACTCAGGTCATGGAATTTCTCTGACTTGCCCATTCCTTGTTTATACAGTTGGATCTAACTCCTAGGTTTTTAGCAGGAGTGGAATATGTCAGTCATATGAACACATTTTGTAACTGCAAGAATCAAATAGATGTTAGTTGTTCATTCCTTGCTTTGGTGAACCAAAAAGCAGAAAGTGCTGCAGCTAGAGTTGCAGTTTTTTTGGTTGATGGGTTTATGATTTTTTTTATGTCATATACATTTAGATGAAGTTCAAACTTTATCATTTCTCAACTGGAATGACACTAGTCGTACAAGTTATAATCTCTGGAAAAAACAGGATCTGCTTTTGGGTTATGTTCATGTTAGTCATTCTGCAGTTTCGAATAAGATTTCTGATGGTACCGCTGAGTGCCGACGGCACCTACCGTGACCTTTATACTTGAAATCTCCTGAGAGTCTACTTGTTGTTTTGTTCTTTTTCTTGAGTAATGGAAATATAAAGTTTAGTTCAGGCCTAGGGAATGATGTGTATATTTTTTCATTGTTAATAGGCATGTGGTATATAAATTGAGTATTTATATTTCATTATTTTGATAACATGCTACAAGCCTCCCAGTAGCTGTGTTTAATATTTGTTTTAGGAGATTTGCCGCTGCAGACAAATTTATTTTAGACTGACTTCTCTGAAGAATGGTGAATTAAATGGTGGTGGTGGTGGTGGGGGAGGACCCTAGGTGATAATATGATATATTATTTGAGTTCATGGGAGACATTTGTAATCTTGTCTCAGAGGGTGTCCCCTCCCCCCCATATTAGCTGCGTGTTTCTATTTCCTATGTAGTAATTGGCCTTTAGTTGTGGGCTTGTACTGAAAAGTTGCAATTCTAAATGAAGGGTTAGGGCCAAATAACTCCGTGTTGTGGCACCTTCATTCTGACCTTAGGCAAGTTACTTCATCTTCTTTTCTCCTTCATTCTTTTTTCTTTCCTAACTTGTCAAAGAAATAGTGATAACATAACTCACAAAACTCCTCACAGAAGTAAATGATAATACACACACACACACACACACACACACACACACAAATATTCTAAAATTGAAAAGTGGCATATTTATACTAGCTATCAAAACACTGACTATTTGCTTGTTAAAAGAGAGAAACTGGAATGCCCAGGCTTTCAGGTGTGTTTTGAAAAAAGTTTCTTCGAGAATTTTAATTGGGTGGTAGAAATAGAGTTTTCGAATGGGGACACTGTAGCCTATCATCCTGCCTCCAAAGCCACTGGAAGAAACTGAGATCCAGAGATGCTGGAGGCTTCAGGTCACACAGGGATGCAGGGGACTTGGTCACAGAACCCAGGTCTCGTGGCTCCCACGCTGAGCTGCGTGTTGCACGCTGGACATGACCAGGTCTACCATTTGGCCTCCCTTGGCATGGAGAAGTCTTTCAAGTGAGAGTGATGTAATGTCAGTCGCATTTACCCTTCTCTCAGAAATGAAGGACTCTGGAGAGGAATTTTCCTTTTGCTTTCTTTTTCCCCTTGTGGTTATTGCCAAAGCTTGGGATCATGTTGAAACTTGTTGCAACCACCAGGAAACTCTTTCAACTTTTAATAGTTATCACCCTGCTGCTAATTAACAAGTAGCGAGCAAGATTATATAAGTAGTAAGTTGGAAAGACTTGTCAGACTTTAATATTTAGACGAGGAAAAGACCTCCAGCCATGAAAAAAAAAATCCCTGTTGATATTTTCCATAAAAGGGGATGTTCAGTTCAAAACCAGCAGAGCCAACGCTGCCACTTTGTGTAAATGAGACCCTGAGAAATGGCTATGAAGGGAGCATGTTGGTCACGGCTTACAGTAACACAGTGTCCCTCGAATTTGTTCGCTTTCTTCTCATGAAAATGCTGCATAAGAAGCCATAAGGAGGTTATTCTTTCCCTGTGTTTTGTGCTGAAATAAAACAAAAAATAAAAATTGTTAAACATGCGTATATGGAAGTGTGTGATGAAGATTGCTCTTTGTAAATGCATGTTTTGCTAGTTTAAATCAAATAAGTCATGGGCCTCAAAGAAAAAGTTACTCTTAAAAATCGTGTAGACTTAATTCACCTTTTGTAAAATAATTGACATTTACACTTATTACAAGTTGTGGTTACTCACTCTCTCTCAAGGGGAAAAATAGTTGTGGTTTTTCCATAAGGAATCCACAGGACATTCAGGGGTTGGTTAAACGCTTATCTGTACATATCCCCCAGCTGGTCCAGAGGCAGAGATGGACCTGGATGATTGAATGTGATGCTGAGTGATGAGATGTTAGCTTCTTGCAGAATGTCAAAACTTTCTCGATTTTCTTTAGATTATATTTGCCAACACTTAAGGAGACAAACAGAATCTACAGTAGAGAACATGAAATATAGGAGCAGAGTCCCCATTACCGGTCATTTTTTTTTTTTGTAGACTTTGAAAACTAAATTGTTGTCTCTGTGTCATATCTAAAGCTTAGATCAAGCCATGTCCCAAGCCAGGTTACAACCAGTTTTAGTGTTCTTGTAGGTAGTCTCAGCAAGGACATTGATGCAGCAAGTTTTAGCTAACTGTTCAAGGATTATAATAACAAAAATAGAACTCTGTTTATTTTCACCTGTCTTCAGATCCTTTATGTGGGTTATGTGCATTTGGAATCACAGCATAGAGAGAAACCTACTCTAAGCAGAGGTCCTATGGAGACAACATTTCTCTGAGGAAGTTAATGCGATCGCCCCCCCCCCCCACCCCCCTGGCAAATGTAGCCCATGGCGAGGTGAATCAAGTACCTACTGTGTGCCATGACTCTTTTGGGCAGTGGGATAAAGCAGTGAACAAAATAGCTCTTGCCTTCAAGGAGCTTAAAATCTAGTGTGCATGATAGAAAATACAGTATAAATAAAGAAATAGGGTAATTTCACATGAAGAAGAATACGTAGCATCATATAATAGGGAATACTTCTCAGGATCTGCTTTGTTTGGGGTGGTCAGGGAAGAAGATGACATCACAGATGAGACCTGAACTCTGAGAAGAAAGAATCTGTATGATCATCAGGAAAAGTAATACCAAGCTCTGAGGCCCAGTGGGAGCGAGCCTAGCTTGTTCTGGTTGGAGAGAGCCCAGTTTTCTCCTTTCTTCTCACACTTGTTATCCTTGCCATGCCTCCTCTCCCATCTGCACTCCCAGTTCATGATATTGCTTCCTATTTCTTCTAGAAAATCAGAGGACTTCTTGAAATTTCTCTCACCACAGCTGTGCACCTACCCGCATGTACTCTGCCTTCTCCTGTTCCGATGTATAAACTGTTGGTGATCCTTGTAACGGCTAACTTTTCCACTAGTGCACAAGATCCTACCGTCTAGTCCAGTGGTTCTCAACTTGTGGGTTGTGACCCCTTTGGGGGTCGAATGACCCTTTCACAGGAGTCGCCTAAGACCATTGGAAAACACATATATAATTACATATTGTTTTTGTGATTAATCACTATGCTTTAATTATGTTCAATTTGTAACAATGAAAATACATCCTGCATATCAGATATTTACATTACGATTCATAACAGTAGCAAAATTACAGTTATGAAGTAGCAACGAAAATAATTTTATGCTTGGGGGTCACCACAACATGAGGAACTGTATTAAAAGTTCGCGGCATTAAGAAGGTTGAGAACCACCAGTCTAGTCCCTCTGCCTGCTCATGCATTGCTCCACCCATCCAAGTTCCTCTCTCCTGCATCATCAAATTTTCCCTCTCTATCTTTCCCATCAACCTAGCAACTTCTTATTTCTTCCATTTTAAGAAGAAAAAGAGCCCTAACCGGTTTGGCTCAGTGGATAGAGTGTCAGCCTGCAGACTGGAGGGTCTCAGGTTGGATTCCGGTCATGGGCATGTACCTTAGTTGAGGGCACATCCCCAGTAGGGGGTGTGCAGGAGGCAGCTGATCGATGTTTCTAACTATCTTTCTTCCTTTCTCTCTGTAAAAAATCAATAAAATATTTTAAAAAAGAAAACTATAAATAAAAAAAGAAGAAAAACACTCTTTTGATGCCACTTCTCTCCAGTTGCTCCACATTTGTCTTCGTCTACTTAAAGAATTCCTTGACAAGTTGTAAAAATTCTTTCCAAATTTTCCCTTTGAAACCACTCCAAAGAGAAGTTTGACTTTATGAAGCCACTGAAACTACTCTTCATGCAATCAACAGTGGCCTCAGTGTTGCTATGTCAATGATCAGTTGTCAGTCCTCACCTTACTTGTTGCATCAGCAGCATTGTAGACTGTTATTCACTCTTGTTGCCTCATAACACATTTTCCATTGGGTTCCTTTTTTTTTTTTTTTTTTAACTTTCCTTCTACCTACTAGCTGCCACTTTTCTGTATTGGTTCCTCTTTACTACTATGATCTCTAAACATTGGCATGTCTTAGGGCTTAGATCTTGCACCTCATCTCTTTTCTATTGAAGTAAAAGAGTCATCACCCAGACTAATGGCTCCAAATGCCACACATTCTGAGGACTTCTAAATATATATCTAGAACCTAGATCAACTTCCTGAAATTTAAACTCACCTATCCATTGCTTACTTGACATCTCCCCCTGAAGGTCTAATCTGCAATTTAATATAATAGTTACAAAAAATGAGCTCCTGATCGCTCACCCTACACCCCTTCTTTCCC
>NW_006296096.1:932558-935783 GCF_000327345.1 Myotis davidii
ACAGTCTTTCACCTTAGTTATGGCAAATCCATTCTTTAGTTGAAAATTCTTCATCATTCTTAACGCCACTCTTTAATAGTCTAGTCTCCTGGAAATTCCGTCTTCTCTACCTTCAAAGTATACCCAAATTCAGATTGCCTCTTATCACTTCCTTAGCTACCACCACAGTTCAAGATATGATATCAAGCTATGATATCATTTGGATTATTTCAATAGCCTCCTAACTGGTGTCCCTTTGTCTCCACGATGGCTCATCTCTAGCCAATTTTTAACACATAGCCAAAATGACAATGTTAAAGTGCACACAGATCATCTTACTCTTCTGTTCAAAGCCTCCAATGTTTTCACTTTTCTCATGGATCAATAGCTGTCCTATGTAATAAAAGCCTAATATGCTAAGTGTCTGGTTATCCGGTGACTGGTCGACTGTTCAACCAATCAAAGCATAATATGCTAATGATATGCTAAGGCTGCTCAACTGCTTGCTAGGATGAGCACACAGGGGGCAGACAGCCGACTGGTCAACCAGTTGCTATGATGTGCACTGACCACCATGGGGTAGACGCTCCAACCAGTAGGTTAGCTTGCTGCTGGGGTCCGGCTGATTGGGACTGGGCGAGATGGGGCCGGACATGCCCTGGAGCCCTCCTGTGGTCCCTCCCCGGCCCCGATCATGCACTGGTGGGGTCCCTTGGCCTGGCCTGCACCCTTTTGCAATCCAGGACTTCTTGGGGGATGTCAGAGAGCTGGTTTTGGCCCAATCCTGCAGGCCACTCCCCTCAGGAGGGTGCCAGATGCAGGACTCATGGCTGGCAAGTACTGCTGTGGTGGCGCCAGCTTCCACCCATTAGGACTGATTGGGCGCGAGCCTGCAGCAGGCGCAGTGGGGCCAGGGTGAGTGGGAGCAGCAGGTAGGAACTGCAGGCGGCATTGGACAGCAGGTTTCAGCCTGATTCCCGCAAGCCACCCCGAGGGACTCCAACTATGCACGAATTTGTGCACCGGGCCTCTAGTGTTAATATAATGGCCTATAAGGCCTTAACAATTTGTTATTTCCTTATGTCTCTGACCTCATAGCCAAGTACCTTCCCCTTTGTTTACAGCCCCATCTACATTTGATGTTCCTGCAACTCTCTCTGCATCCTCCCACCCCAGTTTTGGCACTAGTTGCTTTTGCTCCTGGTATCTACAGGACTTGCTCCCTCTCCTCCTTTATGTCTTTATTTAAATGTGTTCTTTCCTGATCACCTGTCCAAAATTTCATCATCCTTTCCACCCCTCTCCAAGAACACACATTCACTCCCTTTGCTGCTTCTTGCTTTGTTTTTTTCCTTAGCTCTTATTACCATTTTAAATTTGCTATATGTTTTCTTAATTTTCCTGCCTTGCTCAACTGGAATGTAAGCTCTTCAAGAAGAGACCTTAGAAGACTTATCCTATATAATAAAAGGCTAATATGCAAATAGACCAAATTGCAGAAAGACTGGTCACTATGATGCGCACTGACCACCAGGGGGCAGACACTCAATGCAAGAGCTGCCCCCTGGTGGTCAGTGCACTCCCATAGGGGGGCGTTGCTCAGCCAGAAGCTGGGCTCATGGCTGGTGAGCACAGGGGTGGTGGCGGAGCCTCTTCCGCCTCCAGGGCAGTGCGAAGGTCCCCTGAGGGATGTCCGCCTGCACGCTTCCCCTGAGGGGTCCCGAGCTGTGAGAGGGCATAGGCCGGTCTGAGGGACCTTCCCCCCTCCCCCACCCCCTGCCTAGTTCATGAATGTTGTGCACCAGGCCCCTAGTCAGTAAATATTTTTAAATGAATGAATGAATGACTGAATATGAGAACATTCTCTAGAACTAGAGAAAAATTTGAGTAGAAAATGTTGTACAATGATTTAATGAGATAGAATTTCATTTCTAGAGGTCTAGAATGCAATGCCATGTTCAGTTTTCCAGCTCAGCCTTGTTTCCTGTGCATAAACCAGTTTAACTTTGAAAGAATAAAGATAAAAAAAAAAGAATTAAAGATTTTCTAGATTGTCTCTTGGAAATATAATGATTATGCAAATCCTATTTCCTCATACCTTACTTAAAGAAGTTAGAAACACATAAGAGAACTATAGAACATTTCTGTATAAGCTGCAGAAATGTTATTTCCTAAACATTAATATAAATATCATATTAAGGAAGTAAAACAATTTAAAGTAATGTTTATTAAAAAAAACTTTCAGGTGTAAAGGAGAAGCATATGGTTGAACAGAGATTGCCAATGAAATTGAAGATGATTAACATTCATTAAAACTTTAATTAACACCTTGGAAAATTCCATAAAATGATACTGTATGTAAATGACTATGTGTGATAAGTTTGAGCTTTCTTTTACCTGTTTCACAGAGGGGAAATGTGGATCACAAAACTGCTTATGCTAACAATTTTCCCCAGCTCTGGGTTTGTTTCTAGTGTTATTTACTAGTGTCAATCACGCCAATTTGAGCTGCCAATATTCTAAATATATTTGGCTGGGATATGAGTGATTCTCTGTATTTTCTGGAGGAAAGAAAAACTACCTTTTAGTTTCTTATCACTTCTTTTTCCCCACATTTTCTGATTAAGTAAGTTTGGGCGAATTTGAGCTTTTACCTGGAGCTTTTCCAAGCAGATTTAAAATCAGGTTTCTTTAAAACTTATTAATAAAATTTGGGATCAATAAGTTGTATATAAAACAGCCCTGAAACTTGTGAGAAACTGATTCTGCAACAGATGCAAAATACTAAATTGCACTTTGTTCTAAAGGTGAAGTCTAAATTTTCTCTTCACTGAGGTGAATTCAGAGTGGTTTTCTACTAGAACATAATGGTAGTTGGGATAAATAACATTTCAAGACTTTAGTAGCGGTACAGTTTCTTCCCTTTTTTTTGTTATTAATTTTTGAGTCCTGATAAAAGACAGCTTTTTAGTGTTTGGCTGAGAGAGTTGTGATACACATATAAGCTTACCGACCTATTGCTGATTTCTAAACCTGGGTTTGGAGATGGTAAAAAAAACAACAAAAAAACACACACATAGAAATACGCTTTCTTGGCTAGAAAGTGTTTTAGTTTTGATTAGATGACATCCTTGTTCAGGATGAAACATCCTTTGGTGGTCCAGGGTAATCATTCAGGGCATGAATTATTCCCCCACACTACCATCTCTTGAGATCCTCAAGGACCGCTGCAAAGGGTATATGGTC
>NW_006296096.1:935815-960876 GCF_000327345.1 Myotis davidii
TGCTTACAATGATTGCATTTAACTTCCTCTGCTTCTCTCTTTTGCTACATTCTCCCCATCCCACACCCCTGTCTTATCTCCTCTCTGCCTTTGTCTACTGAGTTTTCCATGCTTCTGGGCTTAGTGCCTGTTAATGTGGTCATCAGAGCGGAGCCACACCGAGCAAGTGATGTTGCTCCTCTTATTGGGCTGCATGGTCATGTCGTGTTGTGAATGATTTTAGGTGTTCTTGGAGATTGCCATTTTTAAAAGCTATTCAAACTTTATTAATTTGCTGCTCAAGATGTTTGCTCTGTGTTCAAAGGACAGCAAGACAAGGGGGTAGAACTAGCTAGATATTGCAACTGTTTCAGGTGGCTGAGGTCTGCAGAACACTTGCTACATAAAGGAGCCATCATTATCGTTTAAATTACTAAGTGTTATTTTAAAGGAGAAGTTATAATATGCCTACTCTTGAAAGCTAACGGACATTTTAGGTACGGTATTTAAGTTCCTTATAATACATTTTTATTCCCTTGTTTATTGTGTTGTATTAAGATTTTAAATCATTCCACAGATTAATTTAAGGAGTGAAAGCGTTGGAACTAAAATAAAAAAGCTTTAAAGATACAAAAGAACAAATCTATATTATTATTTTTTATCTTTTCTAGTGTTAGGAGCCTAAATGTTTTGAAGCTGAAGCATAAAGAATGGGGAAAGAAACAAAAAATTATGCTGAAAATACCAATTAAGCATGAACGATGCTTGATTTGTAATTCCATATACAGAGATTATAAAGAAGAGATATAGCTCATGAAGAATGAGCTGCTCTACAATTGTAATCCTGACTATATAATTGAGAGTTATCCTACTGTGAAGGGAAGGGAGTTAAATGAAAGTGTAACTATATCAGGAGCTCTTTGATAAATTCAGAATTTAAAGGAATAAGTATCAAAGATAGAAAACAGGTACAAATCTAGGACTTAGTAAGAAAGGCAGGAACTCTAGGAGAGCTAAAGATTATGGTCATTTATTCACTCATTCATGCATCCAACAAACATTTCGTGGGAACCTTTTCTATGGCAGGTTGTCTTGTTTGCACTGTGGGTACTAAAAAGATACCAGTTTTTTGCTCTCAAAATCTACTATGTTAGCACTGGACTATGATATTAATAATTGACACCAAAAGAAGAAGTCCTCCACCCCTGTTTTGTTTCCAAAATGGAAAATGGAGCTTTAGTGTATGTAGGTAGAAGTGCAAGCCGGCCTGGGGTAAAGAATAGAATATGAACTTCTTAAAATGAATTCAAGCTTCCAGTCCCAGACAAAAGTATACTTTAACTTACCAAAAAACCTTGCTCATATATTTGTGAGAAAAAAATGTTGGGTAAATAATAGCATGAGATATTTAGGTAGATTTTTGGCAGGTAGAACAACTGAACTCATAGATAATTGATTCATGGATCAGTGTTAATGGAATATGGATTCTTATCTTGTCTTTGTCTCTGTGTATTTATTAACAACCTCAGTGAAAGGGAACTTACTAGACATTATATGACATATTTTGCAGGGGTAGCTTATATATTCAATCAAATAATCAGGATTCAATATTTAGGTAAATGTAAAAGTAGTATGTAAGGCTAAAATGGTAGAGATCTCTCGAGGTAGTTCCTTGGAAAAAAAGAATGTGAAGTTTGTTTATTTATTATTTTTTTAAAATATATTTTTATTTCAGAGAGGAAAGGAGGGGCGGGGGGAGAGAAACATCAATGATGAGAGAGGATCATTGATTGGCTGCCTCCTGCATGTCCCCTACTGGGGATCGAGCCCACAACCCCAGCATGTGCCCTTGACCAGAATCAAACCCAGGACCCTTTAGTTCACAGGCCTACGCTCTATCCACTGAGCCAAATTGGCTAGGGCAAGAATGTGAAGGTTAAATGGTAATAAGCAGTGGTTTGATGGTACTATTAAAAAAGAAACAAATTGCTAATTGCTGCTATGCCCTATTGACAAACTTGAGTAGGTCCAGAGGCCTAACTAGGGGCATCCATAACTGTCTTCAAATATTTGAAGATCTTGCATGTGGAAGAGATAGTATACTTGCTTGTGCTGCTCTCAGAGAACTGCCAGACAAAGAGATGATGATCATTTTAATGTGATGAAATGGAAAACCTCCAAAAAACAAAGTTGTCCAGCAATGGAGAGGACTGCTTTGTAAAGCAGTAAGAGTCTTGTTATAGAAAAAGGGGTGGGTCATTTATATTAGGGCAAGAATTGTCTTAGGGAATCTTTAAGGTTTCATGTCTTTGAAATTGTATAGTTCTATCATTTCACAAACTTGTCATGACAATTTGAGAAGATAAGAGGAATTTGCTTCAAGGGAAATAATATGCACATGAGTGGGGCATTTGAAAAAAACAAACATCAAACTCAGTGGCAATCCTGAAGACTGTAATTAAAGTCAGAGTGGGGAGTGGCTATAGCATGTCTCCTTCAACCATTCTTGTGCTTTTCCCAGATAAATACAAAAGTACATAAAGAAACACAGTGGGCTGAATTTGACTCCTAGTTTGCCTGAGACGTAAAACATAGACATATATTGGAGACCCCTTTAATTATTCCCTAGTGTTTGGCTGCTTCTTTGGTAAGAAGAAATACTTGTCGGGTTAGAAACAAGAGGTCTAATTTGTGAAACCAACAATCCTTGCCTTTGTATTGAGTTAAATATGGAGGTTTCATCTATAAGAAGAAACCATGCTGGGCTTCTAAATACCTAAAAACCACTCCCAATGTTGCTCAAATTAACCTCATTAGGTTACCTGATATATATATATTTTTTTCTATCAAGAAAACACAAAAGACTCTGGGTGGATTATAGTCTTTGGTTGAACAGATTCTACTTGAATATAGAAATAACTGTACACTGGGATCCAGCATTTGGGAAAGACCTGAAAGATAAACTGATATGAAATTCTTTAATTTACAGAAGCAGAAACTAAGTTTTAGAGCTATTGAATGACTTACCCAAGGCAATTCTGTTTAGTTCGAAACAAAGTTAAGATTAGAACCCGTCTCTTATGGCTTCCAGGGAATTCACACCCCGTTCTCTTGTACCACACTATCTATCTCTTCTTTTAAACTGTGCTCAAGGTATGTATTGTGTCACAATACAGAATGTAAAAAGGAGCATATGTCTACCTTGTTTCCATTTAGTTAAAGGTATTATAGTTGTCTTAAGTATTTCTCAGTTTTATTAAACTTTGATCTCTGGAAATTAAATAAGAGTCAGTTGTTAAACTTCTGGTGAAAACAGACAGGATGGAAATAGGATCCTGTTGTTAATTTCCAAAAGGATTTAGAGTTGATGTCAGTCTTAGCAACTTCCCTAAATTATGTAGATTACTATCCCAGTAGCTAGATCAAGTGTCTGCGTTTTAGGACAGCTTTTAAGCTGGGCAAATCTAAGACATCTGAACAGAATATCACTTTACCTAGAATTAATTCCGGCTTCTGAAGTTCTGGCAGATTGGAACGTCAACCTGCTTGAATACTGCAAAATTGCTGCCAAATCTTTAAGAGTTAAAATTTCTTTCCTTATGATTCTTTTATTTATTCTGCTTTCTGATTGGAATGTAGACTTAAGTAGTGGTACTCATTGTTTTCAACAATAATTGACTCACATTGGATTTCATCACAATAATGGATTGTCAGTTAAAATATATTGCCGTGATAAATTCAATGTGGTTTTTATTGTGCAAACTTTGAAATGAGTATCTCACTCACTGAAATTTATGATAAAAATCAGAGGTGTTTGAGGTTGGTAGTTACACAAACAGCAGTGTGGTGATTGTCGAGGGTGGAGAGGTGAGCTGGAGGAGGATATGAGGGGATAAATGGTGTTGAAAGGAGGCTTGATTTGTGGTAGTGAACACACAATACAGTGTACAGATGATGTGTTGTGCAACTGAAAGCTGTATAGTTTTGTAACCAGCGTCACCCCGATAAATTCAATAAAAAGGAAAAAAATGATAATTATAAAATAATCATTGGGAAGTAAGCAAATAATAGGAAATATAGTCAATAATATTTAGATAACTATGAGTGGTGCCAGTTGGGGTACTGGCAATATCAAGGGGAACACTATGTAAAACATATGATTATCTAGCAATTAAGGTGTATGCCTAAAACCAATGCAAAATGAAATTGGGGTGGGGGGAGAAGATACTTTCTTAAGGACCTATTTTTGATTCCCATTTTTTATGGAAATAACCCCAAATACCACACTCAGTCACCTGTTCCATTAGCTATAACTTATGTACACTGTGAAGTATAACCTCTTTAACGTGTTTATGTAAACTAATTAACTGGGAGCCAATTACAGTAAAAACAGTACTGCATATGAAAAAAATCAGAGGTGCTCAATGAATGTTTATTAAATTAATTCCATTAAGATTTTGAAAAGCGAACTTATAATTGTTTTTAATTACCTTTAGAAATAAATCAAATTGATGCAATTAAATATTTTCAACCATTTCTCATCAGTAATTCCCTATATTCATGCCTTAGAAATTAACAGAGATTTAACATAATCATGGAACCTTGGGTGTTACGGGGAAAGAGGTGTGAATAAGTTAAATGGGACATGAAAAAATGACCAAATTAATGTTAATTTAGGAAATTAAACATTATAGTGATTTTAAAATTGAATTTAAAATGAAATTTGTATTTTTGAAAGTAAAAATCAGCCCAGCTGGTGTGGTTCAGTGGTTGAGCATCTACCTATGAACCAGGAGGTCACTGTTTGATTCCCTGTCAGGGCACATGTTCAGGTTGAGGGCTAGATCTCCAGTAAGGGGTGTGCAGGAGGCAGCCAATTAATGAGTCTCTCTTATCATTGATGCTTCTATGTCTTTCTACCTCTCTCCCTTCCTTTCTGAAAACAGTAAAAATATATTTTTTTAAAAAGTAAAATTCAAAAGAGAAGAAAAACCTTTCTGGTTCATGTGATTTCAGGGAGGAGGCCTGAGAACAAAGGTAGGAGGTGTGGTTTAGAGATTTACTTGGAACAACGTAGGTACAGTAATTTATGGCATGTCTTCTATACCTAGCCTATTCAAATGAAGTATAGGTCAGTGGAATTTTTTCTTTGAGGGTGGAGACAGAGTCAGACACATATGAAGCAGTTTGTTTTAACTACCTAAGATTTGTGTGCTTGTGAATAAAGTGGAATGCATTCTAAAGGTTGTCTTGGGCTGCTTCTTTCATCCCTCCTTCCAGCCAGAAATCCTCGCTGCTCACCGTGAGTGCTCGATTCCTGGGACCAGCTCCTGGTTGAGGCTCATGTGCATAGGGGATTTTTATTTGGGTCAGGTCCTCACCTCAGAATTATGCTGGCACCTGGCATGTGCTCCCTCTCTTCAGATCTCCTACCTGTGTCTTAGACCCTTTGGCTTTAGTCCTGGCTGATCATCAGACTCACCTGTGGAATTCTGAATTCAGACACTATCAGAATTTCTGGGGCTGTGGCCCAAGAAAGTGAATTTTTAAAAAGATATGTCCACGTGTTTCTGATCGCTTTATCCAACTTCTGGTGCCAGTGATCGCATATCATTTGCTTATCTACCTGGTCCTTTCTGCCCAGTTATTCTCTTCATGTCTATATAATATCCCCTCCTTTAGATGTTTAATTTAATCTGTCTTAATCAACATTTTGGGCACACTCTTTTAAGATCATTCAAAATTTAAAAAAATGGAACCAGTTGATTGAGTTACAGAGAACCAGGCCTCAGATAAATATCTCTGCCGTATGCATAGTGTCTATTAAGGTCCATGGATATGTTCTTATTCACTCCATCATCCTTATGTGGAATATCCTACTTTGTGTATCTGTAGTCTGTGTTCTGTGATGGCATCCAAAACACATTGTGCTTACTTACCTGTATCTTGATTATAGATAGTAAGATGCACAAATGCCTATTATGAACATGAAAATACTCTTGTTTCTGTAGCTACCTGATTATGCAAGTAATTTGCAAAAAGTGATTCCAGTCTATTTGGATAATTTCTCTGATGTAGTAAGCATAAAACTTCTTAATCAGATGACGTTTCTTCTTATTTAAGCTTAAAATGGTTTGTGAAGACATTAATGCAGATTCAGTGACAAGAAATCGGGTAATTTTTAACTATATTTTGTGGTCGATGTTCACAACATTTATGAGTGAAAGTAAGATCGGGAAGGAATGACAGATTCTACGTCTGGTCTTTGTGACTGTAAATGGACTTCTGGTTCTTTAATGTTAGAATATCATTAGAATGAAAGAGTAATTTGCTGGAGTAACATGAACTAATTTTCCAGTTATTTGCTGGGCCAAGAGCATGACACCATACATAAGTGCAGAGCAAATCAAAGTGAGGGCCTGTTTATAGCTTGCTGACCAGAGGTAGCACACTGCACATCAATGCATCTCTGACTTTCCATAGCTCAGGAGATTCAGTACTATATACTTTCATGATTACTTGTTGGCTCAATGGCATTTTGGCAATCGCTATTAATTACTCTTTATCCCCCCAAAATACTTTAGGAACTTACTTATTAGTATTTCTTATATTTGTGAACTACTGGCATAAATAAATGCGGGGCCTGACATATCCCTCCATCTGTCGTCTCTTATTTGTTGCCATAAATGTCATGGTCATTTTCATGTTTATATGAGGTCATCACTTGCACCCAGAAGCAATTTAGAGACCACTTATTAAAAAAAAATAAAAGTGGAAGAGGAAATGAGGATGAAGCAAAGGAAAGAGAGTGAGTAGAGCGGAAGTCAGGCATAAAATATGACAGATCTCAAAGTGGGTACTTGGCTCTTACTATCTTCAGAACATTTTAAACCAAAGGATTTGCTTTTGTCGATGTTTAGAATTGAATGTACTATAGATCATACATAGGCTTCATTCAGAAAGTGTAAACGACATGGTCATGGTCACACAAATAGTGGCATTGTCTACTGCCTGGCCATCATGCCTCTACTCATCTTTATTTTTAGGGTGAGCAAAGTAGCTCATTTGCCTCAGAGATTCAGGAAGTCTAAGATCATCAGGCATCTCAATTTTGTGCAGTGAATGGGTCTTTTCCCAACCTTATAACATGTATCCTTTCTTGAAATTCTCTATTCTTTTCATTTCTATCACTGTGTTGTCTCTGACCTCCTTCTAGTCTGAGCTTTATTCTTTATTGCCTTCAAGGGACCTCATTATGGTTTCATTCCTTAACATTGGGCCTCCAGAGTCTGTCTGCCCTTAGTCCATTGTTCTTTGCACTCTCCATATTCTCCTTGGGCAATCTCATTTACCATTTATTTAGTGCTTACTGAGCGCCCCACACCATGCTACATGCTGTGCCAGATGCTAGATAATGACAGACACAACCCCTGGATCCCTGAGTGAGTAATCTTATCCATTCCTGGGGTTTCAGCTGCTGCCCAAGTTCTGTGGAGTCTCAAATCCATAGTTCTGGTTGTGATCAATGCCCTGGGCTGTGCGCATATTTCTAGCTCAGATGTTCCATGGACACTTCAAATTTGACAAGCTTACATGGACTTTTATCATTTCCCTTTTCTCCTCACTCCCATTTTTTTTTTCAAAACATGCTTTTCCTTCTGAATTTCATGTCTCAGTGTCAAAATCACTTAGCCACTTCTACAGAAAGTTGAAAGTCAGCCTTGATTCTGGATGTTTCTTCTCCTTCCACTGACTAATCCCTGGCCCCTGTACTTTACCCTGACTCTCTTTTACTCCTTTGTCATCCATTGCCTTCGGTTTTGTAGTGAGCTTCTAACTGGACTTCATTTCTCCAGGCCTGATCCTATTTCTACCCTGTATTGCACGGTTGCTGGAGTGATGGTCTACACTAGAGTGTAATCTAACCTTGTAAGTCTCTGCTTAAAACCTTTGCTTGGTTTCCCATATTCTACAGTGTAAAGCCTGAGATCCTTAGCTTGCACTCAAGGTTGTTGTGTCTGGTCCTACCTGTACTGCTTACACTTCATGCCCATTTGCTTGCTGCTCTGATGGTGTCATGCTGTTTCTTGAGTCACAGTTTCTGCTTATGCTGTGTTCTCTGCCTGTTATATGACCCCTTCCCCCCCCAACTCATGCCTCCCTACTCTGTATCACTAGGCTAAACTTAAAAAAATGATTATGAAAAATTTCAAATAATCACAAAAGGAGAGGGAAATATACAAAGAATGCCTGTATGCAACATTCAGGTTTTGATACCCTGGTTCATTTGTCACCCTCCTATTTTTCCTTTGTAGAAGTACTTAAACACAAATCCAGGACACTGCACAGCTTCACCCCTACTTCAATATGCAGCTTCAAGAGTGTGGACATTTTCATACCTAACAACAAAGTCATTATCAAAATTGACAATAATTCCTTGGGATTATCTAATTCCCTAAACATAATGAAAATTTCCAAGTTGTTGCAAAAAATCTTTTTATAATTAGATTGTTTAAATTATGATCCAAATAAGTACCACATATTAAGTTTGATTAAGTCTCTCATTTTCTTTGATCAAAAACAGTTCCCACTCCCCTCTTTTATTAATGGTATTTTCTTGTTGTAAAAACCAGGTCGGTTGTCTTATAGAATATTCCATAGTCTAAACTTACTTATTGTCTTCTTGTGATGCTACTTGTTTCTATATCCACTATACTTCCTATAAATAAGCATTAATTCTAGGGTTTTTGTTAAATTCAGTTTCCATTTTCTATCTATCTATCTATCTATCTATCTAATATCTATCTATCTATCTATCTATCTATCTATCTATCTATCTATCTGGGATAAGATTGATCAGAGGGTTCAAAAGGTGACAGCCTCATCTATTCTTTATAAAATTCACCATCAATCATTGTGCAACTAAGGGTTTAATCCATTGCTTATCACGGATTGAATCATTTTTTAAGGGTTGCAACATATTTATTGTATACTTTTATGATTTTTTCCCCACTTTTCCTGGTTGGATCTCTTCCATAAAACAGAATTTTTATCTTGTCAACTAAGAACATGTAATTACAAAAAAAAATACATGGTAGTCCAATCAATTTTTATGTAGATATTTTAATTTATTATTTACATATTAGGCACAGTTTAACAAAGAATAAAAATCCTACTCTCTAGAACACGAGAAGACAATAAAAGGTGCTACTATACAAATGGAATATATGAACATAAATGAGCCTATGTATGTGATTTTCAACCACATTCACATTACAGTTTTAAAATGATCTAATCTCTTACAATGACTAATTACTTATTTGAAAACATAGAGTTGGTAGAGGATATATGCCGTTTAAGTATCAGTTCAAAGGCATGAACAGTTTTATTAGTGGTACTTATATGTGTGGTAAGAAGAGAACTGTTTACAGTATATAACTACCATGTGTCAGGGGGCATGATTTAACAGTTAAGTTTTTATTTCACAAAGCCAGTTTAAATACTGGTTATTTTAGAAATACCACCGAAACTAGGATGACGTTTATTAATTATACTAAAGGAGCATAGTGAACTAGTTGACAACATTTATCTACCTACTAGAGAAAAATGTTAGTATGTTGAGATAGACAATGTAGGATTTGGCTTTCTGACACCCAGAAGGCAACTCCTGCTATTATGTGAATGTTAATAGAAGACTTATGCCTTGAATACTTAGGTTCTCACCAACTCCTGATCTCAGAGACATATGAATCCACAACAAACAAACAAAACACCCCAGAAATAATAAAAACTCACTTCTTATCATAGCTTTCTTTCTCTTCTGTTGTTTCAGTCTCCAAGTACATCAGTACAGTGCTGCATTAGGGAGGCATATAAAAGCATTGGTTTCATCTTCCCACTCTGTTAACTGTCCAATGAAGACACAAGAAAAAATGATCTTTTAACATATCGGCCAATTTAGAAGTCTTGTCTTGAAGTCATCAAGAACCTCTAATTGGTGTTAGAAACTTAGAATTTATTTCCTCAAACTGCATTTTCTTTTTAACACTTTGCAGCTATGGTATAGTAGATACATTACATTTTATTAAGCAACCCTCCTTAGTTTCTGTATTGGGATTTTTAACATGGTTGTTTGAATCTTTTGTTTTATCAACTTGCTCTTTTTCAAAATCTTGAAATACCACATTTCTATGATGTTTATTTTCCATTTCAGGTTTCCTTGACTCTAGATTAAGACCAATATCTTCAGTGTTGACTTCTTGGATATGTTTCTTTGGTTGCACAAGTCTCCTCAAATTTTTCTCCAAATTTCACTTTTTCTCAAATCATCACTGTTAGAATCTCTACAATTTCATGTCACATTTCTTCAACAGGCTGAGCTCCTGCCAGAATGGCCTTCTCATAGACTGAGATAATACTTCCAACAGAGCTTGTGAATGGTTCAACATGTGCAAGGCATATCCAGTATTTAACAAGTTTTTTGGCGTCTGGAAAAACTTTAATCAGGTCATTCAGTGTGTCCAATATTTCTTTTTGGGCATCTCTCATTAATCAGGTTAGGCATTCAGAAAATGTCTTGTTTACCTTTTCAGTAAATAATCTTTGTTCATCTTCTGCCATGGTAGTCCGACAGGACCCAACTGGTTTTTCATTTTGTCCTTCAGGTTCAGGCTGTGTGACTACTGAGCTAGGAGGCCTTTTCAGCATTCTACCTTCGCTGGCTCTCTATTCATTCAGGTGAGCTTTACTCTCTTCTGGGGTTTCTCTGGGCTGAGCCCATCTACTCTTGGTAGTTGCTTTTGCTTTAGTACTAGAATGTCTGCGCTGGTCAATGGCTTTTGACTTTTCTATCAGTTTGATATTATATTAGAAGATGAATCAAGCCTGGCTATGATTTCAGGTGTGATGCTTCTTGATGTCTTATTTCTTCTTACTTCCTGAGAAGAACTGGTTTTGGCACAGGATAAAACTGTATTTAATTGTAGTGATTCTTTCTTAAGAGACCCTTTCCGAATGGTAACATTGGCAGAGGTTCTTCTGATGCCTTGTTTCAGGTAGTCCTGAGTGTTAAGGCTATTATTGTGGTGACTTCTAATAGGAGGATGCAAAAGTTGTTCGTTCTGAGATGTAGTCCTCACAAATGTGGTGGTAGTCATCATATTGAGGCTCTGTGACTTTTCACTGTCTCACTGCTGGTGTTTATAGGCTGAAGTTTGGGGGCTTTAGAAGTAGTTATTGAAAGTTTCTTTGTTGTGACAGAACTCTCATCTTTGACTTGCACAGATTTTTAAAATGAATTAACCTTAGATTGAACAATTTGGCCATAGTAGGATCCAAGGACAGATTTCTTAAACATGTTAGCATCTTGCTTTTTTTTTTTTTCGTATAGTTACTTGTATCTTTTTATTATTGTTTTTAATGTGAAAGGACCCATTAATGTTTAAATCACATATAGAAATATTGCCATATTGTTGTTGTTGTTGTTGTTATACCATGAAGAAAAGTCTGAAAGTTAATTCACAAGGTAAAAATGTCTGGTGTCAAATTATTCTCAACATTCCCATAAACACTTTTAAAATTGCAGGAAGCTCACTTAGACTGGGAGGAACCCTCAGGCAGCTGCACGTATTGATGGAGCTCTAAGCTTATGTCTTCTGCCTCCAAAGGCCAGGTGCACAGCCCTCTGGGTGGACAGCAGGTGGGGGAGGAGAATGTGTCCTGACGCCACTCCTCTGCGTACATATGAAAGATCTGAAATACACACACTAAGGCGATGCCAGTGTTTCCCTGGGTGGGCTGGACTTTTGGCCCCGAGTGGAAGACAGAATAAGTTTTCTATATGAATAAACTATAAATGGTTGTCGTCTAAAAGGTATTATTAAAGCTAGATTTGGGGGACTGTCCTGATGAAATCATTATTAATAAAAATTATATCTATGAAGAGTGTGGTCCATGTTAAATTTAAAAGCCATGGTATACAAATGAACTTTGTAAATGCTATCCTTTTGAAGTGTAAGCTTTTTTTTTGTGCTGTTTATGCCTTGAATAGGGGTTCTTAAACCAGTCCATGGATGACTTTCAGGGGCTTACAGCTTCCATGACATTTTGTATACAATTTTAGGTCTATGTATTGTGTGTGTATGTGTGTGTGCATGTGTGTGTGTGAAGAAATCATAGCCTTTATCAGATTCTCAAAGGTGTCCATTCCTTAAAACAGGGCCCTTAATGTTTGTGCCCAGAAATGGAATAAAACAGGTTTCTACTCAGGTGAAATTTTGGAAACATGTGCCTGACCTGAAACTCAATCAGTAAGCCAACCTCATACACATAGTGAGACATATTCCGATTTCTCGTAACTTCCACTTACGGTGTGAGTCAGAAATATATACTGTAAGAGTCCTATCCCAACAGACCCACATTTTACCTTCTTTCATTTGCACATGAAATATGACATACCCATTTAGACAATATATTTTATGTGTTTGCTGCTTGAAGTAATTAAACTACTTCAATTAACAGTCCGACTTTTAAAAAAACTAGTTCTGAGCTTTCCAATGAATAATAACTAGCTCTGTATTTTCTTATGTAAGTCTTATTTCTTTAATTATCCATAGGAACTCAGCAGATGGGGTAAGAAAAATCTCACACTAGCTCAGGGATGTAAGGAGAGGGCAATGGGGAGTTCTGTCTTCCGGAAGTGGAACCGAAGAGGCAGGGACTCGCCCAACCTGAAGTGGCAGTGAGTCAAAGGCTCGGAGCCCACAGGTCTAGGGACTGCAACGGGGTTTTTTATGACAAAGAAGTGGGAAGGGCGGTTAGTGCTTTACAGGCATGTTGAGTGAAGTGAGTCATGTGTTGGTACCATTCACTCATTCCAAAAGATAACATGTAGAAATTCCCCAAACTACGAAAGAGATAGTAGAGATTGAAGAATATCAGATGTGGCACCAACACCCCTAAACTCAATTCCAGCTTGACCATTATTTACCTTGGATGACTCCCATATCTCAATCTCATCATCTCGAGTAATTTAACCTCATAGTAGTTTTTCAAGGACTAAATTAGTACAGATGCATGAAATGCTTAGAACAAAAATGCAGTAAATGTGTGCTTCAGCTGTATCGGACAGAGCTGTAGAAAGGGCTTGAGAAATAGGAAAGGTAGGAAAGCCAATGAATATAGAAGTGTGTATTTGTTGGAGAAATTACCCTCTACTTGCTGCACCACCACCATATGCAACACCCCAGGCCCCCAAACCTTCCTCTTCCGGGTGTGGGAGCAGTAAAATCTTAATCTTAATGACATACATTATTAGGACAGTGTTTGACATAACTATTGATTCACTCATGGGCATGTATTTGAGAAGTTGTGTATTAATGGCCTGTAAAATAAAGAAAAAATTGCTGTTGGATCCACTTGGCTGGTTGGTTGCCTCAGATGGAGAGGAACTTAGCTGTGTAACAGTAGTGTGATGCTGTGAATAGGTTTTGTTACCAGAGCACCTGTTTTTCTCTGGGTGTGTTTACACAGTTCTTATGGTTAGGTTTATTTACCTGGTGGCTAAATATTGACATATTCAAAAGAAGGTCCAAGCTAAAAGCATGACACATACTGACTGTTCTAATTTTTTTTCAGTTGTTACATAATTTAATAATATCTCAAGAAACCACCACCTTTTTCTTATTTTCTTCATTTCCATAACATCTGTTCTCTATATCGATCCTATTCCTCCGACAAGTGTCCACGTCACTGTCTCTTTTGTTTCTATGGCTTCTTTCTTTGTTGCTGATAGAACTCAAGGTTTTCCACATTGCAAGCTGTCCTTTCCAGGCCCAGTAGTGAGATTATACAGGTACTGATCCAAGGTAGCAGTTTGAGCCACTGTTTCTGAAGCTTAAAAAATAAGTCAACAACAAACAGGCCACAATGGGGCTTCCTTGTCTTTTCCAGATTCAGGCATAAGTGTACAACGTGGTCAGATCTCCAAACTATTTTCCTAGTACTGCCATTAAATCCCAGAGACTCCTACAAAGATTCTGGTTTTTAGTCTATCCGTATCTGTATTGCCTCCTTTCTCTGCACAGTTTGCAAACCCTGGGATTGAGAGGTAATACTTGAAATAGTTTTGATCTTTTTTTTCCTCATTTGCACCTCATCTTATCTTAAATGCAGCATGAAAAAAAAAGTGAGAGCAGCCTCGGTGGTTGGAAATATTGCAATTGCACCTTTTCGGATTAGCTCTAGGCTCAGTTTGCTAGGCTTTTTAATCCACTCACTCATCAAGGTCGATATGAACTCAAAGAAGATCAGGTTTTTTTTTAAAAAAAGAAAGAAAATTAGAGTTAGAATTCATATCATTAGCCATTGTGAGCAAAAAGAAAGAAGAGTAGGTTCTGTTTGAATGTCTCTGTATACAATTTATTTATGTAGTTCTCAACTCTTTTTGCATTTGTCATTAATTTTGGAAACATGATGGGTATTTTGAAAATAATGTGCATATGCTTTAAATATTAGGTTTGCCATGAAAGAGATTGTGGCATACTTGTATTTTTGTGTAATAACATTAATTCTACTTAAATAGCTATATTTGCATATTTTATTGATAACTATTTTTACTCTTAAAAATATACCTGTGCCTTAGCTTGTTTGGTTCAGTGGATAGAGTGTTGGCCTGTGGACTGAAAGGTCCCAGGTTCAATTTCAGTCAAGGGCATATGCCTGGGTTTCGGGCTTGATCCCCAGTGGGGGGCGTGCAGGAGACAGCCAATCAGTGATTCTCTCTCATCATTGATGTTTCTATCTCTCTCTCCCTCTCCTTTCCTCTCTGAAATAAATATATATATATATATCTGCGAATTAGGTATATTTTTAAGTGAAAAGCCTTTTAGTGACCTATAATTTTTATATATTTGAAAATGTTTAATATTTTGAATACATTATTTTCAGGACCCTAAAGTTTGTCTTGGCCTCATATTTAGATCAGTGACCATATAGTCCTGTAAGAATAAGCACATCGGAGCTGTTGACATGGCCTAGAGTCTGATACTTTCAGTTTAAAGGCATACGTGTTGAAAGTATTATGTGCAATAATGATTAGAATAGTCCCATAAGAAAATTAGATTATAAGGGAGCCAATTTAACTCAACTGGCTATTAATTATATTTTAAAAGACTGCTATGAAGCAAGGCCACAGAAAAATAGCCTTAGAGTTAAAGAAAGTAAAACATTTACTATATGTTCTCCAATAATTTGGTTGGAAAAAACTTTGGATTTCTAATATGAGAAACAACAAAAAAAAGTAACTATTTAATTTGGATGACTATTCATTTAGACTAGTGGTTCTAAGTGAGTTTTATCAGCTTCCTTGTAGAATCTCTGACACTATCCCCTCTTCCTTTTGGTCTGTGACTTTTTTCTTTAAAAATATTTAACTTTGAAATGATTTTAGACTTATGGAAAAGTTATAAAACAATATAGAGTTTACTTGTATCCTTTATTCAGCTTGTGCTAATGTTAACAATTTATATAATTATAGTACAGTGATCAAAACCAGGAAATTAATATTTATATAATATTGTTTCTAAATTAGTTTTTCTACTAATGTTATTTTTCTGCTCTTAGTTCCTCTCCAGAATCCCACATTGCATTGTATCTCCTTAGTCTCCTCCAATTGGTAATAAGTCTTCAACCATGACCTTGTCTTTCATGACCTTGACAACTTTGATAATTACTGGTCAGTTATTTTGTCGAATATATTTCGGTTTGGGTTTGATTTATCATGATCAGATTGAGGATATGCATTTTTGACCAAATACCACAGAAGTGACATGTTTTTCTAAGGGCATCATATGAGGAAGTACACTATTTTTATGACACTATGTTTATGTTAATCTTGACTTGGTTAAGGTGATATTTGCTGTATTTCTTCATTGCCAATTTACTATTTTACCCATTGAATTACTAAATGTCTTGATGGTAAATACAAGAGATTATGCAAATATCTTGTTTCTTTTTGAGCCTTTTCCCACTGATAGTAGCACCCACGGGTAGATCTTGCTTGCAACAATCATTACTATAGTGTTCGAATGGTGATTTTGCATTACCTTCATTTATTTGGAACTTTTCTGTAGGGAAGAGCTGTTCCTTCTCCCCAGTTTATTGGTTTGCATATTCTATAATAATTTGAACCACTAATAAATTAATCCCACATCTCAGACTCATGGTTATTTACTTTTATTTTATGATTTATAGTCTATTAATAACTATTATTTTGTTGCTCAAATCATTTGTTTTTTGGCCTTTGGGAACTGTTCAGGTTGATTCCTGGATTCTTTTAAGAGGCTCCTGGGTTTTTGTTTTTTGTGTGTGAGTGTGTTTTTCTAGAACTTTCTTATTTTCTGGCACCATAAGATGTTACAGGCTCATCTTGTCTTTTCCCTGCCCCATCACTGGAATCAGCTACTTCAAAGAGACCCCTTATCTGCAGCTACATACCAATGGAGAATGGTATTTAGAAACTAAGATATTGTCCTATGAATTGATAAAAAACTATGCATACAAGTTCATTTTACATACAATCCATTTTCTATCTCTTTTCCCCCCTTGTTTACTATATCAGCTAAGAATTATACTGTGCCAGTGAGGAAATGTATTTGTTTTTAGTACTATTTGAAAGTTTGGAACATATAATAAAAGCAAAAGTAAAATGTAACCTATTCACATGAACACTAATGCTCTAATGCTTAAAGTCTTGAATATGCCCCCTTGGATTGGGGGAATATAGAGCCTGTTCATGTTATTCTTCCCTTGGCTAGATTTTCTCAGCTGCAGAGCTACACAGAAGCATATATCTTGCCCCTCTCCGGACCTCTCATCCCAGACAACTAAGTGGGCATCTTTGTGGAAAATAATGCAGACTCAACAAGATCACAACCTTAGTGCTAAACCTGCTCTTAATGAGGTGCTGTGTATGAATTAATTACATTAGTTTGCCCCTTGTGTGGCAAGCTCTGTGTAATGTGTGTCTGGTTGACTAATTTATGAGGACAAAATTGTGGTAGTCGCTGCCTTGCTTGTTTTCATCAAAGAGATGGGCTAATTTGTGATGAAACTTTATCAATCAGATCATGCAGTTGGTTCACCCTCCTCGCAGCTCTGACTGATGAAGGAAGGCTGTTTTTTCTCTCCTATGTGGAACATCCTGTTGTCCCTGAGGGGGTGGGAGGGGGGAGGGGGCTTTGGCTATCCATTGAATATAATACACATGGCTTCTTTTCTAGCCAAAAATAACCACCTTTTCTCTTTCTTAGGATGTTTATGGATTAGTGGTTATCTTTCTTTCTTTCTTTTTTTAATGCAGGGTATGAATTTAAAGTGGAAAGTGTGTAAAAATGCTGGTTTCTATTTGTTAGGGGAGGCCAGCACTTGGATGGCGGTGGCTAAGAACTCAACAATGGGGGAAGGAAGAATAGTACAACCGGCAGAGAAATGGGGAGTTTTGAAAGGCAATATCCTTCAACGTTGGGAAAGTAATGAAAGGTCAAAATGAAACTCAATAGAAAAGCCATTATGAAAGGAAGGGGGGGAATTTGGCTTTTATGTTGCTGTCAGGATTTGGGATTTGTTTTCTTTTTATTCTGACAAAAGTCTTTGGGTGTGTGTTTTTTTCTCTTCAATTCAAACAGTTTATACAAGTGTTATTTTAAACTTCCTTGTGTTTACATCGTCATGTCTTTTAAAAAGCACTTTTTTCAATTTTGTTATCTGGGAAATTTTAAGGACTGAGCCACTGTTTGTAGGGCACACATCCACATCCAGGGTCCCCCCCTCCCCCCCAATGTATACATACTTTAACAGCTGATAGCTCAATTTTGAAAATGAAATGTATTTTAATACACATAGCCTTTATAACTACTCCAACTGTGTATATACATTTTTTGGGTTATCCTATATGTCAATGTGAATATTTCTACTTTCACTGCCTCATTGAGAAAAACATTAAGTATAGGGTAGTGCAATACTACTTTTTAAGGGACTTCATTAAAAGGCTAACTATGTACTTTGATGTATTAGAGTGATTATTTAGAAAATTTATATGACTTGCCAGTCCCTGATGAGTTAATTTAGAAAACATTTGCCACATAAAGATTTTGCAAATGCAAACGTGACATAAGGCTCCGTGTCAGGCAGCACATCGGTGGCAGAAGTGGATTTAGGGTTTTGAGTTCTGACTTCTGTCCTGTCATCAGGCCACTAATCTGCGTGACTTTCCGAAAGAATTCGAGGCCCGAGGAAAGAAGAGGCCAGAAACGCACTTCCAAAGAGATGAGTCACTTTGGGTGGTTTGATATAATAAATCTGTGTTTATTTTGCAAAAGGCTTTTGAACAGATATTAGAGAAACACATTTCATCATTATGTTCAACTTTATACTTCATAACATTGTACTTTCTGTTCCAGTAGTTAATAGCACCAAGTTCATAGTTCTTCTGTTCTCTTTTGAGAGTTTTCTATTTTTAAAAAAGGCAGAGATTTTTAGTTGTTTTTTTTTTTTTTTTTTTTTTTTTAAATCAGAATGACTTGCAGTGGTTCTCAACCTTCCTAATGCCGTGACCCTTTAATACAGTTCCTCATGTTGTGGTGACCCCCAACCATAAAATTATTTTCGTTGTTACTTCATAACTGTAATTTTGTTACTGTTAGGAATTGTAATGTAAAGATCTGATATGCAGGATGTATTTTCAGGGGTCGCGATCTACAGGTTGAGACCACTGAAAAGGGTTATTAGTATCCTTTGCTATTAATCTACCCAGTGCTATGTCATGCTTTGCCTATGCCACTTCCTTGCAATGAAGCATTCTGTGGATCCCTCCTGACACCGGAGACCTTCCATAATGTTCTCTCAATACACTTCTCCTATGTTTGGGTGTGTACCTTCCAAACTAAACTGTTCTACCTTTATCTTTCCTGAACATGCTGTAGACACCCTCTACGTATTTGCTCCTGCTATTCTCTGTCCTTGCAGTGTCCATAGCATTCATCGTTGCTAAGTTGCCACCTCTCTTTCAAAGTGCATATCTCCTGCTATTAACTTGTGAAAACTTTCTTGTCCAGGAAATGCAAGAACAAAGCTCCTGGTCTTCTGGGCCTTGCCTTCTGGTTGAGGGTGGGGTTGCAGACCATAAATAAGCAAATACAACTTTAAAATACTTTAATTTCTGATGGCAATACATGCTATGGATACATGAGATAATAATGATAAAATTATCATAGTTATGGGGTAGGGGGAAAGAGAGTGTAGGCCAGATTAGATTGGGTGGTTCTGGGTAGGCCTCTTGGAGAAGGTCATTTTAGGCTGTGACTTGAAAGCCAGGAGCCAGCCCTGGGAAGATCTGGGAGAAGGGGAAAAAGGCACAAAGGTCTTGAGACAGTAGAAATCTTGGTGAGTTCTAAGAATAAGAGGAAGGTCAAGTGTCTGCAGCACACTGAGCCAAGGGCTTAGTAGTAAGGGATGCCCCGAGACAGCTGGGGAGAGGCAAGTTCATGTAGGGATTTGTGAACCAGTGCAAAGTGTGTTGATTTGAAGCTCTTGGCAAAGATTTAGGCACAAGAGGGTAATGATCTGAATCTTTGCAATTCATTTAATTTATGTCATTTATTTGTATAGCCCTTTTAAAGTAATGGATTATTAACTCTTTTGGGGTAGGAATGATGTATTAGTCAGTTTTGTTCATATATAAGAGGCAGTCAGTAAATATTTGTGGGGTTATTGAAAGAATGAATTGGGGGATTCTGAGAAATTGTTGTAGATGTTTGAAATTAATATTTCACTGAAGCAGAGAGTCAAGTTTATACTTGGAACTTTACTGGTGGCCATAATCATGATCCTTTGAAGAAGAAAGAGATGGAAAGAGCATAATCTAATATGATAGGCGTAGTACAGCAAAGGGGATAAGAGTGTGAATTAGGGAGTCAGATTGTCTGAGCAGAAACCTCAGCTCTGTCAGTGAGTTGCTGGATCTTTGGAAAATTACTTAATTTCTCTTGGACTTTGTTTCCACATGAGTCAAATGGTGATACTATTATTTACCTTATTGGTCTGCCATGAATCTTAACTGAAATCAGCCATGCGAAACACTGAGAATGATGCCTGGCATATGACAAAGACCTAATAAATAAATCACCAAAACATTAGAACAAAGGCTCTCCAATGTCACTGTTGCAAGGCTCTTGTTAAAATTCTTCCAGGCTCTCAAATCAATCCTTGACCTCTTTGCCCACATTATCTGGGATTTTAGGATGATTCTATAGGTAGTTAATAAGGTGAAACAGAGTGACAAAAACTTTTTTTTCTTCTTGTGTGGCATCTGAGACATATAGCAAACAATATTTTGGCGAGAGGTAAAAGTCACAACCTAAATATACCTTATTAATTTTCCTCCATAATTGATCCAACTATAAAATTATGTGAGAAACTATAACCCTGCTGATACCATGTTGTAGAACTTGTATCATTATGTGTGTTATTAGCACTATCTTTAGCATCTTTGTTGAAGGACTATGTTATAGGTGAGATCATTTTCTAACAGCTTCCTCCGTATGAAGTCCCAGACAGCTCTGTGTCATAAGAAATTTCATGCTTAATGGCACTTGTAGAAATCACAAATAGTGGAGAGATGAGCATTTTTTTTTACCTTGGGAAAAAGCCAGTGAACTTGTATGTGCATAAGCAGTAAGTGTTCACTAATAAATTCAGTCTATGTTCTTTAATAAAATTATGTTTTAGAAGTTTTATTTCAGGCAAGCTCAGGTTACATCAGCACAGGTTTGGGGTTCTCTTCCCATTTAGTTTCATGAGTCCACTGAAATTTTGGATTGTTAAAACATGGTACAAAACTAATGGTGGAATTCAGACTGGAGCACTTTGAGGGTGTGGTTTATTGTTCCTTTTCCAGCTCTTAAATAATTCTGAACATTTCAACCAGCCAAATAGAAAAATCCCTCAAGGGTTTTTGTACAGTTGTTTTGTTTCTCTCCTGCTACTCCCAGTAATATTACATAAGTCACCTGGAAATTGGGGTGCTTGGGTACTTTGAGCCAGGCGATTAAGATTTCTGGAATTCTTATTTCCTTAAACATGAGAGTAAAGCTGGATTATTTTTGGAAGATAAAGGATCTGGGAGAAGTGTTAAAAATGAATGATACTTTCTGTAATTAATGTTCTTTTTCATAGAGACCAAGCCATGAAGGACAGAAGCGAACCATGTTTCCAGGGGTTTGTAGTTCAAATGGACTTTTTCAATAAGTTTGGGTCAAGTTTAAATATCCTTTCAATATTTAGTCATTACTCTTCTTTATAGGTGTTTTTGCTTGTGTAGGGGTTGCTTGAAAATGTGCAGAAATTGCAGTTATTTATATTCTGGAGTTCTATACCCCTTCCCCCCCAAAAGACACACACACACACACACACACACACACACACACACACACACCCCTCCATACCTTTTGGATCAAAGGGTATAGAGGATACTGTTCTTCAGCTTCGAATCTGTTTGGTTATGAGATTAAGCTGTTTCAGCCCCATAAAGTAAATCATGTAACTTTATTCTATGGCAGTAAGTCAAAGTTATGGGGTTTACGCCATGTTTATTCTCAAATACGGTTTAAAAGCCTAGAGTAATTTATATCAGAAATTATCCAGAGTCAAATCCCACCTCCGTCTTTGACTTTGCCAGGAAAGGACTCCCTCTTGGAACCTCACTTTACCAGCGGTTCTCAACCTGTGGGTTGCAACCCCTTTGGGGGTCGAAAGACCCTTTCACAGGAATCGCCTAAGACCATCCTGCATATCAGATATTTACATTATGATTCCTAACAGTAGCAACATTACAGTTATGAAGTAGCAACAAAAGTAATTTTATGGTTGGGTCACAACATGAGGAACTGTATTTAAAGGGCCAGAAGGTTGAGAACCACTGCTTTCGACATAGGTCTACGTTCCTTGCCCTACCCCACTCTCCCCAACCCTGTGGTTCTTTTGACTTTTTAGTCTCAAATCTATAGCTTGCATGGGTATATTAGTTAATAGGTAATTATTCATAAATGATGCAATTTCAGATGTTAGTATGTCATGAGATACACTTCACAATTTAAAACACAGTCTTTCATCAGATCCTTGAAACTAAACCAGAAATGACTTGTATGTTTTTGATGTTATTCTGGAAGTTGACCTCATAGTAGCCATTGTTCTCAAATGTGCTCTGAAACTGAAAAGAAACCTGCATCCAGATTCATTATTGGTTGGTACTCTTTAGTGAAAGCAGGTTAAAAAGTTCCTGAGAAGCGTTCTGTGAATTGTCTTTTCCGAATTACTTTCTTAGGACTTTAGTTTTGGGGCTCATTTGTAGAGGAAGGAAATAGAACAAGAGGAATATAAGAATATTATTCCCTTCAGGTGTTCTGATTCTGTACCTAATTATACTGGCTTCCCTTGATTAGACTTATGTTCCCAGTACACAGGGACTATGCTTTATTCATATTAGGTCCATATTCAGGTGCAGTGCCCCTGAAATTATCCAGAGTCAAATCCCACCTCCGTCTTTGACTTTGCCAGGAAAGGACTCTCTTGGAACCTCACTTTACCAGCGGTTCTCAACCTGTGGGTTGCGACCCCTTTGGCGGTCGAACGACTCTTCCACAGGGGTCGCCTAAGACCATCCTGCGCTGAATGACTAAACCACATGGATACATTTTTTAGTTATGGCCGAATTGCACAAGAACTAAATTTCACTGCCTTGAGTAAATGCCAGTTTATACCTGGATATCTTTAATTTGATAGTGGTTCATTGGAAACGAGTTGGACTTTACCCTTTTTTTTTAGAGACTTTCAAAATGTGCCTCTTAATGGCAAATTAGCAAGTGAATATTCCAAGTTGCCATGCTCTCATGGTATTGAAGGATAAAATAACTTTTTTAAGGTAAAGATAACATGCGACAGTCAGATCCAACATTAATGGCACTCTAGTTGTAATGCTTGGAGATGAATCTGTTGAATTCTGTAAATAATTAATTTTGTAAGCAATGCTATTTTCAGTATTTTTTTTTATTACCCTGATATTGAGGGAAAGAATGATCAACTTTCTCTCACACTAGCATGGCCTACTCACCTTGTTGAACATTAACATTTTACAGGAAATTGTGGTCCATTGGAACTGCCTCACCGTAGACTTCTGTTATACTAGGAATGGTGTGTGTTGGACTATAAAACACAATGTTAAGATAAGAAAATTTTTTTTCTTGAAAGTACATTATTCTCAGGTGGGAGGTTGAAGTTGGGAGAGTTGGATCCTCGCTTGAATTCAGTTATTTATTTATGATGTGACTTAAGGTCAATTTCATAACCTTTTCATGTCTCTGTTTTCTCCATATATTATGATAACAATAATAATCTATGCTGTCTGTTTCATACAGTTGTGAGGATAAGATGAAATAATAAATGTGAAGCACTTTAAAGCTTTCAAAGGTATTATTATCCACTGTCATTTTTATTGGAAGGCCTGGCTTAGAAAACATATTTCAGTTTCTTGCCTTGGCAACGGATCTTTAGAGAGCAGTAAACCCATCAGGGCTCACGATGGTCTTGCCTTTATGTAGTTTATAAGTGCAAGAGGAACTATGTGTGTGTTTCATTTCCCTGCCTAGTCCTGTGTGCTGTGGGAGAAAGAGAAGGGTGCAGAGTTACTCCCACTCTATGTGTCTGCTCTACACATTGCTACGATTCATCCAGATATTCCCCCTCTATTTAGAGCATGAAAACCTTGGCATCATTTTCACTGTGGGCAGGGAATCTCAGTAGATATCATTATTTCTAAAGAGTGTGTGTCAGTTTTTTCTGTTCTTTTACATCACCCAATACATTCTACAACTGACCAAGTTATCAAACGACACAAGTACTTCTACATTTAAAGAGGGTTCAGTTGCGTTATTACTCGCACTGACTTTTTAAAACACACTTTTGATTTTAGAAGAGTAGCAGGTCAAAGAGTTCCTACATAACCCCAACACAGTTTCCCCTGTTATTAATATCTTACATTAATATGGCACATTACTTGCATTACAGTTAAGGAAAAGTTAATGTCAATAATTATTGATATTATTAACTAAAGCCTATACTTTGATTCCTTAGTTTTTCTTTAATATCCTTTATTTTTTTTTCTGTTGTAGGACTCCATCCAGGATAACACATTACATTTAATAATACATCTTCTTAGGGTTCTCTTGACTATGAGTGTTTCTTAGACTTTCCTTGTTTTTGATGATCTTGACAAGTTTGAGTATTGCCGACACTGACTTTTAAACAGAGATTTTAAGGCTTCTCAATGGAATAAAATGATAATAGATCCCCCACCCCCTGAACCACCACACACAAATAAAACCCCATAGTGTAAAGAAGGGTATGCAGTGGTTCTCAACCTCCCTAATGCCGCGACCCTTTAATACAGTTCCTCATGTTGTGGTGACCCCCAATTTCATTGTTACAAATTGGACATAATTAAAGCATAGTGATTAATCACAAAACAATATGTAATTATATATGTGTTTTCCGATGGTCTTAGGCAACCCCTGTGAAAGGATCTTTCGATCCCCAAAGGGGTCGCGACCCACAGGTTGAAAACTGCTGATTTCTAGGAAGCTGTAAGCTAGGCAAACCTCACAAAGTCCCAGCAAGGAGTCCTACAAAAGATGGGATTCCTTCAGGCCACCACGCCTTTTTGGCAAATCAATTTATAAAGTAGATAAAGGGATTGAAAAACAGGAAAGCCCTTGTTACATTATCAATTTTACTCAAGACACTTAAAATATTTTCCTTAATGAAGTAGAAAGAGGAAAGAAGTCATCAAAAGGTTTGAATAGTACAAAAAGGGGCCACTTGCTAACCCAGGGGTGTGCAAACTTTCTGACTGGAGGACCACAATGGGTTCTTAAACTGGACCGGAGGGCCGGAACAAAAGCATGGATGGAGTGTTTGTGTGAACTAATATAAATTCAAAGTAAACATCATTACATAAAAGGGTATGGTCTTTT
>NW_006296096.1:960952-971187 GCF_000327345.1 Myotis davidii
AACACGGGCAATCCGGCCGAGGGCCGTAGTTTGCCCACGGCTGTTAATCTCACTCAGGGAAGGCCTGAGTGGTGGCCTTGCAAACTCCAGACCTAAAGTAACCACAAAGGATGGTCTGAAATTAAAACCTTTTCATTGAAAAGCAGTTTATAGTGGGTAGTCATGTCTCAGGCCAGTATCTTCCCTCACAAAGATCATCTTCCATCTTTACTGAGCCTACTGTCTTTTTCTATCTAAGGTATCATAGCTGTGGAATGTCACACTAACTTGTAACTTCCCCTTTTCGGGACGCCTCAGGGCACAACAAATGAGGCCAGGGCACAGACCACAGATTCCCTCATTGCTATTGTTGTCTTGTTAATTGTTGACTATGACTATCCTGTACCCACCTATGTAAAAGAGGCCTGTGTCTATCATTTTATTTTTTTATCCAATCCCAGAGGTTTCCCCACTTTGCTTTTTCCCACCTCCCTGATCTATCATCAGTGGATTTCATGTAACCCACTTATGTCTCCTTTGATTGTAATGTATAAAACAAGGTGAAAAACTGTCATTCTCTGGAGCATTATCTCAATACAGTTGAGATTCTGATTCCTGACAATTGTCAACACTTTGGCTCAAATAAACTCACAAAAAAATCTTTACAGGTTGAATGTTTCTTACTTTATAGCAATATTCATATATATTAGAATTTTATTTCAATGTGTTATTTCTTAAAACAGTTTTTTAATATACTCATAAAACTTTACATCTTAAACCCAACACCTGAGACCTTGTGTAGAGCAATAAATCTATATGCTTTTACAGCCTATTCTTTCATAAAAGGCCAATTTTCATCAGAAGTATCAAGAACAAAATACATAAGTATTACTTGTAGACTCCAAGAAGCGATTCGGTTATGGTAACATTGTTTAGCATCACTTGCCAGAGACAAGATGGCTTTAAGTGTTTATTATAACCCTGAGTATCTGTTTCTATTAATACTTGAGGGGATTGAATCATTGACTTTTCAAGCAACTTCACCAGAGTCTATAAAATGATTACTTTTCATCCTTTCACAATCATCACTGGTCTTGCCCCCTATGGCCTAGAACCCATCCTTCACTTTTTTACAGGTGTTCAGTTTTACTAAACTTCTGAGATGGATGTGCCATCGTATACAATTTATTTTCCTTTAGGCAAGATATTTCCTATGGGGGGAAATGTTATCTTTGCTTCACATCAAGAGGATGAATCTTCTCAGGGACTTTGAAATCAGGGGGAATGAGGCTAGACAATCAATCAGAAGGCATTTATTTCTTTTATTACCTGACACTTAGTTCCCGACATCAACAGCTCTTTCGGTTGTCGAGCTGTCGTTGGTACTGATACTAGGAAGCTTACAGGCTAACATGAAGGAGAGACAGATGGTACTCCTTCCTTCCTCTTTTCACTAGTTTGAGTTTAAGGATTTCATTATGACCAAAAATTGGGTGAGAGTGTGTATCTGCTTATAGTTCTTGCTTTAACCAAAGTTGTTTATACTTATCTCCTCAAAGCAATTAATTGGAGTGAAGACATTGGGTTCCTAATTTGGCAAATGCATTCTGAACGTGTAGTGACTTGCTAGCTCATAATTGACCTTAAAATAAAATTCTGTGAGGAGTGTGAAGCAGCAAGTCCTTACAACGCCGTGAGGCAAAGCATTTCCTTATGCCACGAAGGAAAACTGTGCAGGGAAGGTAAACTGAGTTCCATCATGTACTTTTAGCGTGAGTGTTGACTGCAGTGGACAGCCTTGGATTTGAATGTGATTCCAGTGTTTATCTGAGCTTCATACACCATCCTTTTGTCCTATCATCAGTCCCTTATCCCTTTGTTCTTCTTTATGATTATATTAGTAAATTTAATCCTCTTTGGTTACTATTCTACTTCAAAAGACTTTTGTACATCTTCACTTTTTGACTCAATATTATTTCTAACATTCAGAGCCAAAACTTTATCAATTTGCATTGCCTGAGAATTTTTTTTTTTTTTTAACCAGACACCAGCATGTGACTCTAGCGAACATTGCTTTAAGGATGGGTGTGGGAGGGCTGTTCAGGACAATCATGATTAGTATAATAAAGTACTCTGGCAAAGGCTGCCGTAGGAAGAGTAGGTTCCTACACCCTTCCCAGAAAGCCTGTTTAGGTGCTGCCACAGGCTGGAAAAATTTCCATGTAAGGGCTCAATTCAAGTCATGGTTACAGATCAGTTGCCTTGGGTTTTACCACAAATGTAAATAAGGGAACCCACCATACGGAGCCATCTGTAATTTCCCCATTAACTAGTCCCTTCACTCCAAGTGCACACAAGCCAGAATGAATGGCTACCACCCAGGCAGCAACCCTGGCATGAAGAGAGAAAGAAAGTAAGAGATGTTAGGTTTATTGTTTATTGGTTTGTGTGTCTTTCTTGGATGGCTTAGGGCTGAAAAGAATAGGCGTAAGCTCATCTTACCTCTTGTTTTAAATGCAGCAGCTCTTTTGGTGTGTTTTTATTTTTAAAATATTTTTTGAGGGAGCAATAGCATTTTTAGCCACATGTTTTAGAGACTTGGTGCTAACGATTAAGTTAAAATGTATATAAAGGAATATTAGAGTATCAAGCTACCAGTAAGTTAGCAAATGAGCAATAGACAATAAAAAGGAAATGAGAGAGTTTCTCCATGCCCAGGTTGGATATTTATATGGATTTTGGAGCTCTTCATGTGTCTCCAACCCACCCACACGACACCATTAAAAAATATGGTGTGTGTATCAAATACAGCCTGAGTTTCCATGAAGGCATTCCAAAAGAAACTCTGAGTTGCCCATGTAACCAATTTTTCCCTGAATTTTCCTGTGTAAGTGGAAAAAAATAGCTGTTCTGGTTTCAGCCACACTCAGCCATACTGGCTTTATACCTGTTTCAAAATCTGCTTGCATAGTACTAATGGTCATCTTTAAAGAAAATGCCTCATAAAAAAGGACAACAGGCTAATTTACTGTACAGTAAGTAAAAGGAAAATCATAGTACGCATACTATAAAAGCAATCTATCTCTTTCCTTTTTTTTTTTCTCCCTGAATGTTGATTGCCCAACTCAAGAACACCCTTGGGAAACCAAAGGGCAGCATTCCAGGAAGCAATTTATAAATTAAGAACGCCATACAAGTTCAAACCAAAATCTGAATTTGTTCTAGGTGCTCTGGTTGCTTTTCTTGTCCTGAATATTGATAGAACGAGGAACCTGAAGAAAACTGTGCTGTGGTACAAATGGTCGGGGCTGTTGATGGCAACGTGTGTTCTGTGCCATTATTTGTCCACCAAATGTGACAGAGCAGCGCATGGATAGGCAGAGTCTGCCAGGAACTGCAGGAGGACTTGTGAACCCCAGTGAGGTTTGCTGTTAGGCTTTTGTCTCTGTGAGCAGTATGGTGTGAACTGGAATTTAGGTGTCTTTCTACATAACATTAAACGTTAGAATCTGGCCAGTGTTGCTGGGTGGTTGAGCATTGGTGGTTGAGCATTGACCTATGAACCAGGAGATCCTGATTTGATTCCCGGTCAGGGTACATGCCTGGTTTGTGAGCTCTGTCCCCAGTAGGGGGCGTGCAGGAGGCAGCTGATCAATGATCTGCTCTCATCAGCGATGTTTCTATCTTTCTTTTTATTTTTTTAAAATATATTTTTATTGATTTCAGATAGGAAGTGAGAGGGAGAGAGAGATAGAAACATCAATGATAAAAGAGAATCATTGATCCGCTGCCTCCTGCACGCCCAATCACTGGGGATGGAGCCCGCAACCTGGGCACGTGCCCGGACCAGGAATCTGTGCAGTGGTGGTGGCAGAAGCCTCTCCCACCTCTGTGGCAGTGCTAAGGACTCCTCTGGGTATGTCTGACTGCCGGCTTAGACCCGTTCCCTAAGCTGGCAGTCGGACATCCTCTGAGGGGTCCCAGACTGCGAGAGGTCGCAGGCTGGGCTGAGGGGACCACCCCCCGCCCCCAGTGCACAAATGTCGTGCACTGGGCCTCTAGTATTAATATAATAAAAAAAGTTAGAAAAAGTTTTAGGTGCATTTGTGGGCTTTTTTCCCCCCCACAGACAGAAACTCCAATGTGTGGTTAGAAAAGCCAGAAGGAAAAATCAGCCCCAGATGATCTGGAAACATGCATCCCTCTTTATCCATCAGAGTCTTGTTTTCTGTTAACACATTTCGTACCGCTCAGGAGTTTTCTCGTGTTTCTCGCGCCATCTGTTAAGGACCGCTCACGAGTGTTCTCGTTGTTCACGCCCATGGAAAAAAGAGCGAATCTAGATACTTATGTAAATTTTGTTTGGTCCCTCTTCATAGAGGAAAATGTTTTACGCAGTACCATACGTTAAAAAAGTACTAGGAACTTTAATTGTTTAATTGTTTTTGTAAATAAAAATGTTATAATTATTGAAAAACAACACCTAAAGTGCATTATGATGATTTAAATAACGTGTAGTTTGCCCAAAAACGTGCGGTCCCTGGCGTATGTCTTAGAGATTTCTATGCGGTACGCAATGTGTTAAGAGACCTCCTGGTGCCTGTCTTTGGGACAGCAAGGAATATGGCCAACTTGACCCCTGATTATGGGTCAGTGTTAATTGGACAGATGTATATTTTTTTACCACTTGACAACTCTATATTTTACTGAAAGATCTGGAAGCAAGAATTCCTTAAAGCCCCCAGGTATTTGGAAGCCCAAGGGTTTTTAGGGAAGTGAAATTGCCTACAACCTTAATTGTAGGCCTCTTCTTCTTTTCTCTTTATTCTCTTCTGGCATTCCCTCACTCTTCCGAAGGAGGCAGACTCTGAGGAGGCTTTGCCGGGTTTCTGCCAGTCCCGTGTGGGATAACTACACAGAAACCCACTCAGCCCGCCGGGGAATGGAAGCAGCCCCCTACCCTAAACAGTGTACCAAGTGCCTCTCTCTCCAACAACTTCCCTCTCATTTGACAAATGAGAGCTTGGGAACTTGCCCCTCTTCCGTCTGACATTCAAGTTGGATGCGGGGTTCCGATAGCTGATCAAGTACACTGAAATCTACACGCAGGAGATGAGTCTAATTTCTCCATCAGAGACATTTAGGAACAGGGAGTTGCAGTAACTGGAAATCAGAGTGCAAACATCACTGCTCCACTTGCTTGTTAAGAGATTTGGACATCTGGGCTGGCATACAAAGGTCATTTTAGGCCGGCGGGGTTTCACATTGTTCCTTTAAGTCAGACCTTCAATGTAAACTATTTTCAACACTTGCCATGAAGAACAAATGACCTTTAGTTACTTGCCTGGAAGACAAATGGCACCTTCACTCAATAAATATGGTTTGCTGGGATCTTATCCATCTTGGCTTTAAGTTTCTATTAGAATATTTTAAAACTATAGAATATTTGAAATCCCCAATGGATTACAATTAATTTGTGATACTTTACTTTTTGAATTCTGGGGAGATTTTATGATAACATTGCTAAATGGCATTCTCCTTGTATCGCCCTGTATGTTTCAGAACACTTTGGTTTAGAGTGGGTACACTTTAAAGGAGTCTGGGTAAGAGCGGGATTAGGGCTCCAGGAGACATTTTAAGTATTAACAATTCTTACTTATGACAGAAAGAAGGATTTAACATTGAACATCTTGAAAACTGAATGCAATATTCTGTAGTCAGATCTTACTGCAGATTGAGTGATATTGTAGGTCCTTTTGTAACACATTGAGAAGACATGCATTGTATCTGGGAACTTGGCAACTCATAACAAGTAAATAAGAGGATATGACCGATAGACTAAGTGGCTGAGGAATTTTTTTCTAACCTTAAGTAAAAGCAAGGATGTTAAGTCACTCCTGAATAGATCCGTGATGAATTATTCAGTTATCTGCATTTTTACTTTTTTTTTTTAAAGTCTACTCCCTTGACAATTTGACAAACTAAAAAATAAATATTTTAGCTTTGCTCCAGGGAAATAGTACGCATTTAGTTTTCCTCTCCTGTGGTAATCGGGAGATAAATGTGCTCCCCGATCCTGCCATGGGAGGACAAGAGCCAAACGCCTATTATCTTCTGTGCCCAGGGTATGGAATGTACTGGAGCCTAATGTCGTCTCCACTCTAAAACTCTATTGAAAGACACCGGCCGCTATGAACCTGATGGGCCGAGGCATTTGCTCAGCTGCTGGCAGCTGCTACTGTAGTAAAGCAGACATTAGAATTTGTGATGATGACAACTTATTTGAATGGGATCCTGAACTGAAAATGTATTGTCTTTCCTTGGGAGAAATATCTCTAAAAGGAAAATGTTGGTAATTATAGAGGTGGGTTTTGTTGCTCTGGAGTAACTTCCTGTTTTAAACAAAATGTTAAGGAGGATGGCCTATATTTTTAAATGAAGAAGTAGGCTGTGTAAACTATTCAGAGAGATAGTAGGGAAATGTTTGGCTTTTTCTTGCAAATACAGTTTCCTCATATACCTGTTTTGTGTCCCTTTCAATAAATAACCATAAAATAGTCTGTGTTATTTAGACTTATAGTCTACAGTATTTACTTTTTGATTTTTGTAAAAGAAACATTGATCATATTTAGATAATGCAGCTTGGGTTTTGAAAAGTTAAAATCAAAATAAATGTACATAAACTATATAAAACTACTATAAAATATATAAGATATTACTAAGAGATATTTAAAAATTTTAAACTTAAATTTTGTTTTCAGACAAATGAAGCAAGGCATACATCTTTTGGTTCTAATTCTAGATTTGCAGGAATAAACCATGACTTATATTACTGGTGGAGTCTAGGCAGCTAGACTGGTCAATGATAAAATTTGATCAGCTTTTTTGATCAACTTCTGACTTTAGCAGATACCTGTGGCACAGTAGTTTGTTCAGTGTTTGCCCCCCCCCCCAGGTGGTATATGCAACTATAACCAGTTTTTATTTATTTTCTTTAGATTCCAAAGCATCATACAAGATGTTTTATATTTCTTTTCTTAATTAAAAGTAACAGACGTGGTTGATGAAGGGACTCCATTACCTGTAATGTATTTAGATATCAGCAAGGAATTTGTTAATGACATGGAAAGCTGTGGCATTACCGCTAAAGAATGCTGATTACATGAATCCATGGAACAGTGAAAACTTCTGGTTTCTTGCCAGAAGACCCCTGATCATGGTATATGCCTCACTCTCAATGAGTGCCCTGCTGGTTGGATGGTCAGATCAGAAGAGCCTTCAGGACGGGAGTAAATGAACAGTCTGTTGGTTGATAGTATCAGGGCTCAATCTCATCTCAGCAGGATGGAATAGGTCTATTGTTATCAACTATGTTGTTGGGATCAACATAAAATCCCTAAACTCAAGGAGATAGTAAAGGAGTGGTTTCCTTGTATTGCAAGGGAAAAGGTTAATAGCTTCAGGGGACTGAGTGTGGGTGAACTTTGTGGTATTATTAACATTGTTTGGGCTACCCCACAAATAGTGTGGTGTTGGGTTACATTAACAAAAGTTGAACTTCTGTTCAAGAGCTGTTAATACTGATACGGAACTGAAACTACTCTGTAGGTAACATTCTAGGAGCCTTATTTTTAAGTCATTTTAAGTCACACCTTAAAAAGGATTACAGGAGCCCTAACCGGTTTGGCTCAGTGGCTAGAGCATTGGCCTGTGGACCCAAGGGTCCCAGGTTCGATTCTGGCCAAGGGCATGTACCTTGGTTGCAGGCACATCCTCAGGGGGATGTGCAGGAGGCAGCTGATTTATGTTTCTCCCTCATCGATGTTTCAAACTCTCTATCTCTCTCCCTTCCTCTCTGTAAAAAATCAATAAAATATATATATTTTTAAAAAAGGATTACAAGAGAGAGCAACTAGAATGAGGGGACTTGAGGAAGAGACTGGAGAAAAAACCACGTGCAGAATGGTTGCCACCTAGGGAGCCAAGGGCAGAGTCATGGCCAAGTCTTTCTGGCCCAGTCTGCTCTCTCCATTCTATCACTAAAAAGCCTTTCTAACAATTTCTTTGGACAGTTTTGTACTTTTAATGCCAATTCTGAACTACTCATATCTTAATCTGAACTACTGGTAGAGGTATTTTTTAATACCCTTCAAGATTGAAGTTTTAATTTTGAGGGCTGGAAAAATCTTGGAAACTGTTCATATAATTTGAAGCCAAGAACCCCCAAAATGGTATTTAATTATCTGGCCTATGTTCTCATTATTATTTATTGGGATTTGGTATTCACATTTTGCAGTCTTCATTGTGCTGTGATATATTATTAGTGTTCTGTTGAATAATTTGTGTCTACTTCCTTCTAGTATTTCACTTAAAACCATCTCGATTTTTCTTTATAGGCCATTTCCCCAATACCTAAAAGTTTTCATTCCCTTCTCCATCTGTCAGGATCTTATGAATCCTCCTTTAATTCCAGTTCCTAAATCTGCTTTAAATTTTTCTGTCCCTTAGACTTCCCCACCCTTCTGAATACAAAAGCATTTTTTTTTCCTCCATGGGTTTTAAATTATTTTCAATAAAGGGTCTTATATTTAACTTTATCATTTTTTTTATTCTACCTCCAAATTTAAACTTTTTGGATTTAATCTTATACAAAGCAGTGAGTTGAGAAGAACACATGTTAATTATGGCTATAATTATTTGATGGACAGAATGCTATGCTACTTCACTGAAAATTCAGAAATCTTTTGACACAAATGATTTTTTTAAAGGAAAACAAGGACTGCTTGTTATGATGCATGTACAACAATAATTCCCACTGGGACAAAGTAGCTCAATTCTTTTAAGATAATTATTTTACCACAAGGCATTCAGTAGTAGTACACACACACACACAACACACACACACTACATACACATACACGCAAGTGCACACACAACTCCTCTATAGTGTGAAGCAACAAATAGAGTGTTCCTAATTAATATGATTTAAAACATTGTCAGCTAGCATAAGGCAAGACAATGGTAGATTATCTTCAATAAGGCATCTTATTTCTGTAACTCATTTTTAATTCAAGAAAACATGATTCTTGCTCTGAAGAAGTTTATAATCCTTTGAATCGAAATTAAGAAGAGAGGGAAGTCTTTAGTAAAATGCTACTTTCTTAGTAAACCAAATGTAAACGACCAGAGACAAGGAGCAAGAAAGATTAATGAGTTGAACAGATTGACTTATGAGAAAAGATTAGAAGAACTAAATATATGTAACTTGACTAAGGGAGTCCTATGGTAGGAGACATGAAAAATAGCCAAATTTACTCCTGTGTTAGGCTTTAGAGTCCAAAGGCTGTCCATACAGGCAAGATGATGTTTATCAATGCTATAAACATCGTACGTACATTTCTTGCAGCTCATATACAAACTTGAAATGCAATGGACAACACAAATAAAATTAATCTCTGCCTTTGTGACGGAATGCACGTCTGATTCAGCACACTTGTGTAGATAATGAATTATTATTATTATTTTAATTTAGGCAAAACACTAAGGACTTCTCTGTTACTTAGGACAGAACCAATGAAGAAAATGCAAAAGACTGCAAAATGAGTTTTGTGTGGAGTTTAAAGTATGAAAAAGGCTTAGAAAATCATCTTATAGCCAAGTTAGGCTCATTGTGGCAAACTTTTTTTATCACCTGAAAGTAAAATGAACATGTAGATAATTTGGGTGTTGATCCCATGAGCCTACCACATTACAGTAACATGTCCTATGTGGGCAGATGTCTTTGTTACAAGAGGCTTGAGAGACTGTGGATGATCATTCATGCAGCTTTGAAACAAAGGAGTTTCTTTAACAAACTGGAATGATGGTAAAATACACAAGTACTCACTTGCTTTTCAGTTTTGACTCAGAAGATTGCTCCCATGATCAGCATCTCATCTGCCAGGGAAACTTATATTGTGCATTTAAATAACTGAATTAAAGTGACAAGGAATGGGGATGCCCAAAACAAGGTTTAGTTTCTGTAGTGAGTGATTCAGAGAGGCTCATAAGAACTTTCACTGAAAGAGAAAATTGCTGTAGTACTGTCAATTCGCCTCGTGTTTTCACACTCCAGAAAAATTCTACGTGATATTATTCTTTTGTTTTGCATAAAAGAAAAAGAATCATTATTTTCTTCTACACACAGTTTTGTTTTTGAAGATTAGTAAAACCTGATGCTTTGTTGTTATTTTTTCATCCGAGGATATTTTTATTTT
>NW_006296096.1:971552-974941 GCF_000327345.1 Myotis davidii
CATACTGTTTTCCACAGTGGCTGCACCAGTCTGCATTCCCACCAGTAGTGCACGAGGGTTCCTTTCTCACCACATCCTCGCCAGCACTTGTCATTTGTTGATTTGTTGATGATAGCCATTCAGACAGGTTTGAGATTTTTCCATTGGTTACTAGAGAGAGTGGAAGGGAAAAGGAGAGACTGAAAGAAAGAAACATCAGTGTGAAAGAGACATAGGGATTGGTTGCCTCCCACATGGGCCTGACCAGGGCCAGGGGTTGAGCCTGCAACCCAGGTATATGTCCTTGACTGGAATCGGACCCAGGACCCTTCCGTCCACAGGCTGATGCTCTATCCACTGAGCCCACTGACTAGGGCAAGCCTGATGCTTTTGAAAGGAAAATGAAAGAATCTATCTAAAATGTCTCTCATTAGTCATCAAACGGAGGAAATAATTGTCATTGTAATTGAATATGAGTTGTCCTAAATATTATTTTAATTCTGTATTTTCATTCTACTTCTCTGTATTTTTACTCTAGCAACTACACTGGTGTGGAGATGGTAAGAAAATATATGTATTTATATGTATATTTATATATGTATATGTGTACTTATATATTTACATACATACAAGTGTGTATGTAACCAAAACATCCAAAATTGATTATCCATTAAAAACAAATATCAATGGAAGTAGCATTATATCAATGTGATAATGTAGAACAACCTTTTATTTACAGTACTCTTTCTGTAAATTTTCAAGTGTGCGTACATAGTGTATCAATAATCCACACTTATGTGGTTCCTCTGTTCTGTGTGGTCCTTTAAAAATAAATTTTGCACCAATTTAAAAGTAGTATCATAGAATGAAATCACAAGAATGAAGAATATTCCGAAATGTAAATATTCTAGAATGAAAACTTGGAATCTCCTTTTTAGCATAAACTTGTGTTTATAAATAGAAGCATTGGACAGACCAAAATGGAATTTCAATGAAAAAGTGTGAGAACTCTTAGGAGATCTAACATTCCACATGGGTCGAGGATTACTTACATCTTCATTCTGGGATATATCGATATATAATAGTAACAATGGGGAGAATGTCATTTCTAATAAGTGTCAGCATTTCAAAGACTGAAAAATCTATGAGTAAAATTGTTCTTAATATGTTATCATCGCCAAATGAAAGCTGTCCTGATTTCCCCATTCTCTCCTCTGGGGAATTATACTTATCTTTCATTCTGTGTCAGGAGAAACTGTCATTTAAGGGCAATTTCCTTTCCTATGCTGGCATATTTCTTTTGTTTGTGTTCTTTCTTTTCCCATATGGGAATCTCTCTCAGCATGTGAGTGCACAGTGTATCCATGCATAAATGGCAGCACTAGCTGCTTCTCCTGTTGCCTTAGGAGTCGCTGCTACTGAGAGGTGCTGGTGGGATGGATACTGAGGGGACTGGCAATTTTCTTCTGATGTCTGAAATTAAAGATAGTTCTGTTCACGTGCTTTGTGATTGTACTTGAAATCTTTCAACCTGCAAGGCTTTTGATGACTATATTAACTACTGTGATTATGGATAATCAAGGGTTCTCCCAGTTCACATGAGACAGACTTACCGAGATATTTTAAAGAATTAATTTAAAAATAAATCTGAAGTTAGGTAAATGGTCACCTCAAGTAGATAGTCCAGAAGGTACTGCGATCCTTGAGGGGAGATGGAAGCACAGGGTTAAGGAAGCAGCATGGCACCATGGTTCAGCATGTGGGATCTAGGGCCAGCACACCTGGGGCCAGGCTCTTCCTCTGAATCCTGCTATCTGTGGGAACTTGGGTGAGTTAGCTCGTTAGTTTTGTCTTTGTACCTCAATTATCCACTTCTAAAAATAGGAATGGTTTCTCTCTCAGAATTAAATGAGTTAATACTGGTCAAGTTCTTAGAATTCTGCTTATGGTAGGTATCCAATAAGCATTAGTTATTTTATATTTCTTCATGGATTCTCTAGCGCCTAGCACAGACCTATCTTCATATTAGGTAATATTATATTAAGTAAATATACACAAAACTGAATAAATACCTGGATATCCCTTAGATATTTTCCAATGTAAAATTTTATGGGCCTTCTTTTTTCTTTACTGCATCCTTCATTGAAATCATGGTATGTGTAAGTATTGTCATGATCACTTCAGAGTTGGAGAGGCATTACACATGCTACTTAAGAAGTGTGCAGTCTTAGGTAAGTTTTTTAACCTTTGTTAAACTCGTTTTTCTCAACTGTAAAAGGGTGGTTGCAAAGGGTTAATGATACTCTCTAGGTAGATGTATGTATGTAGAATACTTACCTAGTCACTGGTATAATCAACACTTAATAGATGTTAGCATATTTTCTAGTATGGAAGGTAGTACATGCATAAAACAAATATGCAGGGTAGAAATGACACAATAAAAGAAATTAATGCATTAGTTGAGCATATTTACAAGGTGTAGCAGTGGGAGACGGGGAAGAGTGGTCAAGGAAAGTTAGCAGGAGTTGGCATTTGACTTGTACATTGGAAAGTGCATGGGATTTAGACATTCTCCATGCAGAGAATGGCATTTCCAGTAGAGGAAACAACAGAAATGAAGACTCAGACTTCAGATCTCAGGTGCTTAGCTTAAAGCAGACATTCATACATACTATCAATAGGGAAACTAATGAGAACTAGAGTTGGAAAAGTAGATTGGAACCAGATAAGAGAAATTCTTGAATAAGTTGCATGTTATTTGTCAGGTATTTGAAAAATTTTTAAGATTTCTGATCAGGGAAATGATATAATATAAACTCAGGAAAGTTTCACTTGATATTTATAAGTAAGATGGAATCGAGATGAAGATATTGGAAACAAAGGTATCCTAATATATAAAAACCTTGGGTCCGTCACATCCACAATGACCAGAGGCTCAACCTAATACCCAGGCTGCCTGCACAGCAGGCTCTGGTGGGTGGGGACTTGTGGCTGCAGAGACAGGGACCAGGGAAGTGGGGTCAGCACTCACACTCTCTCACAACCGCACACACGCGCGCGCGCACACACACACACACAGCTCCCACCAGCTCACAGCCTTTTCTCCCTTTCTTTCTCTCCCTCCCAGCTCACTTTAGGAGACTCTCTAAGAATGGGGATACAAAACAGACTGGGCCTGAAGAGGCCTGGATGGAAGGGAGGGTGGGCAGAGGGTGGAGCAGCCCCAACTGACCCCACCCCCTTCTCAGCCAGGAAAGAGGAAGAGGGAGACAGGGAGGCAGGGAGGCCTGGAGGACCGCTGAGAAAAACAAAGAGGGACAGAGACTGGGCAAGATCAGGCCGACAGGGGAGGGCAGTTGGGGGCGAGATCAGGCTGGCAAAAGCAGTTAGTGTCTGTTTCACATTCAGAT
>NW_006296096.1:974984-980673 GCF_000327345.1 Myotis davidii
AGCAGTTAGGGGCAATCAGGCACGCAGGCAGAGGCAGTTAGGTGCGATTAGGCAGGCAGGCAGGCAGGCGAGTGGTTAAGAGCCAGCAGTCCCAGAATGCAAGAGGGATGTCCGACTGCCGGTTTAGGCCCGATTCCTGTGGGATCAAGCCTAAACCGGCAGTTGGACATCACCCAAGGGGTCCCCGATTGGAGAAGGTGCAGGCTGGGCTGAGGGAACACCCCCCGCCCCCCCGCCATTCACAAATTTCATGCACCAGGCCACTAGTTAGGATATAAATAAACAAGTTCAATAGTGTTAAAGCTGGGTTATAAATTAAGATAGAAAGTATTTACCCTAAATGGGCAACAGATAAATAAGCTATAATTTTAAGTAATTAGGTTTGATTTAATCCTCCTCAGCCTCCAATTGTGACTTAAAATAAGGATATAATTAGGAAGAGATTTAGATTAATAATGGGTGAGTGAACAGTGTCTGAGTCAGCAGTCACCTGACAGAGCTCGTGGTTCTGCTGTGAGGCTCCCCACTGTAGGGCCAGGAGGTGGTGTTTCAGACACAGAAATGGAGCCACAGAGACTTGCCACTGCTTAGACTCTCAAGACTCACCTCCAATTGCCCTTAGAGTCAGGTCCAGGGGCATATCATCTGTAAACTAAGAGCTGTTGCAATATTACTGCTACTTCCCTCTGTGACTGATCCCCAGGAGGAGTGGACCCCACAGAAGTTAGGGGTTGCCATTAAGAGTGAGGGCAAAACAAACCCATCCCCAAGCAACTGTCCAATGGAAGCTGCTGAGACTCAAATCTGGGAGACCACAGATATAAAAATCTTGCGATTCAGCGCCATCTACTGGATTATAGTAGAAAAACTTCTTCAGAGATGTGAAAAAGGAGCATAGCAAATACCATGAAGAACCACAGTATTGATGATGGGCAGAAAGAAAATGAAAAATCCCCAGAAAGTAGGCTGGAACATGTGACATAAATGACAGAGAATTCAATATTGCAATTTTGAAAATGCTCAACCAGATGCAAGAAAATACTGACAGGCAATTCAGTGCAGTCAGAAAACAAATCAATGAACAAAATGAGTATTTTACCAAGGAAACTGAAATGTTAAAAAAGAACCAATCAGAAATTCTAGAAATGAAGCATGTAATTAAGAAGATTAAGAGAGCTACTAGGCATAGAAAATAGAACCAACCAGTTAGAGGAAAGAACTAGTGATATAAAAGACAGGAATCAAGAAATGACACAGATGGAAGAAGAGAGAGACCTGAGAATAAAGAAAAATGAAAGATCTCTACGAGACTTAACTGACTCCATCAGAAAAAGCAATATTAGAATTATAGGCACCGCAGAGGAAGAGGAAGAGAGGGAACATGGAATGGAGAGTTAATGAAAACAAATAGTGGATGAGAACTTTCCAAATCTATGGAAAGAACTATATCCTCAAATCCAAGAAGCAAGCAGAACACCTAGTTACCTCAATCCAAAGAGGCCCTCTCCAAGGCACTTGTTATTGAAGATGTCAAAAATTAATGACAAAAAACTCTCAAAGCAGTCAGAGAAAAGAAGAAAGTGACCTACAAAAGAAAACCCACCGGAATTTCACCTGACTTTTCAGCAGAAACTCTACAAGCCAGAAGAGAGTGGAACCAAATATTCAAACACCTGAAAGAGAGGCATTGCCAGCCACAAATAATATATCCAGAAAAATTATTCTTTAAATATGAAGAAGAAATAAAGATCTTCCCATACACACAAAAGCTGAGGGATTATATCACCAGAAAACCTCCATTGCAGAAAATAATCAAGGGAGTTATTCTATCTGAAACAAAAAACATAAGGTCACAACACTATGAGTAAGATCATCAAAAACCTTACAGCATAAACAGGGATAATTTGTGACAACAAAAACAGAAAAGGAGATGTGGGTAAAGATCTGAACTAGTAAAGGAAGATGAAGATCAGATGCACTCAAAAGAAAAAAAAACCTATAGTATATATGCAAGTTTATTATTTATAAACCTAATGGTAACCACACAGAAAAATCTCCAAACCAGTACACATAGCTTAAAAAAAAAAGGAAACAGAGGAAAGAAATATGAAACACCACCAAGCAAAACAACATATAGAAACATAAAGGAAAAGAACAACAATGGAGGTACAGAGCTACCAGCAAACAAGGCACTACATTAAGAAATCACAACACTTCTTCATATATATGCACTCAACCAGGGAGCACCGAAATATATAAAACAACTACTCACAGAACTAAAGGGAGAAACAGATAAGAACACAATCATAGTTGGAGACCTTAATACTTAAATGACAGCCATAGTCAGATCAACCAAACAGAAAATCAATAAAGAAATATCAGCCTTAAATGAAACACTGGACCAAATGGATATAATTAACATTTACAGAACATTTTATCCCATAACATCAGATTATACATTCTTCTCCAGCACACAGGGAACATTCTCAAAGATAGACCATATGTTGGGACACAAAACTAGCATCAATAAATTCAAGAAGATTGAAATTATACCAAGCATATACTCTGACCACGATGCCTTAAATTAGAAATCAACTTCAAAAAGGAAGTAAAGAAACCCACAAATACATGGAGGTTAAACAACATACTACTAACAACATTTTACTGGTCAGAGAAAAAATGTAAGATCAGGAGATATATAGAGATGAATGAGAATGACAGTACAACATATGAAAACCTCTGGTAAGCATGGAAAACAGTAATAAGAGGGAAGTTTATATCATTACAGGCCTGTCTCAAGAAACAAGGGCAATATCAAGTAAACAACCTAACATCACATCTTAAAGTACTAAGAAAGAAAAAGAACAAAAGCACCCCAAAGTTAGCAAAAGAAAGGAAATAATAAAAATTAGATCTGAATTAAGTGAAATATAGAACAAAATAACTATACAAAAAATTAATAGAACAAAGAACTAGTTATTTGAAAAGACTAATAAAATTGACAAACCCCTGGAAAGACTCCCTAAGAAAAAAAGGAAAAGACCCAAATAAACAAAATCAGAAATTAGAGAAGAGAGGTCACCACAGACATCACGATATACAAAGGATCACACTTGAATATTATGAAAGACTTTATACCACTAAACTTCAATAATCTAGAAGAAATGGATAAGTTCCTAGAAATATATGACTTTCCTAAACTAAATCATAACAAATTGGAAAATCTAAATAGACCAATTAGCAGTGAAGAAATTGAAGCAACCATTGAAAACCTCCCAAAAAAACAAAAGTCAATGTCCAGATAGTTTCACCAGTGAATTCTACCAAATGTTCAAAGATTTAACTCCTTCTCTAACTCTTCCAAAAAATTGAAGAAGAGGCAATACTTCCTAACACATTCTATGAGGCCAATATAACCCTGATTCCCAAACCTGGCAAAGATAATGCAAAATGAAGGGTGAAAAAAAGAAAAAGAAAGAAAGAAAAGAAAACTACAGACCAATATCTCTAATGAATACAGATGCAAAAATCCTAAACAAAATACTAGCAAATTGAATACAACAGTACATCCAAAACATAATACATCACGATCAAGTGGAGTTCATTCCAGGGGCACAAGGTTGGTTCAACATATGGAAATCAATCGACATAATACACCACATTAACAAAAGAAAGGATAAAAACATATGATCTTATCAAAGATGCAGAAAAGGCATTTGATAAAATACAACATCCACTTAAGATTAAAACACTTAATAAAATAGGAATTGAAGGAAATTACCTCAACATAATAAAGGCCATATATGATAAATCCTCAGCTGATATCATAGTCAAAGGCAAAAGACAGAAAGGTTTTTCTCTAAGACCATCAGCAAGACAAGGATGTCTACTCTCATCACTCTTATTCAACATAGTTCTGGAAGTCCTAGCCAGAGCAGTAAGGCAAAAGAAATAAGTAAAAGGCATCCAAATAGGGAGGGAAGAAGTCAAACTCACTTTTTGTGGATGACATGATTCTGTATTTAGAAAACCCTAAAGACTCCACCAACAAACTATTAGAAACAATAAACAATTATAGTCAAGTTATAGGATATAAAATCAATGTGTAAAAATCCATTGCCTTCATGTATACTACCAACAAAATTTCAGAAAAAGAAATGAAAAAAACAAAACAAAGCAAAACAGTTCCTTTGGCAATTGCAGCCAAAAGAATAAAATACTTAGGAACAAATTTAACAAAGAATTTGAAAGACCTATATACTGAAAATTACAAAGCATTATTAAAAGAGATTGTAAAGGACACAACAAAATGGAAAGATATCCCATGTTCATGGATTGGAAGAATCAACATAGTTAAAGTGGCCGTATTACCCAAAGCAATATACAGATTTAAGGCAATCCCCATCAAAATCCCAATGTCATTTTTAAAGAAATAGAACAAGAAATCATCAGATTTCTATGGAACTACAAAAGACCCCGAATAGCCAAAGCAACCCTGAGAATAAAGAACAAAGGTATTATGCTACCTGGCTTCAAATTATACTATAAAGCTATGATAATCAAAACAGCATGGTATTGTCAGAGAAACAGACACCCAGATCAATGGAACAGAATAGAGAACACAGCTATAAAAACCACATATATATGGGCAGATAATTTTTTACAAAGGAGCCAGAAACACACAATGGAGTAAAGATACTCTCTTTAATCAATGGTGCTGGGAAACTAGAAGCCACATGCAAACAAATGAAACTGGATTACAGTTTGTCCCCATGTACAAAAATTAATTCAAAATGGATCAAAACCCTAAATATAAGACCCAAAACAATAAGTTACATAGAAGAAAATGTAGGTACCAAAGTTATGGACCTGGGTCATAGAGAACATTTTATGAACTTGACCCAAAGGCAAGGGAAGTAAGGTAAAAATAAACAAATGGGACTATATAAAACTAAAAAGCTTCTGCACAGCAAAGAAACATGCATGTTGCCATATCAGAGAGAATGCTTTCAAATTGGGGGCTGCAGTTACATGTTTTGCTCGGAAAGATTCTGCTCTACCAGAGCCCCCAGCTGTCTGTCAGACCATGCAGATTCTGCCTGTTTTGTTTTTGTGTCCTTCTCAGCTCCTCTCTGCTCTCATGGGGAATCCCAAACCTTCTACCCTCCTATGAGTCTCAGCATTTGTCCCCCAGTTCCCCCTGACTCATTTCCATTATGTGGTATTGGAAGGGGACCTGGAATTTAAAATTCAGATTAGAATTCCACGCACATTATTGTTTGACCTCAGACAAATTGTTAATCATCTGAGTCTCAGTTTTCCAATTTCTCCTTTGGGGGCCTCCTAGTCAGCTTGTTGGGGGGGTGAAACCAGGAGGAATCATCATCAGGGTGTCCAGCACACAGAAGAACCCCACAAACAGCCATTTCCAAGTCCTCTGAGCACAAGTGGGTGCTTGCCCCCTCCTTGGTCAGAGGTTTTGTGATTTAGAAGACACTTATCTGATGATTACATATATATATATCTATATATATATATTAGAGGCCAGGTGCACAAAAATTTGTGCACTCAGGACGGGGGGTTCCTCAGCCCTGCCTGTGCCCTCTCACAGTCTGGGACCCCTTGGGGGATTGGGCCTAAGCTGGCAGTCAGACATCCCTCTGGCAGCCCAGGAGCCCTCGGGGGATGT
>NW_006296096.1:981166-981814 GCF_000327345.1 Myotis davidii
CACACACCCCCCCCAAAAAGCCAGCCCCACAAGCCATGTCCACAAGCCACTCAGGTGCAAATATGCAAATTAACCCAACTAAAATGCCAGCAGTCATGATGCTGGAGCAAGCAGGAAGCTTAGGTTGCCCCTGGCAATGGAGGAAGCCAAGCTTCCTGCCTGCCCTGCCAGCCCTGAGCTCTGCTCAGGCTACAAAGTTTCAATTATAGAAGATAAATAAATCCCACATACCTGCTTCCAGCTGGCATGGCCTCCACTCAAGGAGGGGCTGGGAGCCTCTGTTGCCAAGGGCAACCCAGGCTTTCAGGACTTGGGTTCTGCTCAAGGCTACAAAGTTTCAATTATAGAAGATAAATAAATTCCAGATACCTGCTTCCAGCCCAGGGCCATGGCCAGCATGAAAAAGGCCCTCAGCCCCTCACCCAGGCTGGCCAGGCACCCCAGTAGGGACCCCCACCCTGAAGGGGGTGTGACCAGCCTGAAAACAGCCCTCAGCCCCTCACCAGGCTAACCAGGCACCCCAACGGGACCCCCCCCCCACTCTGAAGAGGCTGTGGCCAGCCTGCAAACAGCCATCAGTCCCTCACCCAGGCTGGCCACACCCTCAAGGGGTGGGGGTCCCTGCTGGGGGGCTTGAACAGCCTTCAA
>NW_006296096.1:982906-988250 GCF_000327345.1 Myotis davidii
AAATTCTAGTTCCTTCAGACATTTACCAAAGGGGGAGAACTTAAGTAAGATTGGGACTTGCTGCAAAGCAAACCTCCTTCCTGGAGAGTAGCAGTATAATTACCATATTACAGGGTAGAGAAATCCCTAAAACAAAGACAACACAAGCAAACCAACCAAACAGCCTGATTTCCACAAGGGTAGCTTTCTTCTTTATAAATGGGTTTCAGAGAGAAGAAGGGAGAGAGGGAGAGAGACCTAGAAGCATCAATGATGCAATAGAAACACTGATTGGCTGCCTCCTGCATGCCCCCTACTGAGGATTGAGCCCCAAACCCCGGCATATGCCCTGACCAGGAATCAAACCACTGACTTCTTGATTCATGGATCAACACTCAACCACTGAGCTATACTGGTTGGGCTTGATGATGACTTAATGAGCAGAAGTGCAGTCCTTATTTTTCAATTTTGGGTCTTGATTTCATTCTCTCCCTGGCACGGTGATCTATGCCATATCATATTTCCTCCTGCAGCCAGAGCAGCTTTTATTATGTCATCAATTATACATGGATGAGTGTCTGTGCTCCTAGGCTCTTCCAGCCGAGAGCCCCGCTACCTGGAGGAGGAGAAACAACATTCTCAGGCCGAGGCCGCTGGGGACCAGGAGACAGGCCGATTGGTTGGACCTTGGGATGGCATGCATTTCCTGTCCAGTGCTCAAAACTGCCAGCAAAGCCAGTTGCACGGAGCTTAGTATGTCCCGAGAAAAGGGCACCCAGCTCCTGTTAGTTTTGCTGAGGAGGAAACAGAGCGGTCCCTAAAAGATCAATATAAAAGGCAAGGTGGGCAGCTTTTCAGCTGTAAATACAGTCTGCAGCAGGCTGCCCAGACAGCCAGGCCAGAGGGGCAGGTGGGAGGGAGGAGAGCCACTTGCAGAATCAGCACTGACCACAGGGAAGGGCAGGCCATGCCCAGTGAGGTTGGCACTCTCTGGAAATATGCCATAAAGCAAAGCACTCCTTTGGTTCTGGGAAAGACTGTGTCTGTCACCCCCTTGAACTGCTCAAAGAAATGCCCTGGTTCAAATGGAGTTCACAGATGCCCACATCCTGAATTCAGAGCCTCAGTTTTCTACATTGGCCCACATTGCCAGCATGAGGGTGGTGGGAGGACACCCTTATGACAGCCAGGGACTATTTGTTCTTGTGAAAGATCAAAGGTCTCTGAATGCATTCATTTCTTTTTCCACAAGTGGAGATGATCTCTCTGAGTAGGTATTTGAGTGAGTGTTCTGGAACATAGTCTTGCTTTGGGGTGTTAAACTATTCCAGGATATGTGTAGTCTACCACATGTCAGAGAAACCAAGCCCAGGAGGGTGCTGACTGACGTGGAGTGAATGCCAGTTCTGGGCAGGCATCCTGGGATTGAAATTACTAGGGGTGGATCTAACCAGACTGCTACTTCCTTCCCTGCTCTGTACTAAATAGCCCAGAAAACAAGGCATGCATGAAAAGTTTAATCACAGTGCAGAGTGAACAATGCCAGAGATGCCACAGGGCAGTGTGTGACAGGTCCCAGGGAGGGGACAGGCAGTATATGCTTGACTTGAGGGGAGGGGAGGGCTGCAGTGGGGTTAGTGGTTAGTGGAGTTTCTGGAGCTCGAGGGAAGTTGATAGAGTTCAGTCTGGGCCCCTGGCTAACCCCAGAGAGCCAAGTCTGTGGTAAGCCAGGTAAACTGTTAAGGAAACATTTGAAAGAAGCAGAAATCGTGAAAACAGCTCCAACCAGGACCCCAAGACGTTCAGCCTAAGCCAGAAAAGAAGTCCTGGCTGCCAGGAAGGCCCTCACTTCTTCCCACAGGATGAGTGTATCCCAGGTTATGGATTAGTGTCTTCCCCAAGGAGCAGCCACCATCAGACCACACTGTGGGCTCCCTCATCACAGCTGAGAGGCAAAACCAGACCAATCAGATGTAATGCTCAGGCTGGGAGTACAGAGTGACAGTCTGCAGCCTTCAGGAGGTGTGAGGAATGCTCCCAGGTGCTAGTCACAGCTAGGTCCAGGGCATATAAGCCCATTCTGTGTTCACAAGCACTGGCTGGGGGCTGCTCACCAACCCCTCACTGCCCTCCTCATTCTCTGCCCAGATCCTGCCATCAGCCCACAGGCAAGCTCTAGTGCCTCATTGAGAGCTGTCAGTGAAGCTGAGCAAATGAAAACATGTTTGATGTTGGTAACCCTTGCAGAGGGCTTAGCAAAGGTACCAAAGCAACATGCCATGACGTGGTAGAATGTACTTGCCAGAGAAATTTCTTAAAAGGCCCTTTTGAGCTTAGGTATAGAATATCCATTAGGAGCAGATCTGGAGAATAAAATCCTCAATTCTCTTTCCAGTTCATTTATGAATCCATTATTATGTTCACACACATATTTCTTCTCAATGTGCATTGAACTTTGTTGGCCTTGTGGATATTGTAATACATTTTATTGGCATTTTGAGCATCACAATAAATTAAACATTAAAAAAATACATATCTCTAAAAATAATTACTTGAGTTTTGGCTAACAGAGAGGTATTCCCCAGAGAAACATCAATTCTTTTGTTGGAGAAAAGGCAAACATTTTTGTGGAAATAAGGTTCATTCCACATAGTGGTCGATGTTAAGCATATACATGAGAGATGATGCAAGTTCTTTTCCCATGTAACTGAAGAAAAAACAAGACAAACATTTTGAACAGCTCATATGTCAAGGAGATATGTGCAGGCTCCACTTATTAAAATAATAGTGGCATCGTGGTGCATTGCTGTGGTGCTTTTATCTTCAAAGCATTTTATGAGTGTTCATGAATTGACTTGGAACAAAAGATCAGAAATTGGCGGAAGGTCCTGAGCCTTGATTTTGAGAAGAAGAATAGATGGGACAGAGATCAAAGAAGTGTCCCTCTGCTCCGCATGCTTTGTTAATGTGTCCCTTGGATCCTAAAAGGAAGGCTGTGATTCTTCCCTGGGCGCTTTCTTCTGGACAGTGGAAGCTGACAATTTAAAGGCAAGGAGAAAGGTTGTCCAGTTTTCACTAAATCCCATTCCCCTTGCCCTGTCTGGTTATGGTCCTAGAACCAGGAGGAACCAGAGAAATATTCTGCACAATGCTCCCAAAGACCCCCTCATACCTAAGTGTGACACATTTTAAATCCCAACATGACCTCTATATCATCCCAGTCTCCTTGAGCCACCCATAGTCTGGATCTTAAGTCATACTAGCGATACTACTTACTAAGTGCTTATAACGTGCTTGGCCTGCGTATGAATTGTGCCATGTTATTTGCACAATTATTCTTTGAGGCAGGCACTCTGCTTTTCCCCGTGTTATAGATGGCGATGGTGGGACCTAGTGTGGTGAAGTAACTTCCATGAGGTTCTCAGCTACTGGCAGAGGACGTGGGAATGATTCATTCTCAGGTGTTAGCCTCCAGATCTCACACCATGCTACTTCCATATGGCAGAGAATGGAAGTTAAAGTTTTTAAACTTTCTTTGTTTTTGTTAATCCTCACCCAAGGATATTTTTCCATTGATTTTTAGGGAGAGTGGAAGAGAGAGGGAAGGACAGAGAGAAATATCAATGTGAGAGAAACACATAGATTGGTTGTCTCCTGCATGCACCGACCAGGGCTTAGGGCCAGGGGCGGAGCCTGCAACCAAGGTATGTGCCCTTGACTTGAATTGAATCCGGGATCCTTTAGTCTGCAGGCCAATGCTCTATCCACTGAGCCAAACGGGCTAGGTTAAACTTTATTATTGTGTGTCTTATAAGCTTCTCTAAGAACCTCAACAAATGGACTTGTATTCAATTGCTATGCCACCCAAAGGTATTTAAAAATGTTGAGAGGAGGGCAAAAAAAAAGCTGAAAGGGCTTTGGGGTACATTACAATCCAGGATCACTGGGAGTTGAGCAGCAGACTGTTGATGTTAACAGATCAGGAAACAATAAGAAGAAAGCTCTTAACCAGCCTCTGGTAAATGTGTCTTTTCAGCTCTGCCTGCCCCATCCCAGGCCGTTGCTTCCCAAACCCAAGCAGGCCCTGCTTGTCACTGGGCTCTATAACGGCCCTCTTTTCTCCAGGCAGCGGTTGCCCTTTCCACACCTCTCCCTGGGCTGAATGACATGCTCAGCCTCTTGGTCACCCTGCCTCCTTATGGCTCCTCCTTTTCTATTGACATAATCTAGTGATGGTGCCTTGGGCGAGAGTTCTGGTTCCATGGGATACAGCATGCCTTGATGGATTTCCATATGCCTTTTCTTATTTTCATAGTATCCACTCTGTGCCAGGCTCTTTGCTAGGTGCTGGGGGCATAGCTTGCATAAGACAGCCATTGTCACTGCCCTCATGGAGCTCATGGTGTAACAGAACCCAAGCATTTGAAAAATAAATGAGCAATAATTTATCAATGGGAATGAGCACAAGGAATAAAAATACTAGGGAGTCAAATAAACAAAGGGGGCCCTGGCCTCATCTGAGTGATAGGAAAGGCTCTCTTAAGAAAGTGTTTGGGATGGATGCTGAAGAATTAACCAAGAGTAAAAGGGTGTGTGGGAAAAATTCCAGGAAGAGGCAACTGCAATGTTCCCTCAGGGAAGGCTGGAGGTGGCATGGAGCCAGTGAATGGGGGGACTTTACAAAGGCCAACATGGCTAGACCCCAGAGGGTGAGGCAACAATGGGAGAGAGAGAAGGCAGCCTGGGTCAGGCCCTGCAGTGTTCTGTAGCTGACAGGGCAGATATGGGTTTTAATCCCAAGTGCTATAACACGTCACCAAAAGATTTTAAATAGGAGGATGATCAGATCTGATTTACATTTTTAAAAGGTCACTCTGACAGGCGTGGAGGAAGGCATGTCCATTAGGACTCCATGGTAAGAGTACAGGTGAGAGAAAATGGACTTAGATTAAGGGTTTCAGGAGAGATAGAAGGGTTGGTTAGTTTCTGTAGGCCCAAGAGAGAATCTTTGCATATATGTTCAATCAATAATAAATGTTCTATAAATTTCAACCATCATTGCTGTTCTTGGCCCATGTAATTGGTTGAAAATATATAGATAAATTAACAGTACATCATTAAGTAAAGGGAAACAGCATTCCAGATTAAGAGTTGGCAAATCACAGCTCATTTTGTGGGTCAAAGCTGGCCTGTTGCCTGTTTGTATAAATAAAGCTTTATTTGAACACAGGCACACCCATGTGTTTCCATATTGTTTTTGGCTGCTTTTGCCCATAGAGTTGAGTAGTTATAACAGAGACCATATGGCCTGAAAGGTCAAAATACTTACTACTGCATTGATAGAAAAGTTTGTTGATTCCTGTTC
>NW_006296096.1:988263-992346 GCF_000327345.1 Myotis davidii
GTCCTGTTATATAATTTTTCTTCCTCCCCATGAAGCTGAATTTCTTACCTCTTTTTCTCTGGCTTAGCCAGCCCTGAGACCTTAGAGCTCCTCATGTACTTTTGCCCTCCAGGTGAAGGCAATTACCAATCTTCCTAGGTAAAATGAGTGCTGTAGATAAGTGCATATAACTAGTTATAATTCTATGTATTCTCATTTGGAAGGCCAGTGGCCCTGATATATTATTTTAGACTAGAGGCCTGGTGCACAAAATTCATGCACTCAGGGTGGTCCCTCAGCCCAGTCTGCTCCCTCTCGCAGTCTAGGAACCCTTGGAGAATGTCTGATTGATGGTTTAGGCCCACCCCCCATGGACAATGAGAAACTTTGAGGGACAGAATCCTGACCTTTATGTGACAACAGAAGAGAGTAGAGAGGACACTTGTCAAGAGCACAGGATTTGGAGTCGACAGCCTGGGCTTCACTACTCACTGGTTCTGTGAATTTGGATCATTACCAAATGCCTCCAAAATATTAGTTTCCTCATTTGTAAAATGAGAAAAATAACAATGCTAACCTCATAGGGCTGTTCTAAAGAATATTGCTTGAATATCTACCAGATACTAGGGACTGCCCTTGTTTGGAGAATACAGTGCCAATGAATTAGGTGGTGTTTACTCCCATGGAGCTGAGTGAAGGTGTGAGAAGTGCCCAGCAAATAAGCAACCCATAAATTAAGCTGGTGTGGTTAAAAAACCTACCCATCTCACCAAATCACTACCTTAGACTGTTATTTGTAACCCAAGGCTTTAGGCTTGTGAGCATCTGAAAATTGTACATAAACTCAAAGCCATACAAGGGCAAGGAGAGTGAGGCATCATCTCAGGTGCAAAATTTTAAGGTGGCATCAAAAAACTTTAATGTGACATCATAAAAGTAGTAATTAGTGCAAAAGAATCCATGGTGAACAAAATATCAAAACTAAAAGATGGATTCACCATTGGATTTCCCTTTTGCTTCAGGGTCCAAGATGATATGGCATGGATCTGCACAAACTCATACCCACAAGTCCAAGTCCACTCACTCTGTTCTTGGGTACACATTACACAGTCCCAGGGTATAGACACATTTTCTCTCTTCTCTCTGAAACATAACTATTACATAAAACTCCAATTGCTAAGCGTACATTTAGAAACTCCCTTTTTCCTCCTACCTCCACTGATGCCTCATAAATGCAGTTTCTGCTGTGTTTTATATGTCTTTTTTTTTTGACATTTTCCAGAACATTAACCAGAGAGTTCCAATTGTTATTGGCAGGGCCTAAGAAAGTAAAAACACATAAATAATTAAAATGGCACCCCATCAATCTAGATATGTAGCCTCGGCGGCCTGTATGCCTGGGCAGCGTGGACTCACAGAGCTGGTCAGGCCAGTTGAAATGAACCCAGAATTCAGACCTAAAACAACAAACCTTCCTCCTCGCTGATCCCTGGGCCTAGGTGGATCTCTTCCTCACCACACACACACACACACACACACACACACACACACACACACACACAAGTATATTGAATAATTATTTGTGTTTGCCAAAAAACTGAAAAATTCACCCTAAAAGGCAGTTAGAACAACAAAAGTCAAAATGATTTGTGACACATTGAGGATATATGTTCATGTAGGAGATTGAATAAATGTGTGTGTGTGTGTGTGTGTGTGTGTGTGTGTGTGTGTGAGAGAGAGAGAGAGAGAGAGAGAGAGAGAGAGATGAGAATAAGAGGGACCCCTAACAGGACACTGCCCATCCTGATAAAGCCATCTGGCCGACACTAATACAGTACACACGTGGCGGTTCAGGGCTGAGCCACTCTCAGCCGCTCTGGACACGCTGATGACAGTAAGCAGCCTCCTTATTGTCGTTGGCATTGCTAACAGCAGCCGTCGCCATTCGGCTTCATATTTAACTCAGCCTGCAGGCCCAATTTATTAGAAGGAGATTTATGGGTCTTACAGCATATTGCTATAGACTTTGTTTTCAAAAGCAGAGCCTTCTGGGTTGCAGGCAGGAGAGAGGGAGTCATTCAATTCATCAAGTCCAAGCTGAGCTACATGAGAATGAAGAAATTCCAAGCAGGTGAGGGTGCAGGGAAGGAGCACTTGGCTCACAAGCTTTCCAAGGGGTTGAAAGTCCACCTTAGCAATCAATAGATGGACAGGATAAATTATTTGTCTTGAGAAATTATACATTTATTATGAACTAACAGCCACTGTGGCTTCCTGTGCTGGAAGCTTTGAGGGAAAGCATGGTCCCTGCCTTCAAGGGGTTAATAGTTGCCTGATTATGAAAGAATGACACAGTTTTGAGGAATGGTTTGTGGAATCAATGTTATGAATTGGCACCACCTGTTTTGCACACACTTTCATCAGTTAGCAGACAGGACTTGAGGTAGAGGAACACTGGGCCAGTGTCTGCTACTTAACAACTCTATGGCCTTAAGCCAGTGCTCCTCAAAGTGTGGCCCCTGACCAGCGCATAAGCACCACCACCACCCAGGAGCGTGTGGGAGATGCCCCTTCTCAGGCCCCACCACAGACCCATTGAGTTAACTCTAGGAATGGAGTTGGCAAACTGTCTTACCAGCTCTCCAGTGATTCTCAGGCCTGTGCAAATTTGAAAGCCACCGCCTTCAAATCTCTTTATTTCTCTGGTCTTATTTTCCTCTCCCCCCAAAATGGTAAAAATAGTACGTCACAGTTCACGTACTGGGATCAAATAAGCTAATCAAGGGACTTGAAGAGAGTAAGGGGTATTAAAAAATGGCAGTGACTAACAATTAACTATCATCAGTGCAACACTTAAAACATCTCTGAGGAGATCAACAACTTTGGGCAATGATTAGGCATTGTATTTCAGGCATGGTCTTCATCATGGAAATGTCCAAAAAGTGCTTTTCACAAGTTATAAATGTGCACATCGTATAACCCACCACTCATCTCCAGCAGGGTGGATTCCATCCCTGTAGCGTCTGGAGTGGAAAGGGTCCAGGTCTTCAGATTTGCAGGCCCAGTGGGTAAGGCACCAGGCCAGACAGGTGGGGCTTTTCTCTTCAGAGGTCCTACAAAGGGAGTGGCAGTGAAACCAAGAAAAGGAACACTCAGGAGAGCTTAGGAAAGTTACTCTACAGCTTTAGAGGCAAACTTAATACACAGGTCTTCTTTTAGGACATTGAGGAAACATTACATAGGTAGTTCACAGAAAACCATCTCTACTATTAAAAAACCTCCAGACAGTAAGTATTAAAAAAAAAAAAAAAAGGAGTCTGGCCTCAGAAGACCTCAGCTAAACGGTGTCCTCTTTGGGTGTTATGCCAATTTGAATTTGGCAAAACTTTTAGACCTCAAGTTTAGTTTGACTCATCAGAAAGAGTCAGAATTTTTTTAAAAAGAACAGAATACTGGCTTCCAGCCCTGCCCCTACACGTGTCCCAGGAGCACCCAGCCTGCCCGGCACCTCAGCCCAGCACCTCAGCCCACAGGCCATATGGCAGGCGACAACTGACATTAAAACAGGATTCCTCGTGCGAATCTTGAAATGGCAAGGTTCTTTTATGTCCTCGCGCATCTATTTGAAGATCACAGACATGCGGTAGGTGAGAATGGAGAAACAAAGCCTCTATAAAATGTACCACTTCCCCGTTTTTAGATACGTATACTAAGTGACACTAAGTACAGTCACATTGTTGTGCAACCATCACCACTATCCATCTCCAGAACTTTTTCATTTTCCCCAACTGAAATCTGTAGCCTTTAAACACTGACACCTCATTTCCCCCTCCTATAGCCTCTGGCGACAAGCATTCTACTTTCCTTTTTTTTTAAAATATATTTTATTGACTTTTTTGCAGAGAGGAAGGGAGAGGGATAGAGAGTTTAGAAACATCGATGAGAGAGAAACATCGATCAGCTGCCTCCCGCACACACCCCACCAGGGATGTGCCCGCAACCAAGGCACATGCCCTTGACCGGAATCGAACCTGGGACCTTTCAGTCCGCAGGCCGACGCTCTATTCACTGAGCCAAACCGGTTTCGGCAATAATAATTTTTCT
>NW_006296096.1:996793-1012142 GCF_000327345.1 Myotis davidii
AGCAAGAATAGCTAAGAAAAACTAAAAATTGTGCTCTCAGGGGCCACTAGAAATTTGAATCTCTTATTACGTGTTGTAAAAGTCTGTTTTGAGAATTGTTTGTATTAAGAACTGGTAGAGTACCCAATATCATTTTTTTATGGCATACCACCAGTGGCCGTTTGGTAAACAAACTGATTAAAAGATTATCTGTCACCGGGCCCACGCGGCTAATATTTGAGCACCGACCTGAACCAGGAGGTCACGATTCCATTCCCAACCAGGGCACATGCCCAGGTTTCAGGCTGGATCCCCAGTGTGGGGCATGCAGGGGGCAGCCAATCAATGATTCTCTCTCATCATTGATATTTCTATCTCTCCTCTCTTCCTCTCTGAAATCAATAAAAATATATTTTATAAAATTTAAAAATAAATAAATAAAAGGAGTTTTAGAATAGACATTCTCAAAGTGATCAAATAAGAAAGTCTCTGTAATAGCAATTTCTCTCTGACAGTACTTTTATTTTTTTATTGTAGCAAATTATGCATAACAAAATTTACCATTTTAACTGTTTTTAAGTGTATACTAAGTGACACTAAGTACAGTCACATTGTTGTGCAACCATCACCACTATCCATCTCCAGAACTTTTTCATTTTCCCCAACTGAAATCTGTAGCCTTTAAACACTGACACCTCATTTCCCCCTCCTATAGCCTCTGGCGACAAGCATTCTACTTTCCTTTTTTTTTAAAATATATTTTATTGACTTTTTTGCAGAGAGGAAGGGAGAGGGATAGAGAGTTTAGAAACATCGATGAGAGAGAAACATCGATCAGCTGCCTCCCGCACACACCCCACCAGGGATGTGCCCGCAACCAAGGCACATGCCCTTGACCGGAATCGAATCTGGGGCCCTTGATAGACTGACGCTCTATCCACTGAGCCAAATCAGTCAGGGTGCATTCTACTTTCTGTCTCTATGAATTTAATGACTCTAGAACCTCATATAAGAGGAATCATACAACGTTTGTCTTTTTGTGTCTGGCTTATTTCACTTAGTGTAATATCTCTAAGATTCATCCATGTTATATATAGTATGTACCAGAATTCCTTTTTTTAAGGCCAAATAATATTTTATTGTATGTATAGACCACATCTTGTTTATCCACTGAAGCATCTATGGCCAGTGTTTTACTTTCAGTCTTTTATCTACTAACTACCTTAAAAGGAGGAGAAAAAATTAGGTGTCCATAGAACACTTAGCTCAGGGCCCAGCACCCAGTATGTGCTCAGTAAATAAGCATTAGCATTGTTTTGTTCATGACTCTTGAGTGTGAAATGCATGTTCACACATGGATGCACAGCCCCTGGCCTAACTGCTGAGCCACTGGACGGCAAGTCAGAATCCAATGCTGTTACTCAGCAGGCAAGCTCATGCCCAGCCTGAGAAAGGGATGGAAAATGCAACCTAAATGTTTGTTTATAAAAAAATAAATATGATTGGGGCAATAGAGATAGTGACTGTGGTGCAGGCTTATCTGGCAAATGTTTATGTCTGTTTGCTGAGCCTGTTTCCACTGCAAGTGATTGCAGGGGTATTTGGTGTCCATACTGATGATTTTATTCTCAAACTAGTGATATATTTATTTAAGCAATGGGTACGGTATATGTGTGTGTCAATGCTTGTAGGATGTAAGTGCTCGGTGTGTTGAATTTGGGAAGGAAACCATGTGGTTTTGCTTTCTCCTTTGTTCCAAAGTCTGCCTTATTAGGACCCTAATAAAGAGTTAAATTTGTCTTTGACTACAAGGGACATAGCAAGGAAGCAGGGGTTACTAATGGGCTGCCCATCAATGAGCATTAACAAGAATGTACACATCAATCAATAAACAATAAGCATCATTATCTACTGAGCTTTGACAAGAGTCTCCGTGAAACTCCCAGTTGCCTCTCTCAATCAGAAAGGAGAAACAGAGAAGCCCAGCCATTCCCATGCTGCCCCAGCCCATCCCCCTAGCAGACCAGCTTTTTTACCCTTTGGCTCTGGTTGCAAAGTGAATAGGATGCAGGTGTTGCTGGTCAGGGTCTGCTTACTAAGCAGAATAAAAGAGGAGAAGAAAAGTTCAACTCCACATGTGAAAGGGAAGCAGATGGCTCCCCAGGGCAGCAAGGAAGCCCTGGCCAGCACTGTGCAGGCAGAACTATGTGCCAGGTGGAATATTTCATTAATATGAGCTAGTGAGGCAGCAAGAGAGTGATTAACATAATATTCACATCAAAATAGAAACCAAGGGAATGGAGGGAGAGAGCGAGAGCAAGTGAGAGCAAGAGCGCGCGGAGGAAAGAAAGAAAGAGAGAGAGAGAATCAGAGAGAGAGAGAGAGACAGAGAGAGAAGGAGAGAGTTGAATCCCTTTCTATCCCTAAAAGGATTCCCAAAAGAACATGTTTTTTCATTTTCTATGCCTTATTAATAAAAAAATAACTGGACTGATACAGACCACTCAGTGGTGTCTTATTCATCACATCTGGGCTGTGTAGGTGAAACTATTCAGGGTTATTCCCCCATCTGGAAAATTTCAAGCACATAACTCATAAAAGTCTACACTCCTCACAAACTGTTGAGACGCAATGGGAAGGACATGCGTCACTGAAGTGATGTTCTTGCCAAAATATTTCACCTGGCCTGATATCAGGGCTCATCAGACAAATCCACAGTGAGGACATGCCACAAGAACACTGGCCTGGGTCCTTCAAAAACTATCATATCATGACATCTAATGTCACCAGAGACCAAAGCAAACAAACCACCACCAACAAAACCTACAAAAAAAGGTAAGGGATTGCTCCATAATAAAGAAGACTAAAAAAACAGCCAACCAAACGCAATGTGGGAACTTTTAAGAACAGCTCTAAAGGATACTACTTAAGGTATATGGATTCTATATTAGATTATAATGACACTAAATTTCTTGGGTGTGATCATGTCATTTTGATTACATAGAAGAACATTCTTATTCTTAGGAGATACAGGCTGTAATATTTAGGAGAAAACTGTTGTGGTGTCTCTAATTTTCAAATGGAATAGAGAAAGGGGTGGGAAGAAGAAAATGATTAAGAGGGAGGTAGAGGAGAGAGAAAGAGAGTGAGCGAGGATGTGTGCTTGATGTTAGCATTGTTAGCAATGGTGAAAGGGTACTGGGTTTTTCTGTGTATGAGATGCTATTTTTTCCTAAATTCATTAGACTGAAAACCAAGGGGTGTTTCATGCACGGAAGTCAGCCGAACAGGGAGCTCTGGGGATGAGTAGATGTGCATACCTTGTTAAACAGGCTTCCTCCAATCACAAGCCTTATTGTTACTGACGTCAGCTGATGTCATAATTGGAGGTGGAGGCAGAGAGTGCGCAGATGCAACAGGGACCAGAGCATTCTGAGCCCATTAAGATGTCAAAAAATAAAAACATAAATATTGGCAAATGATTTTCTTACTCTGCAAAATTCAAATTGAATGCAATCAGCTATGCAGAAAAGCATGGAAATAGAGCTGCAGAGAGAGAAGTCAGACCTCCTCCCACTGAGTGTATGATCAGACAGTAGAGAAAACAGGAAGAACAACTCCTTAAGATGCCAAAAAAGAAGAAGGCCTTACGAGGAAAACCAGCAAAATGTTTAAAATATTGACTTCCTAATTTTGGGTTGGGGGGTGTCTTATACATGGAAAACATATGGTATATTGGTATTCATAATGCAATTTTTTTTTTTACCTTTTCTATAAGATTAAAATTTTCCAAATGAAAGTTGGAGGGTAGAAACTATACTTTTTTCTAAGAATGTTTTTTTTCTTTCATTTCTAAGAAAGACAGGGACTATGGCCAGAACAGGCCCAGGGCTGGAGCCCCCCAAGGAGCACCAATCTAACCAACTAAGAAGCCCCCAGCCTAAGGAAGGGCACCGGCCAGCACCTGGTGAGGCCTGCCAGGAAATCCCCACAGGGAAGATCCCAGGGCTCCCATGGCCCTGGACCTGAGTGCTCAGTACCAACACACACACTGCAGCTGCCAACCTCTCCTGACCTCAAGGTAGGAGACGCCCCAGAAACAACCATAGGGTCTCACCTCCAGACCATTGCTGATTCCATATGGGCCAGGAAACTACTGCTTACAATACTGTATTTGCCTATTATGAGTAATAGAGTTCTTCCTCCCCCACCTTTTCCCATCTTTTATCATAAATAAGGGATTATTCTAATTTAGGAGCTTCAAGTACCTTATGTGAAATTAGTCATCACTGTCTCCTGTAGTTTCCTGATTTAGTTACCATGACAGTTAAGAAGTCCTGGAAACTTTTGTTCAACAATGATTCACCCCTGTTCTAATACTTGAGCAGAAATAACCTTTATTAGTTATTAATGATGTGACTTCTTTCTCTTTAGTACCTAGAAGCAAGAGTTGAAAGAATTCCTTTAGATAAGCCCATAGTTGGGGAATACCTAATGCCCTACCCTGGATTGGGGAGCTTGAAATTCCCACTGGACAATGAATCAAGACATTCCAGGCTTTGTGCTTCTGTGACTACTGTTTCCTCCTTTAGAAGGTTCTTTCCTCACTTCTTCCCTTAGGGACCATTTGTTCACTATTCAAATGTTTCTCATTTGATGGCCCCTGGGTCTTTCTGAGCATGAAGTCACATAATGTTCCCATATTCTAAATCCATTTATTTGTAGATACCTGAACTCTGCTCCTACAGAATCTTGCTCACTGCGTTGAAACTCTCTCCCTCTCAGAAGACAGTGAGTCTCTCTGGCCAGGGACTATCTAACCGTGTTTGGCACACGGTCGGTATTCAGTACTTATCAAATGAATAAAAAACCATCATCCAGAAGGACCCTGCAGAGTTTCAGGACTGGGACACAGAAAATGAGAACTCATTAATCCGACAGCATCTACCACTCCCTCACAAGGATTAATTTATCACATTAGCTGGCTGTTACCTGGCACAGAGCAGAGGCCTGAAAAACTGGGCCTTAAGCAGAAGAAAGGACTTTAGACCTGGTCTGAGATGGTTCAGAAGGCAGCCTTAGCAGAAACCCTGGATGGCCAGGGCCCAGAGCCAGCAAAGAGTGCCAAAGCACAGACAGCCCCCAGCCTCATCTTCTCAGCTACTTTTCAAATAGACTCCTCTTTTTGGGGGGGCAATGCTATCCCATAGAAATACAATGCAAATCTCATATGTGATTTAAAATTTCCTAGTATCTGCATTAAAAAGTCAAAAGAAATGTGTGAGTTCTTTACAAATTAAATTTATTGGGGTGACATTGGTTATAACATTATAATATGTTTCAAGTGTACAATTCTATAATGCATCATTCCTATATTGCATGGCGTGCTCACTACCCAAAGTCTAGTTATTTCTAAAATATTATTTTAATGTGTAATCAATGTAAACATAACTGAGATATTATATTTTTTATACTAAGTGTTTGAACCTCAGAGTGTATCTGTACTTAGAGTGCATCTCACTTCAGACTAACCCCATTTCAAGGGCTTAGTAGCCACATGTGGCCAATGGCTACTGTGCAAAGAGCTTGAGAGCAGAATCCATAGCAACATTGATTAGCTTTCAACTCCTGGTTGGCAAAAAATAAAAATAAAAAAGTGAGCCACAGAGCAGGACACGTCATTGTCCTGGAGTAATCAGTGGTCAGTAGGAAGAGCTTTTGGCTATGAGGACAGGTCCCAGCTGTCTCCTGATGAAAGATGGCATGTTCCTGAAGGAAGAAATGCTGGCTGTCTCGGTTCAGTCTAACAGATAATCATCATCACACATCTGTACTTGGGGCTTTTCCCTGGTTTTTATTCCTTGCACATGGTGTTTATTTTACCCTGCTGACATAGAAGCATAAGAAAATGACAGAAACTGAGGTCTGGGATAACTTAATAATGAATTCAATAATTTAAAACTACTGAAAATAGCTGTTCCTCTCTCCATATTCATACATAATCTCCAATCATTATGGAAGCAGAGAATTTCAAATTACAGAAAAGAAGCACCAAAGCTCAAATTCAAATAATAATAATAATAATAATTTTCAATTAAAATATGTCAGAGGTGCTGGCCAGTGTGGGTCAGTTGATTGGGCGTCATCCTGTGCACCAGGGATCACCGGTTCAATTCCTGATCAGGGCACATGCTGGAGTTTTGGCCCTCATAGGGATGTGCAGAGGCAGCCCATGAATGTCGCACTCTGACACTGATGTTTCTCTCTCCCTCTCCCTTCCTCTCTTTCTAAAAGTCAATAAAGTATTCTAAAGTTAATAAATCAATAAGTCATAAGGTATATTTCAGAACATGAAAATTCTTGCCATTTTGCTACTTGCCAACCTTCTTTTGAGTGAATTTACATTAAAACACAATCTTTCCTTGGCCAATATATTCTCATATTTTTTACAAGCCTGTTTCTATTTACTTCGACCTGCCTCACGTGGCTGCCCTGGCAAGCCTGAGCACTTCGACCATCCATTCTGAAACGTATTTTGCTCCTATTATTTGTTTAAGCAGTGGCCCTGCCCTCTTAGAGCTGACGATTGACCAGGAACAACCAGACTTAAGGCGAGTAGTCAGTCAGGTTTTGCCTAGCCCTTGGGTTCTTTTAGGGAGGCTGCCACAGCCTTGAAGAAATTCCAAGGGATTGGAAGTTGCTTACCCCCTCCACTTTATAATAAAAGCAAGCTTTAGATCAAATTTTACTCCACATAGAGACATTTATTGAACAAATGTTTATTCCCATGCAGGCCCCAAATAGTTTACATAACTAACTTGAAAGTTTGATGAAAGCTGTCTAGGTGTCCAAGTAAGTACCCCCTTGCATGAAAAATTTACTTCAGAAGAAAAGCATATTCTATGGACAGAATCTGTTGGTATCGTGCAATAAAAATGTCCTTGAACAATTTATCAGAAACAAGACCGTTGGAGTCAAGCGGCAGGACCATCTCTAAATGCAAGGCCTACTGGCCTCCTTTGTGCAAGGATGAGGAGTGTTTCTCAAATATTTTCTCCTGTCCACATATCTTGACTTACTTTAATTGAATGAATGATGGCTTATTGCTAACATTCAACACATTAGTCAATAATCCATTGTTTACACCCTACCTCTGATGTTTGTGTGCTAACTGAAATAGTTGAGAGTTGATCAAGGTAACAGGTGCTTGTAGTGGCCACTTTTGGACCACGGCTTTCTCCTTTTTGTTTTTCCAGCTTTATTGAGGTATAGTAGACAAAAAGTGTGTATATTGAAGGTGTACAAAGCTACTTGATGTACATATACATTATGAAACAAGTATCCGAATCTAGTTAATTAACACATCCATCACCTCACATAGTTACTATTTGTGTGTGTATGAAGAGAACAATGTTGGAACTACTTTCCTAGCAAATTGTAAGTATACAGTACAATATTATTAACCATAGTCTCTATACTGTATATTAAATGATCTGAGAACTTACTTATCATTGAAAGTTTGTACCCTTTAACTAACCTTTTTCTCACCCCACCACCACCCTCAGCCCCTAGGATGGCAACCACCATCCTAGTCTCTGTTTCTATGAGTTTGACTTTTTTTGGCTTCACATATAAGTGAGACCATTTGCCTTTCTCTATCTGGCTTATTTCACTTAACATAATGCTCTCCAGTTTCATTCATGTTGTCTCAAATGGCATGATTTCCTTTTTATTGCTAAATAATATTCTATCATATATATGAATATGTATGATATATATCATATATATGAAGATGTATGATATATATACAATATATATGATATGCAGATATCTCTCTATATATATTATACATCATCTTCATCCATTCATCCATCGATGGACACCTAAGTTGTTTCCATATCTTAGTATCATGAATAATGCTGTAATAACCAGATATTTCTTTGAGATGCTGATTTCATTTCCTTTGAATAAATACCCATAAGTGGGATTGCTGGATCATATTGTAGCTCTATTTTTAATTTTTTGATGAATCTCCATACTGTTTTCCATAGTGGTTGCACCAATTTATAATACCACCAACAATACATGAGGGTTCCCTTTTCCACAGCCTGACCAACACTTATCTCTTTTCTTTTTTACCTTTTTTTAAGAGAGAATGGAAGGGAGGGGGAGAGGCAGAGAGGAAAACATCCATGTGAGAGAGGCACATTGATTGATTGTCTTCTGCAGGCACCCTAACTGGGGTCGAGGATCAAGCCTGCAACCGAGGTAGGTGTCTATGACCAAATCAAACCTGAGACCCTTCAGTCTGTAGGCTGGCACTCTAATCACTGAGAAAAATTGGCTAGAGCTATCTCTTTTCTTTTTTGATGATAGCCATTCTAACAGGTTCAAGTGTTATCTCACTGTGGTTTTGATTATTAGTTGCCTGATGATTAGTGATGTTGAGTACTTTTCATGTACCTGTTGGTCATTTGTATGTCTTCTTTGGAAAAATGTCTACTCAGGTCCTTTGCTCATTTTTAATTAGATTGTTTTTAATGTTCAGATGATAAAACCTGCTTAGGTGGCAACCTTTCCACTAACGGGCACAAATAATTTTACACTCTCACTGCTGATGATTTTGAAGTAAATTGTAAACACCTCAATACACTCTGTATTAGGAAAGGGAGACAGGACACCATGGAGAAGCCGAGCAAAGGGATAGAAATGTGTCTGGTGATCAGTATTCCTCTGTGAGTTACATATAAACTGAAACTTGAAGGATGGGTAAGACTTAGCCTCTCATATTTGGGTGAAGAGGCCTGGAGGTGCCCAGGGATAGGACAAGTAAATTAAAAGGCCACAGGACATGGGGCAGGTGGAACCATGAGGGCTCTGTGGTCTCAGAGGAACAGCCAGCCCTCCATGCCCAGGACATAGGGACAGATTTCTATCTGCAAAAAGAGGCCGTAATTATCCCTGAGGGCTCAGGTTCATTTTAGAATCCCGACAATCCCTCCCCATTACGTATGACGAATTTGGACAGCAATACCAAGGTGAAAATTCAGTGTGGAAATACATTTACATTGCCCCTTTGCTTTGAGCCTCTGCTTTGTTTTATGCAATTTAAGTGCTGAGCCGTGTTTTAAACTCTTTCACTCACCACTAAGCTCTAACTTACAAAAATGATGCCTTTGTTTAGTGGAAAGAAATGCATTTTGAAATCAAATTTTTGTTTTGCACATGAAAATTATTCCCTAATCTGATATTTTTTTCTTTAAAAATTTTAACCTGATGATTATTTTCTCACCTCATGGGGTGAGCACTGTTTCGGGAGGAAGGTCTGTAATTATCTGGAGGACAAAATTGTATTTTATTTAAGCAAAGGGAGCTGGGTTCCTACAATGGACTGAAATCACTGCTCCACCTCTCAGATCAATGACCAGAGGTTGGAAATGCCCTCTGCTGTATTTTAATAACAAAGAACCATCAACCTACTTGAGCTATTATGATTTGCTATAATGTCATATCGTATATGATATTATAGCACTAGAGGCCCAGTGCACAAAAATTTGTGCACTCGGGGGGGAGGGGGGATACCTCAGCCTGACCTGTGCCCTCTTGCAGTCAGGGACCCCTTGGGAGATAACGACCTGCTGGCTTAGGCCTGCTCCCGGGTGGCAGAGGGCAGGCCCAATCCCTAGGTGCAGCCCCTGGTCAGACTCAGAGCAGGGCTGATTGGGGAGTTGGGGTGCCGCCCCCTGTCATGCACAAAGCAGGGTGGATCAGGAGGTTTCAATGCCACCCCTAGTCACGCTCAGGGTAGGGCCGATTGGGGGGTTGGGGCTCCGTACCCTGCCACACACAGAGCAGGTCCATCAGCGGGTTGGGGAGCTCCCCCCTGTCACGCACAGAGCAGGGCTGACCCGAGGGTTGGGGAGCTCCCCCCTGTCACACACAGAGCAGGGCCAATCAGGGGAGTTGGGGCACTGCCCCCTGTCACACACAGAGCAGGGCGGATCAGGGGTTTGGGGCGCGACCACTGTCACACCCCATCAAACACAGAGCAGGGCCGGTGGAGGGCGGTTGGGGCATCTCCCTCTATCACCCACAGAGCAGAGCCGATCAGGGGGTGGGGGCGTCACCACTGTCACACTCAGGGCAGGGCCGATGGGGAGATTATGGCTCTACTCCGTCACGCACAGAGCAGGGCCGGGGCGGGGGGGGGCGCACCCTGTCACACACAGAGCCGCAGGGTGATCAGGGGTTTGGGGAGCTCCTCCCTATCAGGCAAAGAGCAGGGCTGATCAGGGGGTTGGAGCGCCTTCCTCTGTCACTAACAGAGCAGGGCAGAGAGGGGGGTTGTGGCCCCACCCCCTGTCACACACAGAGCAGCAGGGCAATTAGGGGGTTTGGGCGCTGCCCCCTGTCATGCTGATCCCGGTGCCGGGAGGCCTCATTGGTTTTGTTTAGCTTCTATATTTGTTACATAGTTGCAGCTCAGAGGCCAGCAGCTGCGGGCGGGGAACGTTGGAGTCCTCCATCACTGAAGCAAGCAAGCCTCATGTTCGCTTCAAGCTGCCTGGCTGCCGGCCGCCATCTTGGCTGGCAGTTAATTTGCATATCGCCCTGATTAGCCAATGGGAAGGGTAGCGGACACACGGCTAATTACCATGTTTCTCTTTTATTCGATAGGATAATTATAATATCATATATAATTCATATATATTTCATTTTGTTTTCCAAATCAATAAACACATGAGGACAGATGGGAATAAATATAGCAACTGTGACACTTTAGGACAGCTGGTGACTTCCCTCATGTACAATGGCTTGCCTTGCTAAATGACAGGCATCATCCCTTAAATAGAAAGGAAAAGAATTTGCCTGTTGAAACCCAGGCTGCTGAGCCCCAACCTAAAAGTTTCTAATTCAGTAGATCTGTACTGGGTCCTGATAATTTGCATTTTAACAACTTCCCAGGTGATGCTGATGCTGCTGGTTTAGAGACTACACTTAGAGAAACACGAAAGAAAAAGTGGAGAGAGAGAGAGAGAGAGAGAGAGAGAGAGAGAGAGAGAGAGAGAGAGAATTTAAAAGCCAGAAGCATCAAGTAGCAGACCATTCTCTCCTGTGATGAATCTTGGGCTTTTTCTTGTCCTCTAGCAGCTTGCCAACCATGTGGGTCTCCCAGGAGGATAGCCAGAAAACACTCACAATGATGAGCTGGTGGCACACGATGACTTCCAAGCTCTGCTGCTTTACTCACCCAATTGGGGATATATAAAGTCCATAGTTTACAATAAAGTCCATAGTTCACTCTTCATTAATCCATACATTCTATAGATTTTGACAGGTGTATACTGACATGTATTCACTCCTATATTATCATACAGAATATGTTTCCTGCCTAAAAAATACTCTGTGCTCTGCCTATTCATTCCCCCTCCACATTAACCCCTGGCAACTATTGATTTTATTATTTGCTGTCTCCATAGATTTGCCTTTTCTAGAATGTGATCTCATTGGATTTATACAGTCTAGAGCAGGGGTGGGCAAACTTTTTGACTCGAGGGCCACAATGGGTTCTTAAACTGGACCGGAGGGCCGGAACAAAAGCATGGATGGAGTGTTTGTGTGAACTAATATAAATTCAAAGTAAACATCATTACATAAAAGGGTACGGTTTTTTTTTTCAATAGTTTTATTCATTTCAAACTGGCCGGATCCGGCCCGCGGGCCATATTTTGCCCATGGCTGGTCTAGAGCCTTTTCAGAATGGCTTCTTTCACTTAGCAATGTGCTTTTAAAGTTCCTTCATCTCTTTTCTTGGCTTGATAGTTCATTTCTTTGTATTGCTTAATAATAATTCATTGTATGGAGGTAGCACTGTTTGTTGATCCAATCATCCATTGAAGGACATCTTAGTTGCTTCCAAGTTTGTAAATAAGTTACAAACTTATTTACAAGTTTTTGTATGGACATAAGCTTTCAACTCATTTGGGGAAATAAGGACAGCATCTAGCTAGCATCTAGCTCACAACGTACTTTTGGCAACATCCTCCCTCCATAACCTAAGCTTCAAAATCCCCCCCCCCCACCAATAACCGAATAGACTATTTCTGTGAGAGTGTAAGGTAGGAACATAACCTATGAGAATGGCTGCCCGAGATGCTGTGAGACAAAATCAGCTTTGTCTTTACCTGATGTTATCCATCTTTCAAGACAAAGCTAAAGTACCATAATCTCCCGGATTTCCCTAATCACTCTCTCTCTCTGTGTCTATGGAGAGCTGACAGCCTCTCTCACCATATTTGTGGTACCCTGAGTATTTTAAAGGTTTTGTGGGTATCTATATTGTTAAACTCCTTAACTACTTTCTCACAAGAACATCTTGCACAAGTGAGTCAAATCTCAAGTAATAGATATTCCCACAAGTATGTCCAAAAGACAAATGTTTAAGTGAGAGTTATTATCTCTAATGCAGTTACTTTTATGGTCCTCTTTGGGGAATGCCTTCAGTATTAGGTTACACTTTCCAATCCCCAAGATTTCCAGGAAATTCCAGCATTATTGGAGTAAATGCATTTTCAGGACAATATTTATTTGATTGTACTGGTTAATAATTTTATTTTTAAAATCAGTTTGCTCTTCTATTGCAGTATTCAATCAATATTTTCCTGATTAGAGGTAGAAAGAAGTAAAAAAAGAATTATTTGTTCTTTATGAGCAAAAAATATTAGATAATGAAGTAAGTGTACAGAAAGGGAAAACACTGAAAAAATTTAATACTTTGAGATATTTCCCTAAAAAGTGCTTTCTAAGTAGAAATGTCATAAATTCCTACAATATATCCATATAAGTAAGAACTATTATCATTCCCACTGTCTAGGGTCTAGAGTTAAAACCACATCTCCAGATATCTCAGAGAGAATCAAGATAGAATCCAGGCCTCACTTCCAAATCCCACGGCTTTGGGATTTACAACCAGGAGTTTGATATATTAGCATAGATAGTTGGAACAGGCTCTGGTTGCAGTAGAGGACATAGCTCTAGTGGAGAGGGGTGGAGGGGAATTACACATGGAAGCTTGTTTTATACCCTCATGAGAAAGAGACCCCCACTGTGGCTCTCTGCTGATCCACAATTACTGGGTCTTTTTGGGGGGAGTGGGGTTGAGATTGGGGATAAATCTTCTCTTTTACTCATGAAAAAAGGTAAACACTCCTGGAGAACAAATATGCAACTTATCAGTTGTATAGAACTCAGTATGGGTGAGTGTTAGAAACTTACTGCAGGGGCTTCCTAGAGGGAAAGGAGAGGGAGTTCCTTGTGGAGGGCATGAGACAGGGAAAGACTGCAGGAAGAGGAGGCGAGGGAGGGAGGGGGCAGAGCTCCTACTTTGGAATTGTGCCAGCCCTTCCCTCTGCACTGGTGACTCTGTACGAACTGTCCTACGCTTTTCCCTGATCACAGACCAGCTGGAGTTGGCACTCTGACAGTGGAGTTGGGGTGCAGTGAAGAAGCCCGTGTCTACAGAAATGTAAGAGAGACCTTGCGGTCCAGGCGACTGTCCCAGAACCAGGCTGACCACCCTTGGAGCTACGTGTTTACTTTATGCTGCAGGGTGACTGCAAGAAGGCGGTCCTTTAAAACACACCATTGAAAATATTACATTAGTAACATACATACATATATATATATATTATATAGCTTCCCTTTAAGTGTATCCACGTGTATTTGTGGGGATACATATACATTTTCTATTATCTTGATTTTTTGTAAGTGGGATATTCTGTACTTATAGTACCAGCTAACATTTTGGGGTGTTTGTTCAGCACCAGCACTGCTGTAAGCCCTTAACATGTAATAACTGGTTCTTGTATCACAGAAACATTATTAGGTGCTATTTTTATCCCCATTCTACAGATAGGAAACTAAAGAACACAGAAGTTAAAAGGCCTGCCCAAGGTCACATAACTGGGAAGTGGCAGAGATAAGGTCGAGCTCCAGTCCTCTGATTGTGGAACCCTTGCTCGTGACCAAGTCAGATGATCTCTCCCACTGGTTCCATAACTTCTTAATTTTTCATTTAAAGAATATCTTTTGTAGCTATATTTTCATGCCAGCTCACTTTATCCTTTCATCCTTTATAATGGCTGCATAATGCATAAAATTTCATTTGGTGTGTGCTCTATATTTAATCACTCATCTCCTATTGACATTCAGATTGTTGCTTTTTTCCTCTTATAATTTTCAATAAACATCATTGATTCTTATAAAGAACCTGTATATGCACGTGTATAGACCCCTAGGATTGTAATTGCTAGATCAAAAAGTATTCAACTTAAAAGCTGTGATAGGTAACCACTAAACTGCCCTCCAATTTATATTCTTACCAGCTGTGCATGAGAGTGTCAATTTTCCCCAGGAAATAACTCTGGATACGATCAATTGTAGAATTTTCGGTTAGCAGAACAGTTTTAAATTATCACCGGCCTTTTCCCCTTCTCTCAAGGAGGTAGTAGAGGGGGTGGTTGCATGCATAGTTTAAAAAAGACCAGATGCTTTAACTTCTAGATTCATACTATCACCCCCAACTTTACACCCCTGCACCCCACATACCACTTGCATAAAGAACAAATTGGTGGAGCTTTTTTTAAGCCTATGAACTTACTTAATAGAGGAATTCTTTACATTGAGGAACTACATGCTTATAGTTAAATATGTAAAATGCCTGTCCTTAAGAGCACAACTCGGCATGTTTACTTATGTAATTGCTCTGTAACCATTGCCAGATCTGGACACAGGACATTGCCAGCACCCTGAAGCCCTCCACACTGATCAGCCCTCTCCCCAAAGTAGCCACCATCTTGACTTCCATCACTATAGATTAACTTTTCCATCTTGATTTTTATTAACCTGAATTAACTTTGCCTATTTTTTAACTTTATGTAAATGGAATTGTAAAATATGCCCTCTTTGTGTCTGGTTTTTATTAGATAACTAGTGGCCCAGTGCATGAAATTCGTGCATGGGGGAGGGGGGTGTTCCTCAGCCCAGCCTGCACCCTCTCCAATCTGGGACCCCTTGAAGGATGTCCTACTGCCGGTTTACAGGGATCAGGCCTAAACCTGCAGTTGGACATCCCTCTCACAATCCGGGACTGCTGGCTTCTAAAAGCTCGCCTGTCTGCCTACCTGATTGCCCCTAACTGCTTCTGCCTGCCAGCCTGATCCCCCTAACAGCTCCCCTGCTGGCCCAATTGCCCCTAATTGCCCTCCTCTGTTGGTCTAGTCCGCCCAAACTGCTCTCTCCTGCAGACCTGGTCCCTTCCAACTGCCCTCCTCTGCCAGCCATCTTGTGACAACATGGGGGAGGCCAACTT
>NW_006296096.1:1012184-1016904 GCF_000327345.1 Myotis davidii
ATTTTGCCCTTTTATTAGTATAGATAGAGGCCTGGTGCACAGGTGAGGGCTAGCTGGTTTGCCCTGAAGGTGTCCTGGATCAGGGTGGGGGTTCCCTTGGGGTGTGGGGCAGCCTGGGCGAGGGGCCTGCAGGCCAGCCACTACCCCATGGGCTGAGGGTCCCCACTGGGGGTTTGTGGCCAGCCTAGGTGAGGGTCTGATGGCTGTTTGCAGGCTGGCCAAGCTCTCCAGCAGGGACCCTCACCCCATGAGGGTGTGGCCAGCCTGGGTGGGGGGCTGAGAGCTGTTTTCAGGCTGGTCACACCCCCTTCAGGGTGGGGGTTCCCACTGGGGTGCCTGGCCAGCCTGGGTGAGTGGCTGATGGCTGTTTGCCTACTGGCCACACCCCTTTCAGGGTGGGGGCCCTTGCTGGGGGTCATGGCCAGCCTTGGTAAGGGGCTGATGGCTCTTTGCAGGCTGGCCATGGCCCTGGGCAACCCAGGCTCCCAGACCCTCCTTGAGCAGAGGCCACGCTGGCTGGAAGCAGGTATCTGGGCTTTATTTTTCTTTTATAATTGAAACTTTGTAGCCTTGAACAGAGCCCACAGCTGGCCAGGGCAGGCGGGAAGCTTGGCTTCCTCCATCGCCAGGGGCAGCCCAAGCCTCCTGTTAGCTCCAGCTCCATGGCCACCGCCATCTTGGTTGGGTTTATTTATATACTTGCTCCTGATTGGCTGGTGGGAGTAGCTGGTGGGTGTGGCTTGTGAGTGTAGTGGAGGTATGTTCAATTTGCATGTTTCTCTTTTATTAGATAAGATATTGTTTGTGAAATTTTCTTGTGTTGTCGCAGGACATAGATGCTTGATCATTTTCATTGCTGTGTATATTTCATTGCATGTATATACCATAATTTAATTATTCACTTGCATTTTTTTTTAAACATTTTTTTTAAAATATATTTTATTGATTTTTCACAGAGAGGAAGGGAGAGAGATAGAGAGTCAGAAACATCGATGAAAGAGAACCATCGATCAGTCGCTTCCTGCACAGCCCCCACCGGGGATGTGCCCACAACCCAGGTACATGCCCTTGACCGGAATCGAACCTGGGACCTTTCAGTCCGCAGGCCGACGCTCTATCCACTGAGCCAAACCGGTTTCGGCAAACTTGCATTTTTTTAATTTGGGGCTATTCTTATGCATGTTTTTTGATGACTATATTGAATAAAGACTGAAGAATGGAATTCTTGACCATAAGTTCATGTATGCTCAGTTTTAATAGGTACTTGCAGCCAGTGTTCCAAAGTGTTTCACGATTTTCCACTACCACAAGAAGTGGAGGCAGTTCCATTGCTCCTCATCTTACCAATGCTTTATATTGTTAGTTTTCTAAAAAAACCTTGAACCACTCTGGGGTGTGTGTACAGATACTTCATTGTGGTTTTAATTTCTATTTCCTTGATGACTGAGATTGAATATCTTTTCATACATTGATGGCCATTTGAATATTTTCCTCTACTACATTTTTAAGACTTTTATAAGACTTCTGTGCTATATGCCTTTTTCTTATTGATCTGTAGGAGTTCTTAACATATTTTAGATCTGAGTCTTTTATTGGGATATGTGTATTGCAAATATCTTTTCCCATATTGTGGCTTGCCTTTTCATTTTCTTAGTGCTATCTCTTAATCAGCAGAAATTCTTGATTTTAATGTAGACCAATTTGTTTATTTTTAAGTTCGTTTTTATGTGTGCTTAAAAACACTTGGCTGACCAAAATCATGAAGATATTCTCCTATGTTAGCCTGTAGAACATTATAATTTACCTGTCACAATTAAATCTAAAATCCAACTGAAACTGACTTTGTTAACAGTGCAGGGAGGGATAGGATTCACCTTTCTCTCACATGGATATCCAGTATCCCGGGCACCACTGATTGTAAAGAACATCTTTTTTCACTGCACTGTCACAAATCAAGTGACCATTTATGTGGTGATCAGTTTCTGTGCTTCCCATTTCTTTCTTGGTCTATTTTTACTTCTTGGCCCAATACCACATTTTAAAAATTGTGTAGCATTGCAATAAACTTGCTATTTCATAGAGTGTATCTTCCAGGTTTGTTATTCCTCAAGACTATCTTTGTTATTATTGTCCCTTTGCACTTCCATATGAAATTTATTTATATAAAAATGATGTTTTAATGGAATTATATTGAATCTATAGATTTAATTTGGGGAGAATTTGGGAGAGAATTAAAATCTTAATGATATTTAATCTTCAAAAACATGAACATGAGCTATGTTTCCATTTATTTAGGTTTTCTTAAATTTCTGTAGATATTTTGTAGTTCTTGATATAGAATACTGAGCACCTTTAGTTCCTAGACATTTGACTTTTTAATGCTGTTGTAAATGACATTTTAATTCTAATCTTTGAATTATTTGTTGCTCTAAAAATATTACATTTTTAAAAAATTGATCTTGAATCCAATGACCTTGAGAAATTCACTAATAGTTTAATCTCTAGGTTCAAAATCATAGCACCTGGCAATAATAACAGTATAATTCTTATATATTTTATTATTTATTTACCTATTACTTTTTCTTGCTTTATTGCACTAGCTAGGACCACTTCTACCAGAATGAATTGAAGTTTCTTTCCTTCCTAATCTCAGAGGGAAAGCCTTCAATATTTGATCATTGAGTGGAATGTTTACTAGAGGAATTTTAGAGTTACCCTTTAATATAATAAAAAAGTTCTCTCCTATTATTAATTTTTATTTATCACAAAATTTTTATTTATCACAGGTGGGTGTTGAATTACAGTACTATATATTTTATTTATTTGGCTTGTCTATTTCCTTCACTAGAACACATCCCCTCTGAGAGGAGGGACTTTGACCTGCTTTGTTCCCTGTCCTTTCCCCAGTGCTTGGAATAGATAGATAGGGTAAGACTCAGGAGGAGGTGGGGTTTAATGAGATAATGTAAATAAAGCAGCAGGCACAGTACCCTAAGCACAAGAGGATCTCAGGAATGGTAGCTGTTTTGCTATCATTGTTCTGACAGTGTAATGGTGGCAGGTGACTTGTCTGTGGCTCACATTCTGTGCAGGGGTATGCCTGGAGTAGTCCACCATCAAGACACCCACAGAACTGTAAAATGATGTACCAATTTTAGCTTTTCAGGCACTAAAGTTCTCTGAAGCCTCACTTCTTGCACTTACATCTGCCACTGCCCTTTACCCTCCAAGAACAGGTCCAGGAAAATGCCTCCAGATCAACCAGGTGCTATCCATTCACCTCTTTCCCAGGATGGTACAGGCTCACTGCAGGGGTCCAAAGAAGAACTTCAACTGAGAGGCCATGTCACAGGTGAGGCTGGAGGGAAGATCGTTGAGAGCAGAAGTTGCCACCGGGAGAGTAAGTGTTTAATGTGGTGTCATAATGCTGGTGCAAGATGGCTATTTCTTAAAACACTCAAAGATAAAACTAAGAGAAGTTTTGAGGTTATTATAGAGTATCCTTGACAAAAAGCTACAGGCCAGCAGAGCTTTTATTCAACACAAGAGTAGGAAACTATATCTCTTAGAAAGCAAAAAATTAGAGATGATAAAGCACTGTTAATTATTATTGATGAAAATTCCTAGCCTTAATTGACCCAAATAGTACATCTTTGGTCTCTAGGACACCAGAATGTTGAGGAATTGCCAAGGATCCATGATCTTGCTATCTTTATCCTGTTTGGTTTCAAGGAGCAACAAGAGCAGTATATGAAACTATCTCGAACTGAAATGAAAATAAATTTCTGCAAGTCACGCAAAGAGGTAGGAGATGCCTGGAAGATCCTGGAAGGTGCATGTACAACAGCTTGCCCTGCCATTCCTCTCAATAAGCCAATGCCTTAGTTCAGGGTTTTGCAACCTCAGAAGTATTCACATTTGGGGTCAGATAATTCTGTTAGGGCTGTCCTATGCATTGCAGGATATTTAGTGGCTTTTCTGCCTCTACTCACCAGATGCTCATAACATAGTAACACCCGTCCCCAGTATTAACAGCCACAGAGTCTCCAGACATTTCCTATGTCACCCTGGTGGGCAGGGAACATTCATCTCTGGTTAAGAATCAGTACCCTAAAGTGAGCTGAGCATATGATAGTACTCTGCTCAATCCATCTCAAAACCCAAGCCTTTCTCATGTCATGAGCATCTTGCCAGGCTGAACATGATTCAAATGCATGTCTTAAGGAAACAGTGACTCTAAAGGGCACACTGTATCAGATGGATTTAATTGACATTCATAGACCATTTCACCCCAAAGCTATAGAATATACATTCTTTCCAAGTGCACATGGGCCATTACAAAGATAGACTACATGTTAGGACACAAAACAAGTCTCTACAAGTTCAAGAAGATTGAAATCATATCAACAATCCTCTCAGATCATGGTGGATTGAAAATAGAAATCAACTACAATAAAAACATCCCAAAACATTCAAACTCATGGAAGCTAAATAGCATATTATTAAACAACTAGAGGCCTATTGCACAAAAATTTGTGCACTCATGCAGGGGTGGGCGGGAGAGGGGAGTGTCCCTCAGCCCGGCCTGCACCTCTCCAATCTTGGACCCCTGGAAGGATGTCCTACTGCCAGTTTACAGGGATCGGGCCTAAACTGGCAGTCAGACATCCTTCTCATAATCTGGGACTGCTGGCTCCTAACCACTCACTGGCCAGGGCTG
>NW_006296096.1:1017655-1018699 GCF_000327345.1 Myotis davidii
TAAAATTAATAATAAAAGATAGTAAAAACACAAAAAACATTCAAACACATGGAGGCTAAATAGCATGTTATTAAATAATGATTGGGTAATCAATGAGATCAAGAAAGAAATAAAAAGCTTCCTGGAAACAAATAAAAATGAACACACAACAACCCAAATCTCTGAGACACAGCGAAAGCAGTTCTGAGAGGGAAGTTCATAGCACTACAGGACTACCTCAAAAAAACAAGAAAAATTAATAATAAACTATTTGACTCTACAACTTAAAGAATTAGAAAAAGAACAATAAGAAATTAAGTAGAAGGATGGAAATAATAAAGATTAGAGCAGAAATAAATGAAATAGACTACAAAAACAATACAAAAATAATCAATGAAACCAAGAACTTGTTCTTTGAAAGGATAAACAAGATAGATGAACCATTAGCCAGACTCATCAAGAAACAAAGAGAGAGGACCCAAATAAATAAAATCAGAAATGAAATTGGAGAAGTAACCACTAAAACCACAGAAATACAATGGATTGTAAGAAAGTGCTATGGACAACTATATGTCAACAAACTGGACAATGTGAATGAAATGGACAAATTCATAAAAAAATATAATATCCCAAAACTGAATCAGGAATAATCAGAAAACCTGAATAGTTCAATAAAAACTGATGAAATAGAAGCAGTAATAAAAAAAAAACTCCCAGCAAACAAAAGCCCAAGTCCAGATGGCTTCACAGAGGAGTTTTACCAAATATTCAAAGAAGAACTAACACCTATCCTCCTCAAACTATTAAAAAACTTCCAACGTGTAGGAACATTTCCAAGCTCCTTTTATGAGGCCAGCATTATTCTCCTTTTATGAGGCCAGCATTATCCTAATTCCAAAACCAGACAAGGAGACTACAAAGAAAGAGAATTACAGACCAATATCTCTAATGAACATAGATGCTAAAATCCTCAACTAAATATTAGCAAATCAGATCTAGCAATATATATTAAAGATCATACACCATGACCAACTGGGATTAATTCCAGGGATGCAAGGCTGGTAC
>NW_006296096.1:1020717-1021854 GCF_000327345.1 Myotis davidii
GATGATTTCTCAACAGAAACTCTGCAGGCCAGAAGGGAGTGGCAAGAGATATTCAAAGTGATGAATGCCAAGAACCTACAACCAAGATTACTTAACCAGCAAAGCTATCATTCAGAATTGAAGGGCAGATAAAGAGCTTCACAGATAAGGAAAAGCTAAAGGAATTCATCACCACCAAACCAGTATTATATGAAATGCTGAAAGGTATCCTTTAAGAAGAGGAAGAAGAAGAAAAAGGTAAAGATACAAATTATGAACAACAAATACACATCTATCAACAAGTGAATCTAAAAATCAAGTGAATAAATAATCTGATGAACAGTATGAACTGGTGATTGTAATAGAATCAGGGACATAGAAAGGGAATGACTATTCTTGCGGAGGAGAAGGGGTGTGGGGGTAAGGGAAGAGATTGGACAATAATCATGCACCTATGGATGAGGACAGTGGGTGGGGAGTGAGGGCAGAGGGTGGGGTGGGAACTGGGTTGAGGGGAGTTATGGTGGGAACAAAGAGTAACTAATGTAATAATCTGAACAATAAAGATTTAATTTAAAAAAAAGACAAAAATCACATGATCATATCAATAGATGCAGAAAAAGCATTTCGCAAAACCAACACCTATTTTTGTTAAAAACTGTTAGTAAAGTGGGAATGGAGAGAGCATATCTCAACATGATAAAGGCCATACATGATAAACATACAGTGAACGTCATATTCAATGGGCAAAAACGAAAACCATTTCCCCTAAGAACAGGAACAAGATAAGGATGTCCACTTTCACCAATATTATTTAAGACATATGAAAAGATCTGTGCACCAGTGGGGTCCCTTGGCTTGCACCCTCTCACAATCTGGGAACCCTCAGGTGATGTTGGAGGCCCGGTGCACAGTTTGGGCCTGATCCCCACAGGCCAGGTGGAGGGACCCCATGGGTGCATGAATCCATGCACTGGGCCTCCAGTATGCATATAAGATCTTTGGTTAATCTCATCCCACCCTTCCCCCTACCCCCTTCCCTCTGAGATTCATCAGTCTGTTCCATATTTCCATGCCTGTGCATTGAGCACCTGCCCCCTGGTGGTCTTGCGCGTCACAGCTACTGGTCAAACGGTCCAATGGTCCAACAGTCAGACG
>NW_006296096.1:1021982-1023608 GCF_000327345.1 Myotis davidii
ATAGAGATATTAAAAGCATTTTATATAAGAAAACACTAAAATATTTATTTAAAACTAGAGGCACGGTGCATGAAATTTGTGCACAGGGTAGGGTGTGTCCCTCAGCACCCTCTCCAATTCTTGAATGATGTCCGACTGCTAGACATCCCTCTCACAATCCAGGTTTTCTGGCTCCTAACCACTCGCCTGCCTGCCTGCCTGATTGCCCCTAACTGCTTCTGCCTGCCAGCCTGATAGCCCCCAACTGCCCTCCCCTCCGGCCTGATTGATGCCTAACTGCTCCCCTGCCAGCCTGATCACCCACAACTGCCCTCCCCTGCTGGCCTGATAGCCCCCAACTGCCTCCCATTAGTTATAATGCAAATTGGCCCTAGCCAGTTTTGCTCCATGGGTAGAGCATCAGCCTGTGGACCAAAGGGTCCCAGGTTCAATTCCAATCAAGGGCACGTACCTTGGTTGTAGTGTCCTCCCCAGACCAGGTCCTGGTCACATCATGTGCAGGAGGCAACCAATCAATGTGTTTCTCTCACATGGATGTTTCTCTCTGTCTTTTTCTCTCTCTTCCACTCTCCCTAAAATAATCAATGGAAAAATATCCTCGGATGAGGATTAACAACAACAAAAAAGAAAGAATGCAAATTGAATTAATCCATTCCAGAACATCAAAAGCAAAGAAACATGAAAATATTGACAGCATAATTTCCTGAGATGTTAACAACTCAAGGTTTAGCAGTAAACTGACTCATACTTGTGCATTTTCTCCTTTGTCGCCTGAGAGTTGCATAACTGATCATACAGATATCAACATGAAAGGGCTGTTGGGTTGAGAACTGAAGTTTATTCGAAATGGGAGATGTCTTTCAAAAACTGAGGTCTGAGTGTAATGTGTATTATTTGCCCCAAAATATTAAAACAGTATTTCAATGTGTGTAATATAAAAATACAGAACCATTTTACATTCATTTTTTGTATGAAGTCTTCAAATCTAGGGTGCATTCTACACTCACAGCAATTCTCAGTTTGAACCGGCCACATTCAAGGGGATATTATTAGTGGTCACCACACTGGACATTAGAACTAGGCCTAGATGTGTAATTGTCTCAAAAAATTAGAACTACCATATGATCCACTTCTCATTTATCCAAAAAAACAAACAAACACAAAACCATTACTTTGAAAATATGCACCCCTTATGTCATTGCAGCATTATTCCCATTAGCCAAGATATGGAAACAACCTAAATGTCTATCAGTAGATGAATGAATAAAGAAAATATTATTCAGCCATAAAAAAAGGGAATTTGTGACAATATGGGTTAATCTTGAGGGCATTGTGCTAAGTGAAATAAATAAGAGAAGGAAAGACAAATATCATATGATCTCACTTATATCTGGAAAGGGTTCAAAGGGTATAAATTTGCAGTTATAAAATAAGTCCTAGGGATATAATGTACAGCATGGTGACTATCCTATCTAATAAAAGACAAAAAGAGTAATTAACTGTACCTCCGCTATACTTCCCATTGGCTAATCAGGGCGATATGCAAATTAATTGCCAACAAAGATGGTGGCCGGCAGCCATGCAGCTAAAGTGAACATGAGGCTTATTTGCTCCAGTGATGGAGGA
>NW_006296096.1:1023820-1033195 GCF_000327345.1 Myotis davidii
CGCCCACCAGGGAGCAGACACTCAATGCAGGAGTTGCCCTCTGGTGGTCAGTGCGCTCCCACATGGGGAAGCTCTGCTCAGCCACAAGCCAGGCTGATGGCTGCCAGTATAGTGGCGGTGGAGGGAGCCTCTCCTGCCTCCTCAGCCGTGCTAAGGATGTCCGGCTGCAGCTTAGGTCTGCTCCCCGCTGGCAAGTGGACATCCCCTGAGGGCTGCCGGCCTGCCAGAGGGATGTCTGATTGCCATCTTAGGCCCAATCCCCCGCGGAGCAGGCTTAAGCCAGCAAGTGGTCATCCCCCAAGGGGTCCCAGACTTCTAGAGGGCACAGGCCGGGCTGAGGGGCAGGCCTCTAGTATTTAATAATACAGTATTATATATTGGAAAGTGACTAAAAAAGTAATTATTTTAAAAGCTTTTAAATTCTCATCACAAGAAAAAAAATTAACTGTGTGTGGTGTTAGATGTTAACTTGTGGTAATCATTTCACAATATATACAAATATCAAAACATTTATGCTGTACACCTGAAACCAAGATAATGTTATATGTCAATTATGCCTCAAACTAACAAATATGTAACTCCTAGCTGCCCATCCTGTTTGGGGAAGAGAAGAGAGGTTTGGAGGAAATGTCTTTAATCATGTACCACTTATTTTCTGGGTTTAAGGGTCTCTGCCCTGATATTATCTGACCTTTGGAAACATCCCTAAACTTCCTCACCCAGAAAATAGGAATGAAAATGCTTGCCATGCCTGGTGTGGCTTACAGGGTTGTTGTGAAAACTGAATAAGAGCACTTTGGCTGAATCTTGTTCAGAACAGTAAAGGGTCTGAGATTGTCGTCCTCCTTGTAAGCTAATGAGTGAACTGACCTCAGTTCTATAGATGATGGAATAAGACACAGACTCTTAGGTCAGAGATGAAGGACTGTATTACTCCCAGCAAGAGCAGGAAGCAGGGTAGCAGCAGCTACCCACAGGATGATGTGAAGAGGGCCATCAACACCTGCACACAGACAGGAGCCCTGTGCTTGGAAACCTAATTGTTTAGAATGGGTAGTAAGCCTGCCCAAGCTTTGCCCCAGTGGGACACATTCTCCTTATTTTACTGGGCACTCAACAAGCCTGCCCTGTGCTCTGGAGACAGACACTGTTGCTGTCTTCTGAGGCTGTTCATTCTACAAACATCCTTGAAAAGCTGGTCCTGAACAAAGTCCAGAACAAAAGCAGTCCGTGCCTCTGTGGGCACAATGACATGCGGACACGGGACCCTTGGAGAATTGTCTCCTCACCAAAGCACTATGTAATGTGTAAGTGCTATGCGTCCATCAAGTATTCCTGCTTCATCTATTCTGATAATTGTCCTGTGAGAAGGGAGGGGCAAAAAAAACATCATTATGCTGCTTATATGATCAGGGAGCCTGAGGCAATAAGAGGTTAAGTATTTGCTCAAGCCACCAAGCTATTTGGTGAATCAACACTGAGAAATCTAGACTCCAGGCCACTGGGAAAATGATCTCTAACGTCACTCAAGCCTCATTCATCCCCCACTGCCATCTACAAATTGAAACATCCAGGAGCACACAGCAGTCACTGACTCTAGAAACTTCTGAAGCTCCCATGGCCAAGCTCATTTGCAAACAGGTGGTGCGGTGTATGCCCTAAACAACAGGGCTTTGTTCAGAGTTGTCATAGTGCTTCCAGGAGCTGCTCCCACCTGCCAGCTTGGGCATCAGAGGGAGCTCACAGACACCCAGGAGTAATCGGGCACCACAGCGGGTCTGCTGCTGCTGAGAGCTTCCTGAGCAGGGAGACCCGGAGTTGCCTAGGGGGAGGGGTGAGCAGGACTGTGGGCAGAGGGGTTGGTGGTCAGCCAGCAGCCCTCACACAGGATCTGTCTGTTGTTGCTCTGCCTTCCCCTGGATCCATACATGAGGCTTCTTTCTGTTCAATGAAGGTGTGTGGCCTGGGGAGTGAGTGCTCTCTTGGTATTTCAACAAATGTCAATGAGGGTCTCTCTCCCTGGAGGCACATCTGGGTCCTTGCGGGGAGGGTGGGTTGTACAAGAGCCCCAGTGCCTGCACTGTCTCCTCACCGGGCCACTTTTCCTGTCCCCCAGTATGACTGAATTATCATGACTGCACAGGCACTTTGCTAAGCTCTTCACAGGCATTATCTTATTTAATCCTCACAAGAACCCTTTCTATGGTGACACACTTGTGTTCACAGTGACAAAACCTCAATTCATCAACAGCCGAACTGACTCTAAGGCCCATATGTGCTTGTTAGTTATCTGCACATTTTCACAAATAAAATAAGGGTCCAGGAACTGAATCCCTTAAAGTCTTTCTTTCGTGCCAGCGCTGTTGCTGCAAAGTACCTCAAACCAGATCTTTGGATAATCAGGGCTGTATGTTCTGTCTGCAGGAAAAACTGCATGCCATTGATTGCCACAGCCCAGAGGGACTGTGGTGCATCGGAGCCGCTCCTCCCTGGCATGAGCGTGCGCCGCCCTCTAGTGTTCAAACATCAGCAGGACACTCTACTTAGGATGAAAGGGTGTCTTCCCTGAGGGCTGAGCAGAGAGCCCTGACTTTGAATTTCACACTCTGAAGAATGGGCCATTTCCTGGCTCCCTCTCCCACTCAGACTGCAAGAGTCTCTGAGTGAAAATCTCTGTGTGGAGCTCCCGGTAAACTCGCAGGCTTCAACCTTTAAGAGGGTTTGTGTGTTGTTTTTTTTCTCTAACAGGGACATTTGTACTTCATTAACTAGTCTTCATCCATGAGGGCATTTATTCCAATAGCCAATGGCAAGTGCTGATTCAACTTGATTTTCAACTTGGATTCCACAAATCTCAAATATATTTCCTGTTCTCTCCCATGTCACTATCCCTTTAGAAACCAAGCATATTTCCAAAGAAACAAATCTATACACAGCCACTCCTCATGTCAGGATTTTAGAAAAATGTTCAAATGTACAAAAACAAAGGTGCCCTCCAATGATTTTTAGCTCTTGAAGAAGAAGCCTAAGAGGAAAAGTCCAAGTTCAACCTGACCCTCAGGTATAAATGGGGTTGGGTGAGCAGAGAGGCTTCCCAGGGCAAGGTCAAAGGGCAGGGACACTCTTGAGCACACACCTTCTTCAGGAGACTGGATCTTCCTGAAGGCTCTAACCTGAGGTATTTGCAAGTCAACAATTCGTAAATGTTTTGAGAGTGCACAGTTCTCCTCCCAAGGGCAGTAGCAGATAAATAAAACTGTTAAGCCCATGTTTCAGTCAGCAGCTACTCTCACTGTGATACCCAGCAACCACATTTCAGGGACCTAGAACAATAACATTTGTTAGGGTAACTGGAGTGGCTCACCTCTGTGTGTCTACTATTTTTCCAGAATAATGGGAATGCTTGGGCATAGCCTCATGGTATAGGAGAAGCACAAGAGGAAAAGTACAAGTGAGCACATTTCAAGCCTTTGCTCAGATCATATCTGCTAACATGTTATAGCAACCAAAATGAATCCTCCCAGGCCTTAGTCCTATATTTCTTCTTTTTCCAACAGAAATCACATGATTCCCATTTGCTTTTTAGCTTCCTTTCTCAGTTCAAGGTCAAAAATACTTTTCTATTTCTGTAAAATAACTCACCTCCAAACATAGCAGTTTAGAAATACAATAAACATTTATCATTTCACATTGTTTCTGTCGGCATATAGGAGCAGCGAGCGTGACCTAAAAGGTTCACTTCCAAGATGGCTCACTCCAATGGCTGGCAACCTGGTGCTGGCTGTTGGTGGGAGGCCTCAGCTCCCCACCACATGGACCTCCACAGGGCTGCTTGAGTGTCCTTCTGACATGGAAGCTGGCTTCCCTCAAGTTAGCAAGTTAAAATCCAGTTTTTTTATGGCCTAGTTTCAGAATTAACAAACCATAACTTTTTCAAAATGCTAATCTATTACAAAGTTCAAGCTTATTTAATGTGGGAGGAGACTCCACAAGGAAATGGATATCTTAGAGCAAGGATTATGAGTTAATTTTGGAGGCTGGCTACCACACCACCAGCTCACTTTCAGAGGCCTTTTTAAAATAACCCCCATTCTCCTATTAAAAAGGGAAATAACCTGATATAAATAATTAGTGATTTCAGAGTAAATTTCAGTCAAGAGTCACATCAAACAGTATTGGATTTTATCTTTAGTTGTAATAAAAGGCATTGTCCTTTGTTGAAAGAATGGTAGGCATGAGCCAACAGGAATGGGGACCTCCAAAGTCACTTTGTGCTGATTTACATAAGGTCAGATTTGAGGGTAAAACTGGACTGGACCTTGTGAGAGTGAATGGGTTAGAAGAGGCTGTGTGTGTTCTGCCGGCTTTCTCCAGTGGTGGTGCCCTTTCTATGATGAGTCCACACAGCTCACATGTCAAGCCTGTGAGGGCCCAGCTGAGGTTGTGTGAGGGACAAGAGTGTCTCCAGGCCAGAGAACCCCAAGGGTGCATCCTGTTCTCCTCCCTCCCATGCCTGCTCGGGCCCCCTGCCACCTTTCTTGAATGTTGGATGCTGGGTCTTCTCTGCTTTGGGCAACCCCGAGTCTCCCTCCCCATGTGTCCTTTGCCGACAGTGGTTCTCAACCTTCCTAATGCTGAGACCCTTTAATACAGTTCCTCATGTTGTGGTGACCCCCAATTTCATTGTTACAAATTGAACATAATTAAAGCATAGTGATTAATCACAAAAACAATATGTAATTATATATGTGTTTTCTGATGGTCTTAGGCAACCCCTGTGAAAGGGTTGTTCAACCCCCAAAGGGGTTGCAACCCACAGCTTGAGAACCGCTGGCCTAGTAGAACCCCAACTACACCATCTTAAGCAATGCAATTCCTACCCCATCCACCATCTCAGGATCCAGTTCAATTCACTGTCCATTTTTCCCCCTTCTCTTTCTCTTTTAACCTTTCTCCTTTTTTCCTGCAATAGCTATTCTTTATGGGAAAATCCAAATAAACAATACATACATACCCATAATCCCAATTCCAGAGAAAATGATTGTTAATACTTTGGTGTAAACACTTCCAGACTTGTAAATTTTTGTTGTACTATGGTGTTCACTTCCTGCTCTACCAAAATAAAATAGAGGACCTGGTGGCTCCTACTTCCTTCTTTTGTTTAACATCTGAACGGTTGTGTTCAGGTTTTAAAAAAATGTTTGATAACCTATACTGTCTATCTGTGCCAGATTGTTATGCCCCGTGTTTTCAGGCGATGCATAGAATCCAAACCCTCAGGATGCTATTGCCTAGGAGGAGGGGACAGTGACACTCAACACTTTAAATACACTGCATTACAGTCATAGTGCTGTGCAGGGGAAGACCTTCTCAGAGCTAAAACTAAATGCCTTAGTCTACTTGGGCTGCTATAGCCTGGGTACATTATAAATCACAGAAATTGATGTCTCAATCCTGGAGGCTCAAAGTCTGAGGTCAGGTGCCAGCATGGGGGGTGAGGGCCCTCTTCCTGGCCGCAGACTTCTCCTGTGTCTTCTGGTTGTGGTGGAAGGGCAACGAACCTCACTGGAGTCTCCCCCCGCCTCCCCCCTTTCTCTTTCTCTTTCTCTCTGCCTAGGTAGTAAGTTTTATTGTTTTATTTTTTCCCGTGTGCCCTCTTCCACCTGCACCTATCCCTCTCTACCCCCATAATCACCATACTATTGTCCATGTTCTTGAGTTCTCTCTCTCTCTTTTCCCTTTTTTCTTAATCCCTCTACCCCCCAAACCTCCTCTCTGAGCTGTTTGCCAGCTCTCTACCTGAGTCAGTCTCTATTTTGCTTGTTAGTTCAAATTGTTCATTAAATTCCACATATGAGTAAAATCATATGGTTCTTGTCTTTCTCTGACTAGCTTATTTCAATTAGCATAATTTCCAGGTCCATCCAGCCCAGGGATTGAGCCCACAACCCAAGCATATGCCCTGACCGGGAATCGAACCATGGTTTTTGGGTAGACGCTCAACCACTGAGTAACACTGGCTGGGCCAGTTCTAGTAGTATTTTTGGTGGAATCTTTAGAGTTTTCTTTATACAATATCATATCATCAGCAAATAATGACAGTTTACTTCTTCCTTTCCAATTTGGATGCCTTTTATTTCTTTCTGTCTGATTGCTATGGCTAGGACTTCCAGTACTGTGTTGAATAAGAGTGATAAAAGCAGACATCCTGGTCTTATTCTCAATCTTAAAGGGAACACTGTAGATTTTGCCATTGAGTATGATGTTGGCTCTGGATTTGTTATATATGGCCTTTATTATGTTGAGGTATGTTGCCTCCATCCCCACTTTCCTGATTTTTTTTTTATCATAAATGGGTGTTGGATTTTATAAAATATTTTTATTTTGTTTGTTTGCATCTATTGATATGATCATGTGGTTTTTATCCTTCAATTTGTTTAGGTAGTGTCACATTTATTGTTTTGCAGATAATGTACCATCCTTGTATGCCTGGAATAAATCCCACTTGATCAAGTTTGATCTTTTAAATGCATTGCTGGATTCAGTTTGCCACTATTTTGTTTGGGATTCAAGCATCTATGCTCATCAGGAATATTGGCTTATAATTTTCTTTCTTTGTAGTATCTTTAGCTGGTTTTGGAATTAGGATAATGCTGGCCTCATAAAATGAGCTTGGAAGTCTTCCCTCTTCCTGAATTTTTTTTTTTTTTGGAATAGTTGAGAAGGATAGGTTAGTTAGTTCTTTGAATGTTTGATAAAATTTACCTGTAAAGCCATCAAGTCCAGGGTTTTTTGTTTGTTGGGAGATTTATTATTATTATTATTATTACTGCTTTAATTTCACTAGTTGTAATCTGTCTATTCAGATTCTCTGATACTTTTTGATTTAGTTTTGGAAGGTTATATGTTTCTAGGAATTTAACCATTTCTCCCAGATTGTCCAATTTGTTGGCATATAGTTGTTCATAATAGTTTCTTACAACCCTTTGTATTTCTTTTGTATCAGTTGTTATTTCTCCTCTCTCATTTCTGATATTTTTTAATGTGGGTCCTCTCATTTTATCTTGGTGAGTCTGGCTAAAGGTTTGTCAATCTTGTTTATCTTTCAAATAACCAGCTCTTTGTTTCATTGATCTTTTGTATTTTTTAAAGGCTCTATTTCATTTATTTCTGCTCTGATCTATATTATTTCCTTCTTTCTACTTACTCTGGGCTTTGTTTGTTGTTCTATTTCAAGTCCCTTTAAAGTAAAATTAGGTTGTTTATTTGACCTTTTGCTTGTTTCTTGAGATGCTAGAATTTCCCTCTTAGGACTGCTTTCCCTATGTCCCATAGATTTTGGGTTGTTGTGTTCTCATTTTCATTCATTTCAACATCTCTGATTTCTTCTTGATCTCATTGTTAACCTAGTCATTGTTTAGTAATGTTATTTTGCATCCATGTCGTTGTGTGTTTTTTTCCGTTTTCTTCCTGTGAATGATTTTGTTTTTTAGTATTATGGTCAGAGAAGATGCTTGATATAATTTCAATCCTGTTAAAGTTTTTGAGACTTTTTTTTATGTCTTAATATGTGGTCTATCCTAAAAAAAAACACTCCATGTGCACTTGAAAAGAATATATTCTGCTGTCTTGGGGTGGAATGCTCTGAATATATCAATTAAATCCATTTGATCTAGTGTGTCATTTAAGGCTGTCGTCTTCTTTTTGGTTTTCTGTCTGGAAGATCTACCCATTGATGTCAATGGGTGTTAAAATCCCCTACTATTACTCTATTATTGTCCACCTCTCCCCTTATGTCCATCAAGGTTTCCTTTACATATTGAGGTACCCCAATGTTGGGTGCATACATGTGTACAAGGGTTGTATTCTCTTGTTGGATTGCTCCCTTTATCATTATGTAATACTAGAGGCCTGGTGCACAAAATTCATGCACAGGTAGGGTCCCTAGGTCTGGCCGGTGATCAGGGCTGATCTGTGGGGCGCCCAGCAGGGTGATCAGGGGGCTCCTGCTGGTACCTGCCTTGGAGGCAACTGGCAGGGTTATTGGGGGGGCAGGGCTGGCCTGCTCATCAGCCAGCCCCACCCCTAACCGCCACCACTGGTTGCCTCCCTCTGTGGGATGACTGGTGGGGTGATTGGAGGACCCCCACTGGCACCCGCCTTGGATGGCCTGGAGCCTGAAGACTTGGGGCAGCTCCTGCATTGAGCATCTGCCCCCTGGTGGTTAGTGCACATCATAGCGAATGGTCGTTCCACCGGTCATTCTGCCACTATTTGCATATTAGGCTTTTGTTATATAGGATCCTTCTTTGTCTCTTACTATATCCTTGGTTTTAAAGTCTATTTTGTTAGATAAAAGTATTGCACCCCCAGCTTTTTATTTCCTTTCCAGTTGTATGAAATATCTTTTCCATCCCTTTGCTTTTAGTCTGTGTGTATCTTTAATCTGAGGTGGGTCTTTTGAAGACAGCATATACATGAGTCCTGTTTTCTTACCCATTCATTTACCTTGTGTCTTTTGATTGGAGTATTAAGCTATTTACATTAAGAGTGATTATTTTTAGGTACATATTTACTGCCATTTTATTTTTTTAACAATGTTCCTGTGTGTTGTTTTTCTTTTACTTCTTCTGCTTCTTAAAGCAAGCCCTTTAACATTTCTTTTAATTTTGGTTTGGTGGTAACAAACTCCTTTAGCTATTTCTTGTCTGGGAAGCTCTTTATTTCTCCTTCAATTTTAAATGATAGTCTTGCTGGGTAATGTAGCCTTGGTTGTAGGTCCTTGTTTTCATTACTTTGAATATTTCATGCCAATCCCTTCTGGCCTTAATTGTTTCTGTTGAGAAATTAGCTGACAATCTTATGGAAGCTTCCTTGTAGGTAACTGCCTGCCTTTTTTCTTCTGGCTTTTATGGTTCTCTCTTTTTCTTTAACTTTTGGCATTTTTTTCTTTTTTCTTTTTAAATCTTTATTGTTGAGAGTATTACAGATATCTCCCCTCATTGCCCCCTTCACCTGATTCCCACCCCACCCCAGGCCTTCACCACCCTATTGTCTGTGTCAATAGGTAATGCATATAAGCATGTAATATCTTTATTTAATCTCTTCTTACTCTCTTTACGCCCTTTCCTCTGAGAGTCATCAGTCTGTTCCATGTTTCCATGCCTCTGGTTCTATTTTATTCATCAGTTTATTTTTTTGTTCATTAGATTTCTTATTTGTTTACTTTGATTTTTAGATTTAAATGTTGATAGATATTTATTGCCTTCTTCTTCTTCTTCTTCTCCTCCTTCTTCCTCTTCTTCTTCTTCTTCTTCTTCTTATTCTTATTCTTTTTCTTCCTCTTCTCCTTCTTCTTTTTCTTCTTCTTCTTTA
>NW_006296096.1:1033244-1037252 GCF_000327345.1 Myotis davidii
GTGATAAACTCCTTCAATTTTTCCTTGTCTGTGAAGCTCTTTATCTGACCTTCAATTCTAAATGATAGTTTTGATGAGTAGAGTAAACTTACTTGTAGGTCCTTGCTATTCATCACTTTGAATATTTCTTGCCACTCCCTTCTATCTTACAAAGTTTCTGTTGAGAAATCAGCTGATAGTTGTATGGGCACTCCCTTGTAGGTAACTAACTGCTTTTCTCTCGCTGCTTTTAAGATTTTCTATCTGTCTTTAACCCTTAGCATTTTAATTATGATGTGCCTTGGTGTGGGCTTCTTTGGGTTCCTCTTGTTTGGGGCTCTCTGCACTTCCTAGACTTGTAAGTCTATTTCTTTCACCAAGTAGTGGAAGTTTTCTGTCATTTTTTCAAATAGGTTTTAATCCCTTGCTCTCTCTTTTCTCCTTCTACCTCTATCACATGGATGTTGACACTCATGTTGTCCCAAAGGTCCTTTAAACTGTCCTCATTTCTTTGTACCTTTTGGCTGTTCTGACTGGGTGTTTTTTTCTACCTTATCTTCCAAATCACTCATTCTATCCTCTGCTTTATTGAGCCTGTTGTTTATTTCATCCATTTCATTATTTTTTAGTGGTCCTTTTTTATGGTTTTTATATCCTTTCTCATACTGTTGAGCATCCTTATAATCATTATTCTGAACTCTATATCTGATAAATTGATTATCTCCACTTCATTTAATTCTTCTTCTGGAGAATTCCCTTGTTCCTTCATTTGGGACCTGTTTCTTTGTCTCCCTATCTTGGCTGCCTGTTTGATTTTGTTTCTATATATTCGGTAGATTTACTAACCTCCTGTCTTTGTAGGGGTAGACTTATATAGTAGGTTGCCTGTGGTATCCAATGGCATAGTCTCCCTGATCACTAGAACCGGGTGCTCTAAGAATGACTCTTTTTACATTGTGTGGGCCCTCCTTTTGTAACTGAGTTTTGATTGCTATTGGCCCACTTGTGTATGGGCTCAACCTTCAGGCTGGCTGATGGTGAGGCTTAACCCCCAAAACAGCATGCAGGCTGCTGTGCAGGTGCTGATCACATGAAACAGAAATAACCTCAGTAGGATTTGGTGCCTGCCAATATCTCCCTGTGGATATGCTGCTTATGAAGCTTATTGGATCCTGCTCTGTTGTTGTCTGAAGCTAGCCACTGGGTTTACTGGTTCTGGGCCTCTTGGAGGGACTCTGGTGCAGGCCATTGTCAGACACTGTCTTTGATTGGCCTTGAGCACCTGTTTGGAGCTATCAGTGATCTACAGCTTGTGGCTTCCTCTGCTGGGCCTGGGTACATGTGGAAAGAAACAAGCTGTGCACCAAGATCTGATTTTACTAGCCCCAGGCCCAGGAGCAGGTCAGGCAAAGACTCAAAACACCCAGGGACCTGCCTCTGCCTGCAAGCTGTCTATTAGCCTCAGCCACTTAATGAACCTCTGGCTATAGTCAGGGCTAAGCTCCACAGGGTGGTACAAAAAGGATTCCAAAGAGTAAGGCCATTTGTTTCCCCCAGGCTAATGCTGCATATATGGGAAAGGTCTGCCTGAGAAAGATGGCTTCTGCTGTATGGGGGAATGACTCAGCACAGGGATCCAGGTGACTGTCCTCACAGCTCTTTCCCCAGAGACACCAACCCTATATTCTCCTCACACAGCTCTAGTCTACTCTGCCCTTCCTCTGCTGGGGCCCTAGGTCAGCGGCTGCAAATGAAATTTTATGTGTTGGTCCTTTAAGAGGGTGCCTGCATTTCTAGCCATCTATCCCTGATAGACAAAAACCCTGCTCTTTTCACAGCCAGATGTTATGTGGGCACCTTTCCCAGTTATAGAGTTGTGGGCTGGGGTTCCATGTTTGGGGTTTAAACTCCAGACTTTTCAGGGGGAACCCCCCTGCCCCAGATGAGATATCTCTCTGGAATTTCTGCTGCTGCCTGTGGGAGTCTAGCCAGCTCTTTCACATCTCCACACTTTCTTCCAGTCTTGATTTGGCCTCCTCTCTATGTCCTTGGTTATAAGGCTTCTCTCCAGCTAGTCTTCAGTTGGTTATTCAGGATGATTTTTCTATATTTTAGTTGGAATTCCAGTTTGGTACCAGAAGATGGTCAGTGTAGCTTCCACCTAATCTGCCACCATCTTAGACTCTCTTGAGTCTCTTTTATAAGGGTACTAATCCCATTCATTAGGGTTTTACCTTCCTGACCTAATCACCACCCAAAGGCCCTACCTTCCAACACTTTCACCTTGGGTGTTAGGTTTCAACATATAAATTTGGGGGGATCACATTTAGATCTAAGTACCAAGCTCACCTTGTTAGGTCAGGGAAGCTGCTGCAAAACCTGAGACTTAAGTGAGACCTGAAGGATGAATGGATGTTGTCAAAAGAAGAGAAGGACGTTGTCAAAAGAAGAGAAGGCTAAGGCCAGCCAGTGAGAGGCCTGAGCATGCAGGGGCACTCTGAGCCAGGAAGGACTGACAGAAGCTCTGGTTTCTGTTCTATTGAAACACTTCTGAAGACTCCAGAGAATTCCCCTAAGTGTCTATGGGACTGAGTGCATTGAAATCATGTGATGTCCTAGTAAAAAATAAGTGTTTTAGTTCCCTTGCCAGACATACTAAATCAGCCTCCCTTTCTCTTTTAACAAGTTCCAGGCATTGGAATACACACCCAAGTTTCAAAGCCACAGCCCAAACATCTCTGCTGCCTGTGCAGATGGTCAGGAACTCCTGGATCACAGGTCATTCCAGAACCAGTTGAGCAGTGCCCCCAGGGGGAGGTGTGCTTGTGGAACCCCAGAGAGTGAGGAATGAAGGTTAGTTACTGTACTTCACCAGCTGTATGGGCACTTCTCTTTTCACATCTTAACAGCTCTGAATCCAAGGCAAGAAATAACTTAATTAATAGCATTTTCTTCCTTTTTAATGATGAAACAAATAATGACATGCCTTCAAGGTTTGTTGAAATTTAGTAGTTGTCTTTCCCCACTTTCCCAACATCCCCTCCGACTTAGCTTAGCACACCCACCCCTCCAGAAGTGCACTCTTTTGCTCCCCCTCAGAGAGATCCACCAGGGGCTTGGTATTCTATGCCATGCTAATTTATGGTGCATGAACATGCCATCCGTGGCAACATTTCCTCCCTGACATCTTTAAATGTTTTCTTGTGGTTTCTGTTTCATTTTTTACTTTAGTCACAAAGTCTGACAAAAAATTAAAAAGTGTTTCTGGGTTGTATTTTCTTCAACAAAAAATAACTCTACAAATAAAAATCTCAACAAACCAGGAAAGAAAGTTCAGAACTCTTCTACTGCGACTGACATGAGAGAAAATAATTAGAAATGCAGAATATTCAGTGGTAATACCTGCTATCTGAACTGCTCAGAGTTAGTTCTGGTTCCCTTGCGGTAAACTGCAGGGTGGCCAAGGTGGAAAGGGTCTAATCGCAGGCAGGAAGGCAGAGGCACAGCCTTTCCAGTGAGGATGAAGGTACTTGTGCTGCTCCCTCCATTTCCGCAGTTGCTGGTCCTATCACCCTGAGGTCTTCTCCTAAAGATTATTGGGATCCCTGATGTAGACAACCCAGAATCCACATCTCTGCCTCTGAAGAAGGTGTGATGAGTGTCCATAGGAGAACAGATAGGGGTGAACAAAGTCTGCTGTTCCCAGGACCCAGAAACCAGAAACTTGGCATCTAAACTTCTGTTTGCCATTCACCTCACACTTTTTTTGTTTACCATGGGCACCAATTTTTTCTGCTGAAGGTAATTCACCCAGGAAAACAAGGGTTTGCAATTGATAGACCCTAAGATTGGTCTGCTGAGGTGGCTCTTCACAGCTGGCCCTTTTGGCCTTGTGGCTGCTCCCTCTTGGGAAAGGAGGCACTGTTAAAAACTCCCCCTATGGGACAACATCCTTAGTGTTTGGTGAGACAAATTCTTCATTGCTACCTGCGAAGCTCCCATCACAAAGCCTTCCACAGAGACATAGGA
>NW_006296096.1:1037360-1052833 GCF_000327345.1 Myotis davidii
AATGCCTTGAGGTAGTTTAAGTGTGGCATTGACTGCTGGTTGCCAGTCAATAACTCTCATCACTCTCTTTATTAGTCATAGAATTTTGATTTTTATTCAGACCCACAATGGTGCCCACTTTAAATGACTACATTTCCCAACCTCCCTTGCAGCTAGTTTGACCATGTGGTCAAGTTCCAGCGAATGGAATATCAGCAGAAAAGTGTAGAATAGTCCTGGAAGTCTCTTTAAAGGAAGCTAAGGAGAATTCTTCCTCCTTTCTGCTACCTGCAAAGTGTCTAAGATGGTTGGCACTCTAGTCTAGAAGCTACCTTGGACCATGAGGTTTCCTTGAGGATGGAAGGCACTATGTGAGAATGCTGGAACAGAAAGATACAAGGAGGCTGGCTCCCCAATTGCTATGGCGCTAACATGCTGGACTGCCTGCCTCTGGATTCCTTTGAAGTGTAAGGGAAATAGCTTTCATCATGTTTAAGTCATGATTGTTTCCAATTTTCTGACATAAACAGCTGAACCCAATCTTAACAAATTCATTTAATATTACAGTGGGCCCTTGACTACAAGTTTAATTCGTTCTGAGACCGAGCTCGTAAAGGAGCTCGTTAACTCAAATTACTCTGTCAACTCAATGCAAAAAATCAGCAGAGAGACAGCTGGTATCTCAAAAAACTCGTTAGTTGGGACACTCGCAAGTCAAGGCCCCACTGTATAAGCTGTTACCTTTGACTTTTCTGACTCACTGGAGGATCATTCTCTCATTCTCCTGGGGTACAGTAAGCTAAGATAAATAGCATGGACTTTGGGGCATTGAAATAGGTTTGAATCCCTGCTTTGCTGCTTGTTGCCTCTGTAAGGAATTATTCTTCTCTGTACCCGTTGTCTTCTGTGAAATGATGTGTATTAAATAAATCAATGCATATAACATACCTGGCACATAAGATGGACCCAACAATATTAATGTCCTTGGTTTTCCCCTCATCCCTATGTTGATAACTGGTTTTAAATACCCCAAATTAACTCTAGATAAATGCACATTTGGGTTTATTTCTCCAGAAGCTGACCCTGCTCATAATCTTGGAAATACAGCAGTGTGGTTGAGGAAGGTAAAAACATCCAGTTAATGCAGCAGGAAGCACAGAAGAGAAAAAGGCAGCCAGGAGAAGAAACAGTAAATGGAGCCTCTGTGATCAGGTACAAACCTCCCATAGCTCAGAGAAGAGCTGGGTTCTCCAGCTGAATCCACACCAGTGGCCAGTTGGGACTGAAAGGGCTGGTACTTAGCTTTCCATGGAGCTGTTGTCCCCAAAATTCTAAGCAGTGGAGTGACCGACAGCATTTCCAGCCTGTGAAATAAATACAAGTTGACAGCCTGGGGGAAGATTTATGTGTGAGGTAGAAGCTTACCTGATGAGACTCAAGCATCTCTTAAACTAAGTCATAAAAGGATCCTAAGCAGGATCCAGTTTTCCAACAGTGGGAAAATGGGGCCCATGTCATGTTTGAGAAGATAGCAAAATACATCAAGGAGAATCTTGAGCTGCTGGACAATAGGCCTGATGGCACCTACTGTTTCATGCTGCACTCCTACTGGGTGTACTGTGTGAGTGAAAAGATCTTGAAGTTGACTGCCAACATCTCTGGTGACAAGCTGATGTTGCTGGGGACCTGCTTGGGAAAGACTCACAAATTCCAGTTGCACATCACAGCTCTGGATTACCTCACACCCTATGCCAAGTACAAAGTGTGGATAAAGCTGAAGCAGAGCAGTTCTTCCGGTATGCGAACCATGTGTTAAAATCTAGATCGAAACACTGAAAATACTTCTCAGAATGGGGACTGGTGGTGTACTCCATTGCAGACCACCCTTTGGGTTTTGGGGTGGCAGCAAAGTCTACACAAGAGTGCAGGAAAGTAGACCTTATGGTGATTGTGGTATTTTATCAAGCAGACATTGGGGAATATGTGTGACTTGAAGAAACATTAACTTAAAATGAAATCATCCCAAGGACTTATGGCTGTGTGGAAGGGCCAAACTTTGTTTCCTGTGTCTTTGAAGACTCCACCATCATGTTGAATTTTGTCAACACTGTGATCTCTCCAGGAACTTGTTAGTTTAATATTCTTCCTATTATGGAAAAAATGCAGGCTGGATTCAGAAATGGGTAAAAAAAATGGTGTTTTGGGTGTTTGTTACTAAATAGAATATTGTGTTTTATATTTCAATCAGAGGGCTTCTTATTTTCAGTAAAAGGTACTAATTGAGGACAAGAATAGCTTATTATTGTTATTTGTGATAACACTGCTTTCCAAACTCACGGTAAGAATACAACGGGTTTTCATATTTATTAGCTGGAGGTCTAGTGCACGAATTTGTGCATGGGTGGGGTCCCTCGGGCTGGCTTGTGGAGATTGGGCCCCCAGTTGGGTCCCCAGCCTCACAGCCCCAGCTCGTGCCCCCAGCCTCGGAGCCCCGCAGCACCGCCTGGCACCCAGCCTTGTTCTGGTGCTGCCCCTTCACCTGTTCCACCATCCCGCCCACAGGGCCCCCTGCCCAGCTCTCTCAGTGCCTGGGATCCGAGCAGCAGCCCCGCCACCGCGGCTGCCCCAGGTCACCATCTGCAGGGCAATCGGCGGGGCAATTAGGCCCCTGCTCGCACCCACCTTGGCCTGGTGCCACCCACTCACCTGCTCTACCATCCTGCCATGGTCCCACTCTCATCAATGCCCATGGGGGCTGGCAGTGCCTCCACTCCTTCCCCCTGCCAGCCCCGCGTGGCCAACGCCCGCCATGGTGGTCAGCGCACGTCATAGCGAATGGTCGAACTCCCAGTCTCCTGGTCGAACTCCCAAATGACTGTCTGAGGGGGCAATTTGCATATTAGGCTTTTATTATATAGGATATTATGAAAGATAGATATTGCTATATAAGAATACTAGGCCATGAAATGAAAGGTGGATAAAATACTAAGAGCAATTTATTCTGCTACTTTTCCTTATAGTAAGTGTTGTGTGGTGTGGAAGAAAACCTGTCTTCTAAACCTAGTTCTAATACCTACCACCTCTGTGATGCTTTAAATCAGTGATTCTCAACCTTCTGGCCCTTTAAATACAGTTCCTCATGTTGTGACCCCAACCATAAAATTATTTTTGTTGCTACTTCATTACTGTAATTTTGCTGTTATGAACCGTAATGTAAATATCTGATATGCAGGATAGTCTTAGGTGACCCCTGTGAAAGGGTCCTTCAACAGCCAAAGGGGTCACGACCCACAGGTTGAGAACCGCTGCTGTAGATGAATCATTAAACTTTATTGAGCTGCATTTTCTTCTGTTTTAAAAAAAAACAGCTTTAACCATCTATTTAAGAACAGTTTTTAGAATTAGGATTCATGATTGTAAAGTATCTAACAGTACCTGGCAAATGACAGGTGTTGAATAAATGGTAAGAATTTTTTAAAAAGGACCCCAAGCAACCAAATTGTGAGCCTTGGGCTGATGTCCAGGCTCATAAACACCTCAGAGCCCTGCTCTAACCTAAGAATAATATATTGGGGAGAATTCAAGATTTTCAGCCTCCTGGCTGCTCCATAGCTGTGGCGTGGAGGAGAGAGCATGATAAATTAGTGGAATGGGGAAGTAGACCACCCTGGTAAAAAAAAGTAATGGCAGGGCTTCCTGCCCTGGCCATGACCCGGTTTGCAGTCGTGTGCAGCTGTAGTTTTGAAATCATTTTAGTTCTGGAGTTTTCAGGCAGGGCAAAAGACCCTATGGGACTTCCAATTTTTCCGAGAAATAGTTATATAATCTTTTAAAAAATACATATTTATTGATTTCAGAGAGAAGGAAGAGGGAAAGATAGAGAAATCAATGATGAGAGAATAATTGATCAGCTTCCTTCTGCATGCCCCACACTGGGGATCAAGACAGCAACCTAAGCATGTGCCCTGACCAGGAATCGAACTGTGACCTCCTGGTTCATAGGTTGACACTCAACCACTGAGCTATGCCAGCCAGGGCAGTTATATAATCTCAAAGTTGGAAAAAAACAGTTAGCTCAATCTCTCTTCTCTACTTCCAAAGAGTGGGAGAGGTGGTGGGTCACAGCTAGTTAACACAGAGCCAGGCCCAGGATTGGGTTCTCTGATGCGTAGGTTTGGTCAAGATCTTTTTCAGTTAAATTTTAATATATGGATTCAATTATCAACCAACTTGGAATAGCTCTTATTTTAAAACCCACATCTCAACATGATCTGAAATTTCAGACTACTGCGAGGACCCTGGTACACTCAAGTGTTGAGACCCACACACTCAGAGCCAAGGAAGGAACAAGGACAACAGTCTACAAACCTAATGGGACAGACAAGGAGCTTAAATTCGAAAGAAGGACCAAACTCAGAAACAGCAGCTTATATGTTTATTGAGCTACTAGAAACCAATCTAAAGCATGTGCCTCCGCTTCTAGAATCCCAATAGTAGAAATGAGATGGATCTTTGAACGAAGACCAAGGCCGGCCTGGATTTAAAACCTACAAGCTGCCAGACACACATTTATTTACTCTGTTCCCCATAAAGTACAGGTCTGCATTCACTTTCCATGCATGGAATGCCACAGTGTGCCGGGGCTTTTCTGCTGGAAGCAAATTCCAGCAGGTGACAATTATGCAAGAAGTTCATCAGAAGGCTGATGAACCTTGGGGCTTCAGCAGGGCTGAAGATCTGCATATATTATTGCCTGCTGCCAGACAGCTGAGGGCAGTTCCCCCAACTTGATAATACTTTATTGTTTACCAAACCTTAACTTTGATATGTATATCTGCTTTGCTATAGGGCAAAATGTGGGAATAAAAAACCAGGGGTCTGGAGATTTGGAGAGCTTAGTCACTAGAACTAAGTTTCCCTCTGGCACCCCAAAATGCCTTCCAAATTCATATTTCTTCTCTAGTCTTGTCATTCATTTATGCACAGCCCTTCTCCAGATTCCTGAATCCTTGTAGATGAGGAAAAGACCCCGGCACTTTTCTATGTATTTGATTCTTATAGTCAAGGAGTAAGAGAGGTTAGATTGGAAAACAGAATTTGGGGTAGAGAAGGGTGCAAGGCCACATGGTTAGTGATGGACTCGAAATGAAAACCAAGTCCCCACGTCAGCAAGCCTTTGTGAAAAACGTGAAGAGGAGCTTCAACACCCAGGAAATACTAGTATTTGGTGGAGACTAAAGGTGCTGGGACATCTTGGGCCACCTGTCCCTTTGCTACCTACACCATCTGAGCCATGCTCGGTGCAGCTTGCTGCCCTTTGGGGACCAGCCTTTAAGGCTTACAGGGCAGCTCTGGCACCCACAGCCAAAGACAATGAACATAGGTACTTTCATGCAAAATCTTTATTTGGAACATGTGTGTCACTGAGCAGGTCAGTCATCCTGAAATAACAAGTCTTTACATTATTCAGAGAAATACAACATCTCCTTGAAGACATTCAGCTGCCCCTCTGGCTTCCACAGGGGAAAGGGACTGCTAGTTGGGGGAGCGCTCCTCCTCACCCCAAATGAAGGCATTGGGACAAATAGCCAGACTTGCCTTCGGGTTAAAGTTTCAGTCAGAGGCCACAGCACAAGGTCCTTCTTGTCCCCTGTACTAAACACAGCTTTGACAGGGGCTCTCAAAAGTCAAAGCCAGGAATGTGCGCACATGCGCACTCTGCCCACCTCGCTGCACTGCCCATCTCGCGGCACTGCTGATGAACTTAAGGATTGTTTCCACGGGCAGTTTGCTAGACCATACAGATCTTTCCAAAGGACTTTAATCTGAGTTGCAGTCTTAATCACTCCTTAATATGCAGGCTAGGGATCATTCTTTCTTTAATGTTATTTTATCATCTTCCCTGGGTGAGTCCCACAGTGGACCAACCCAGAGTTTGGGAAAAGGACCTCCCACCATGCAGATTCTTAAAGGTCACTTGGAATGTGTCTCTTAAATCCTGTCCTGAGTAGCAGCTCTCCTCCCACAAACAGATGTACAGAATCTGCAATGAAAAGCATAACAGAAAATGCATCTCCCCCCTAAGCCTACTCTAACAGCTTCAGTTCAAGAAACACACTCCCATCCCTCACTCCATCCCTTACACTTCATGCCTCCTACAGATGATCTAGCAGAACCATGGCCCAAACACAAAAGTAACTGCCTACAAAAACTTAGAAAACTGGAAGTGTTTCTCTAAGCTCAGATATTTAGAGAGAATTCTGCTGCACTGGTCACTTTGCAAGATGCTAACCTGATACTTAACTGTGTATTATTTACCCATTTTAAACAAAACAAAACAACAAAATAGCCAAAACACATAAACATAATCCTTGGGGACCAGATGAAATGTGGGTTAATCTTATCTTCCATCAGTTTCTCCTGCTCAGAGCTGGGAAGTAGTTGTGTCAGTAGTGGATAGGGCTCAGCATTTCCCCTCAGAAGCCCTTAAACCAAACTTCTATCAGAGTAAGTCCTTTTACTGTCACAAAAAATGGTCAGGGTCTAGTTTTACAATCATTGGAGTTTATGCACTTGAACTTGCATTAACACCAACCCTTCACCAACAGTCAGAACTTTTGAGTAGCAAAAGTTCTACTTAGTTTTTCCAAATAAATCAAAACCTCAACCTGCATTTCTAGTATGGACACCAGGATCTCAGAGTAGACACATTTTTAAGTGACTTTTAAAAAAGAAACCCAAATAGTTAGAAACAACATGGAAAAGGATTCTGAACCTGCAGTCAGGGGCTGCACTTCTTCTAAGAAGTTTTCTGTGGTTTGCAGAAATGAAAGATTGAAAATGTTAATGAAGATATTTGGTTTTCAATCATTCAGAAATTTTCTTTAAAGAAGTAATTAGAGCTATATACCAATATTTTCCCCTACTTTTACCATTAAGAAATACAAATACATTTCATACATAATTACTCATATAGTTTTTAGTTCAAATGGTCAAAATTAGAACTTTTAATTTAATTTTATAAGCCCTAAATTATTAAACACCAAAAGTTAGTCATACATATGAGAAAAACAATGACAAACACAAAATCAAAAAAAAATTTCAGCCACAACTAACAACAAAGAGGTATGTATGTATGAGCAATAGAAGTAATAAAAGAATAACTATCATTAAATTTAAAACCTCTGGGAAAGCTATTTCTGATTAGACTGTATTATTTATCTTAGAATACACAAGTTTAAAAGTCAAATTTTCAAAGTTACTATATTCAAGCTGGAATCCAGAAATGAAAGTTAGAAGTATAAATATTGATAATTTCAACTAAATTCAGAATGGTTTCAGAAAACTATAATAATTGAGAAAACAAAATAAAAGTATCAAACATAAGGTACATTAATTTTTTTTTCTCTTTAGTATTCTTTTCTTTCTCATGAGGAATAAACTAAAATTTAATTCTTTTCATTAAAAGAAGTCTTTATATGGGATCAATAAAATTTAGAAGGAAGTCAGAACACAGTTAAAATATATGTATGTATATATGTATGTGTCTATATGTATATGTATATATATATCTGCATATATATAATGTATATATATATAAACATATGCAGATATATGCATTTCACTTGCATTTAAAGAGGGAAACATGTAACCGCCCTCATTTAGTTCTACCAGATTACTTAAGTGATTCACTGACCATGACAGAGTAATAAACCTCTTACTCACTAAATTTTTCCTGGGAAAAACAATCTAAGCTATGCCTAGCAGACACTAGGCCCTTCTCTTTGTGTTGTGAAAACAAGAACCTACTACAACTTTTCACAAAAGCCAAAAATCCGGAAAGAAGTGGCTATGAGTAATAGGTAGGAACCAAGACTACAGATAAGTGTATTCGAAATGATTTTTCAGAATTATTTAGATCCTGTATTGTTTATTACAATCCAAATACATGAAGTTCTTACAAAATAAAATCATATGTTACAGATAAAAACAGGCCAGGAAAGCCCAGTCAGAATTGTTTTAGGGCCAAATTGCAGACCACCCAACAATTCACATTTTAGGAATCTGAAATGTCTAAAAATAGATCAGGTGGTTTCTCAAAAAAATGGGGGGGGGAAGGGGAGAAAAGGAAAGAAGGGAAAAAAGCCCCATTCCCCTGCCTGGTATGGCTTAACAGTTGAGCATCAAACCAGGAACTAAGAGATTGCTGGGTCACCAGTTCCATTCAGGTCAGGGCACATTCCCAGGCTGTGGCCTTGATCCCCAGTAGGGGGTGTGCAGGAGGCAGCTGATTGATGATGTTTCTCTCTCATTGATGTTTCTCCATCTCTCTCTCTCTCTCTCTCTCTCCATATTTAAAAAGAAAAAGAAGGAAGGGAAGAAAAGGGAGGGAGGGAGGGAGGAAGGGAAGAAGGGAGGAGACAAGAACCCATTCAGGAAATGTTAACTAATAAGAATACCTTACTTAGAAAGAAGGGACAAATGCATAACAATGCATAAACTTTGTGCAGGATAATGCAATAGTAAACACAGTAGAATACATAGGCCTCATAATACTTTTGTAATGGCATATATATGTCTCTAGCACATTTTTAAAATATGCAGAGATTAAGTAAGGATCATTCTAGATAAAAATACATATTTTTAAAGGGTAGGGGGAGAAAAGCATGGTGTCAGGGCAGACCCCCATTGATATACAAAAATGAAACTACACTTTTTGGTAATTCTAGTGGATATGGCAGCAAAAATTGTGGACATTGGCTGGTTTTGAGAGGATTATTTTCACATATAACCTTATAGTTATATTTGTAAAAAAAAAACTTTGTGAAAAGTTTATTTAATCCTGTAAAATGTCTATATTGAGATCTCTTTCTAAGATAAAATAAAAATAGCCAAGTTGTGAGTGGGTAAGGGATATGTGCTTTAAAGCAGATGTGAACCCTTTGTGGGTCTCTCTCACACAAAGGGATACAGATTCTTAAATAAAATAAAACTCCCTTAAAAATCTGCCACCTAACAACTGTTTACATCATAGAAAAATAGCATTTTTGTAAAAAGAAATATAGTTACTTTGTTAAAATGGTCTATTTTAAACCAGCAATTTTTTTCATATAAAGAATTTCTAAACGTCCATACAGAAAATAAAAATAGATAATACTGAATGCAAAGCAGACATGGCATGTTTGCAAACAAGCAAAATATTTCATTACAAGATAAATAATATTCTTAGTACGTTATAGTAAGTTTTAATCTTTTAGGAACTTAAAAAGATATTGCTTTTAGTCTCTGATGGCAAGTTACTTATAAGTGAAGTTACTTGCAGCAGCAGAAGGCCAAATTGATTAGAAATGGATCAGATATAGTCATTCACATTTCCCCTAAACTCAAAGTGCAGAAACGCTGTCCCAAATTCCTTTACATGAGCATGGACCATAGGCCCTGGAGATGTGAAAGGGAATTTATGACATTCACAGTCATTTCAAAAATCATTCACTCTATTGTCCATGTTCAAATTGTCACAGAAGCAGATTAACACCAAACATTTTACCAGTTTGGCTAAAACCATCATGCAGGAGAGTCCATGTGACTCTTCTAAACACAGGTATTAACTCTTCATTTGTAAAAACAGAGAGTTTCGATGGACTACTTCTTTACTTCCACAAAGAGATTCTGAAGGCATGACGAGCCTCCTGGTAGCAGGGGTAGTGATACCACAGAGCACTAGCAGCCAGCAGTTTCCAGCTGATACAGAACACTCAATTCGCAACTACGGTGGATGCACTTCACTGGCATCTCGTCACACCCGCTCCACTCTGCTAGGGTCATACGAATCTGTAAAAAAAAAAAGATAGAAAATTGGAATATTCAACTGGTCTGTTTCCTGTTTGATCCTCAGACCACAGATAAATATGTTTAGGGAGCAAAATCTATTTCAACAATCTTGTTTTCACTGAGTGAAAAACTATCATCATAAAGCTGTTTTAAAGGGACATGTATGATCACCAATGGAAAAATGTGAGTTGCTTAATATTTTGATGGTCTCTTCCTGCTGTTCATAATGAAATATAACTAACCTTAAATGTGATGCCTGTTAACCAGCAGTGGTGTGCTTGGCTGATACCAAGGGTTATTTAAATTTTTGGTAAATTACAATTCTAATGAAAGTTTGCTTTGCTGTGTGCATCTTCATGACCGAATGCTGTCACCGGAAAGGTTGAGGACCCTGAAATTCCGACTGTTTGGCCTCCTGCCTCTGACTTCCACCAGCCAGCCCAGGGCTGGACACAGGCCTGTTAGCACAAATCTTCGGGGCCTTTCCCCACATAGGTATGTGTCTGGGCCACCCACAGACCCATTCTGTAGCCCACACTGGAAAATCCCAAACTGGGCCCAGATGTCTTAGATTTCCCAGATGGGACACCACAAAAAAAAAACAAAAAAAAAAACAGCAAGCAGCAACCCTAACCTGTCCTTAGTGCTACAGCCGGTGATGCTGACTGTGACCACCTGGGAGTCACAGATCTCTGGGTCCAGGCAAACCTGAAGCTCACACATCTGCCTCTTATGGTCAGAAATTCCTGCCACAGCAGCTCAAAGGTTTTCTAACTTTTTAGGAGAGAATACATAAGAAATCTGGAAGGATGGTACAATTTGATAGTTATAAGAAATATTACAATCACTTCTCAAGTCATCTGGAGAACTGTATTATGAGCCCACACAGATTCCAGTGTCTCCAGCAGCACCTCTTCCTCACACCTGCTCAACTACAACATATTTACTGCATGAAGCCTCCACTGTGACAACCGAGACAGCATCTAGAGCACTCCGACTCTGACACTGTAAATCAATAGGGCAGTCTTTGCATTTGGGAAGAGGAGTTTGCTGTTCCTCAAACGTGATTCACTGCACTAAGTGCCCATCAGACTAAAGCCAGCGGAGTCCCAAGAGCCAGTGCCTTCTGATTTCTTACCCAGAACACCATCCAGTGGGACAAGAGGATGTGAACAGCTGAGCGCCACTATTGCACTGCACCAGCCTCACCGGGAGCTGACTCTGATAGGGACGGCCTGTGAGCAAAGAGGTCTTCTTCCCCACTGAGAATGAGGTGGATGGTCACATATGGTGACTCTGGAAAGGGTGCACTGCAGCTGGTGAGAGGTGGGGAAGAGGATGAACATCTGGGAGGCCTCAAATCATAGGCCTGGGCACTGACCAGCCCCTCAGGGCCAGGTACTTGGGGACACATCCACAGAACGTGCCTGCACTCCAGAGTCCCACTGCTGAAGTTAGGGGCCAAAAGACAGAGTGGAAGCGAATTCTGAAGAACATGAGCCCCTTCCTCAGGTCATGATGCATCTGGGTCCATTAAAAATGAGCCACATAATATTATTTTACATTTTCCAGTAGCCACGTTAAACCAAATAAAAAGAAACAGGGGTAATTAATTTTAATGCTATATTTTATTTCACCAAATAGACCCAAAATATCATTTAAACAGGTAATTAATATAAAAATTGAGAAATTTTAGATTGTTTTTGTACTACACCTTGAACTCTGGTGTGTGTTTTGCACGTATGGCCCATCTCAGTTGGGATGAGCCACATTCAAGTGCTCAGGACCACATGCGACAGGGCTACCACACTGCCAGCCAGGTCTAGAGAACAGAGAGGTTCTCTGAGGAGCTGGAATCCTGGCTCCTGTGGGCAATGTTTAGGTGAAAAGAAATCACTAAGCCTGCCCCAGGAAATATTTCACACGTGACGACCCCCTTAAAGATGTGCTAATATCTAGCCTTCTAATACCATTATGTGGCTTCACCAAACCTTCCCAGATTTTCCTCACTGCAGCCCTGAGGCAGTCTCTCCTCCACACGCACATTAAGAGGATATATGGAAGTTAATGGAACACTATCGGTGCCTGGGATTACATTGTGAATTGGAACATAATCCATCTAGTGGACATAGCATTCTGTTCCCTCACTTAGTTTTGAGCTGCTGATTTCTTAGCCAGGGCCCCAAAAGTCCACTGAAAAGATGTTAGCTGAAATGCCCATCTTTAAACTGAGATAAAGACACTTCATGATGATAGGTACTATAACACCACATAGATAAACAGATAATAAAATTCTGGAAGGTGGTGTGTGTGGGGGGGTGACCACTTATAGATAAACATGGTATATTCTCATTTTGAAATTCCATAACAAAATCTAAATTTGAGTGGGCTGTGCATTTAGGAGCAGTGAAGTAGTTCTGATACATTGGGGTGATGGAGGCAGGGGTGGGGATAGAGATGAGGAGTCTTGCATTCAAAATAAAACTTAGCAAGCCCCGGCCAATGTGGTTCAGTTGGTTGGAGCGTTGGCCCATGCACTGAGAGGTTTCGCGTTCAATTCCCAGTCAGGGCACATACCTAGGTTTCAGGTTCAGTCCCAGGCAGGGTGTATACCAGAGGCAGCCAATTGATGTTTCTCTCTCACAATGATGTTTCTCTCTCGGTCTATCTCTGCCTTTCCCTTTCTCTAGAATCAATTAATGAGCATGTCCTCCACTGAGGATTAAAATAAATGAATAATAAAATTTAGCGAAAGTAAAACAAAGTCCAAGTTTACCAGCAACAAAGCTTTATTCTAATTTGTAAAGCAACACTGAAGAGAAAATTTAACATTTGTAAAAAATTTTACTACCTCAGTCATATGATCTCTCCAAAGAACTAATTTGAATACTGAGGCCTGATGGCCATCACATGAAAGGCCGATGGAGTTTCACCTGGGCCACTGCACATGTAAGAAATCTTCCCTAGTAGTGTCCTGCTATGCAATTACTTAAGAATGCCTGGTGTAGCTGTCTGTCATCATAAGTTGCTCTCTGCCTTCAGATTTTTGGTCATTTTATTATACATTAACAAATACATCAGAAGAGAAGAAAAAAATACTTCTACTTGTTAGTAACTATGGTTAAAAAAAAAAAGAGGTCACAGGGGAGGTGTTTTTAATGGCTGAATAAAATTAAAATTGGCATTATCTACGTGTTTTCAGATACCTATCCCATCCCATTCACACGTCAAATGGTAAGCTAAAATTGAGGGTGTGTTTTATTGAACTAGAAATTTTATCTTATAAAATACTACCTGTAATACATGGCCATAGACTGGGACATAGAAATCTTTACAAACAGGTGTTTTACTTTAATAGGATTTGTCTTATTTTAAAGTCCTTATAATTCTCAGGATGAGGTAGGACTGATAAAATCATCCTAATTTTATAAAGAAACTCACCTTAAAAGCTCCAATGTCTTCTTAACTAGCACTTACACATGAGTGGGCATATTTTGGGGGGAACAGGAGAGGAGGAATTATGCTGAAGCCTAATAAATCCCCACACCCCCCAAAATGGGTCATGTAACATTTTTCCATCATTATGGCAAAGGTTCTTGTCCTCAGCAAAGACCAAATTTGTCAAATGAGATGGTCAAAGAAGGCCATGACAAATCAGTTATTTCAATCATGTAGCATTTTGCATAAGGCACAGAGCAACATTGGCTAACACTCGTAAGAATCATACTGCATTTCTGGGAAAATTTAAAAAGCGCCAAGTAGATGTTTTTGTTTGACAAAAATATTTGGATTCTTCTAACTGAAACAAGTGATCTTTTCCATCTACTTTTAAATTCTTGGATTTCATGCTTGCTTATATGGTTAATTATGACAAAGGAGGCAAGGATATACAAGGGGGTAAGGATTGTCTTTTCAATAAGTTATGTTGAGAAAACTGGACAGAGACATGCAAAAATAAGGCTGTATCGTTTTCTTACACCATATTAAAAAAAGTAAAAATGACTTAAATACTTAAATATAAGATTTGAAATCATAAAACTCTTATAAGAAAACTGGCAGTAAACTAAGTGACATTTATCTTAGTAATATTATTTTCTGATTTATCTCCTTGGGCAAGGATAACAAGAGAAAGAGTAAACACATTAAACTATATTAAACTAAAAAGTTTTTGCACAGCAAAGGAAACCATCACCAAGAGGAAAAGGCAACCTACTGAATGGGAGAACATATTCACAAATGATACACTTGACAGGGGGTTAGCATCCAAAATATATAAGGAACTCAGACAACTTAAGTCAAAAAAAAAAATCTAATTAAATAATGTGTAGAGGACCTAACTAGACAGTTTTCCAATGAGGACATACAGATAGCCAACAGACATATGAAAAGATGCTCAACATCACTAATCATTAAGGAAATGCAAAATAAAATCACAACAAGATATCATTTCACACCTGTTAGAATGGTTGCCATTAAAAAAAAGATCAACAAACAACAAATGTTGGCAAGGATGTGGAGAAAGGGGAATGCTTGTGCACTGCTGGTGGAATTATAAATTGGTAGAGCCACTGTGGAAAACAGTATGGAAGTTCTGAAAAAAATTAAAATAGAACTGCCATATGACCCAACAATTCCACTTCTGAGTATTTATCTGAAGAAAACAAAAACACTAATTCAAAGAGATATGTGCAACCCTATGTTTACTGCAGTATTATTTATGGTAGCCAAGATATGGAAGCACCCAATTGATAGATAAATAGATAAAAAATTTGTGGTACATATATACAATGGAATATTACTCAGCAATAGAAAAGAATAAAATATTGCCATTGTGACAGCATACATGGACTTAGATGGTATTATGCTAAATGAAATAAGTCAGATAAAGACAAATGTCATATTATTTCATTTACATGTGAAATCTAAAAATAACAACAACAAAAACAAATGAATACGCCTCATTTGGGCACCTCCAAACCCCAAACAAGGAAGGGGAATCTGCAGATCTCTTCGTAGCTCCTGCTGGGTAGCCTCAGGTAGAGGCTAAATTAGCGCCTCGTTAGATCCAAGAGCCAGTGTACCCAGTGGTCAGAGTGGGACCATCAATTACAACTCCTCAGATCCCTAAGGGACACACTCAGGGGGCAGACGGTGCAGTGGGCTTCACTACCCGCCCCCAAGCACGTTGGCCTGTCCGGGGCCAGGTCCTCACCTTTGTTTCTCTGTGTAAAATCACTTCTTTCCACTTCTCCCTGGCCAGCCCCTTCTCCACATTCACGTCTCACCTCCACGGAGGGGCTTCTATGATTCCCCTGATGGAATGCAGCCAAGGAGGCGCCCTCACCTGTCAATACCTTTGTTTGCTCATGACCATTCCTAGAAGCTGGACCATCCTGTTTACTTACTGTTTGTCCATGTTGCCAGCGAGAACATATGGTGAGAAACAGGCCTTTTCTTTCTGTTGCTATACCTTCACATCCAGAGGAGCTCACAGTGTGTGTCCAGTAAATACGTGTGATGTGAGTACATGACAGCCGCATAGGGGTGGATTCTTAACATATCATGTGCTGAGTGCATATATGACTGACTGGGCTCTCATATGGACTTTGTGAGATGGATGCAACTCTCCCTCCCATTAATAGTGCGGGACACTGAGGCACATG
>NW_006296096.1:1053167-1068188 GCF_000327345.1 Myotis davidii
CTAAAGGAGTTTATCACAACCAAACCAGTATTATATGAAATGCTGAAAGGTATCCTGTAAGAAGAGGAAGAAGAAGAAAAAGGTAAAGATAAAAATTATTAATAACAAATACATATCTATCAACAAGTGAATTTAAAAATCAAGTGAATAAAAAATCTGACCAACAGAATAAACTGGAGAATAGAATAGAATCAGGGGCCTAGAAAGGGAGTGGATTGACAATTCTCAGGGGGAAGTGGGTGTGAGGGGTGCAGAAAGAGAGGACAGTGGGGTGAGTAAGGGCAGAGGGACCTATGGGGGGGAAAAAGAGGAACAACTGTAATAATCTGAACAATAAAGATTTAATTAAAAAAAAAGAAAAATAATACTATAAAAAAAAACAAAACAGAAAAACAAATGAATACCGAAAACAAAACAGAGACAGTCCTACAGATATAGAAAACAAGCTGATGGTTGACAAAGGGGATGGGAGAGTGGGAAAATGGGTAAAATCTACACTAATAAAAGAGAAAAATGGTAATTGGCGTATGACGCTACCTTTTTCATTGGCTAATCAGGGCTATATGCAAATTAACTGCCAACTCAGATTGCAGTTAACTGACAACAAAGATGGCAGTTAATTTGCATATGTAGGCACAATGCAGGGAGGCGAAAGGGAAAGCAGGAAGAAGCCCCCTGCCACTGACAGTGATCGGAAACCCAGGGGAGAGCTAAGAGCTGGGGGGCAGGGCATGATCGGAGAATCAGGCGCCTTTGCCGCCCTGGCCAGTGATAGCAGGAAGTAGGGGTGGAGCCAGCGATGGGAGTTGGGCAGGGTCGAAGCTGGCAGTCCTGGGAGCTAGGGGTCTCTTGCCTGGGCCTAAAGCGGAGCCCACGATCGCGGGGCCGCTGCAGCAGCGGGTCCCCGCTGCCCGGACCGGACACCTCGGCCAGAGGCGTTAGGACTGGGCAGGGGTGGAGCCTGCAACCGCGGGGAGCTGGTGGTCCCCTGCCCAGGCCTAATGACTTGGCCAGAGGCGTTAGGCATGGGCAGGGGCAGAGCAGGAGATCACGGGGAGCTGGGAGTCCCCTGCCCAGGCCTAATGCCTTGGCCAGAGGCGTTAGGCCTGGGCAGGGGCAGAGTGGGAGATCGCGGGGAGCTGGGAGTCCCCTGCCCAGGCCTAATGCCTTGGCCAGAGGCGTTAGGCCTGGGCAGGGGCAGAGTGGGAGATCGCGGGGAGCTGGGAGTCCCCTGCCCAGGCCTAATGCCTTGGCCAGAGGCGTTAGGCCTGGGCAGGGGCAGAGTGGGAGATCGCGGGGAGCTGGGAGTCCCCTGCCCAGGCCTAATGCCTTGGCCAGAGGCGTTAGGCCTGGGCAGGGGCAGAGTGGGAGATCGCGGGGAGCTGGGAGTCCCCTGCCCAGGCCTAATGCCTTGGCCAGAGGCGTTAGGCCTGGGCAGGGGCAGAGTGGGAGATCGCGGGGAGCTGGGAGTCCCCTGCCCAGGCCTAATGCCTTGGCCAGAGGCGTTAGGCCTGGGCAGGGGCAGAGTGGGAGATCGCGGGGAGCTGGGAGTCCCCTGCCCAGGCCTAATGCCTTGGCCAGAGGCGTTAGGCCTGGGCAGGGGCAGAGTGGGAGATCGCGGGGAGCTGGGAGTCCCCTGCCCAGGCCTAATGCCTTGGCCAGAGGCGTTAGGCCTGGGCAGGGGCAGAGTGGGAGATCGCGGGGAGCTGGGAGTCCCCTGCCCAGGCCTAATGCCTTGGCCAGAGGCGTTAGGCCTGGGCAGGGGCAGAGTGGGAGATCGCGGGGAGCTGGGAGTCCCCTGCCCAGGCCTAATGCCTTGGCCAGAGGCGTTAGGCCTGGGCAGGGGCAGAGCCTGCAACCACGGGGAACTGGGGGTCCCCTGCCCAGGCCTGACACCTGGGCCAGAGGCATCAGGCCTGGGCTGGGGCAGAACCAGTGATGGGGGGAAATGAGGGTCTCTTCTCCAGGCCTGACGCACATGGGCAAGGGGCCGATCTTGCAATTGGAGGGTCGGGAGGTCAACGCCTGAGGGCTCCCAGTATGTGAGAGGGGGCAGGCTGGGCTTAGGGACACTCTCCCCCCCCCACCCAGTGCACGAATTTCGTGCACCGGGCCCCTAGTAAATAAATAAGAATCACCACAAGGTTCAAACCTATTTCAAAACAAGTAAGAAGAAGCTGAAATATTGATATTTTGAACTCTGAAAAGGGAGATGTTTAGATGACATGTCTCCTTAGGGAAAAGTAAATAAATAAATACACCCTTGGATTTCAAAATAAAAAAACAGAGAAGCAGGGTGGGGAACCACCTTGCTGGGGCAAACTGGAAGGAGGAGGGGCCTGGCTCAGGAGGTCAGATTGGGGTCCTAGGGTAGTAGGGTAACACTCATCTCAGGGGGCACAGTTTCAGCTTACTGTGAAAAGGTCTGAATTAATGAGTTAAGGTTCCCCCAGTCTGTGGTTTATGATGCAAACCTTTGGATAACTACCTCAACTCATCTGATCATTTTTAAATACATAATTGATAATCCCCAGCTCCTGAAGAAAGTGTCTGAAACAGAGATTCCAAGGGTTCTCCTGTCCTGTTTGTGTCATAGTTGAGATGATGAAATTGTGTTGCTGTCATTGGGGACCTGCCCTGGCTTTATGAAACAGAGAAGGCTCTCAAGATTCCTTAAGGTGAAAGGATGGAGAGGTCCAAACGCCTGCAGAATGTTGTTGGCCAAAATGAGTCGCCTGGGATTTCAAAATCAGAACTTAGGGGCCTTTAAAGAAACAGTTAATGAGTGGACTTTTAGGGGTGGGTGTTGAGAAAGTGAAAACTGTGAATTTATGTGTACTAAAGTTTCATAAATGGTGTGGTAGTGAAAACAGATAAAAAAGGGGAGAAGGGCAAGGAATATGGAAGGTGAAATGTGGGGCAGCAGTTTATTTAATCAACTTGCATATCTTTTCTTTCAAGGTTAATAAAGAGCAATGAGGATTATTTGGGTGAATGCCTATTATTTTAGGAGAGAGTAGAGAGCACAAATGCTATGGTCTCTTATAAGATTTTTCAAGGTGTCTGCACCAACTTTAGAATACTTTATTGACTCACCTCATCACAGTAAGGGGCCCAGTATGTTGTTTATATGGATAATTTGATATAGTAGTTTATGTAATTTCTATAAAGACAGTCATTTAAAATATACTACAAGATCTTGATTTTTCAGGAAACTTCTAGATAATATTTTGTAAAATCTTCTGGTATAATAATTTGCAGGGTCAATTTGATCTTTTCTGAATATGCAAATTTTCATTATCCATCAACCTAGTTTTTTTTCATGCTCCGAGGATTCCAAATTAATACTGAATGCCTGCCCTGCCCGGGTGGCTCAGTTGGGTGGAGCATCAGCTCATATACCAAAAGGGTTGCGGGTTCCATCTCTGGTCAGGGCATGTGTAGGAGGCAACCAAGTGACACTTCCATCAGTGTTTCTCTTCCACATCAAAGTTTCTCTCTCCCTTCCTCTCTCTAAACATATCCTCCTGTGAGAATTAAAAAACAAACAAACAAACAAACAAACACCTGCCACTTGCCTGACTCCTCACCTGGGCACCAGAAGTCCCGATCCAAGTTCTTTTCCCTTCCTGGTTCCAGATGCCCATTTTCTTCCAGTGAGAGTGCGCTCTTGGAGATAGAGAATGTATTTCCCACCTTCCGGGCCAGGTCCCCAGTGGTCAGAGACACCAGGCCTCTTGGCTGAGCTCCTGGGCCCCTCTCAGCCTTCAGTTCCTCAGCATCCTCCACGGAGTCAGTGCTCCGGGAGCTCAGGAGCCTCATCCGAGACAAGGAGCTCACCTCTTTCATCCTCATCAAGCGGTCAGTGTCGGCTCGCCTGGGGGGGGAAGCCAGTTTCTCTTGTAAACTTTCAATCACTCTGGAAGTACTTCTGAGCTTCTTTTCTGAGCCTGCCACACTTGGAGCCCTTTCTATAAAATGGAACAAAGTGGACCTGAAGGGTGGTTCTGTCCCCATGTCCTTGTGATTGAAGGACTCCAAGTCACTGGGCTGAGACTCTGGGTCAGTGGCCTTGCTGGGGACGACCCTGTCCACACCAGAGAGTTCAGAAGTCCTTGGAGCCTGTGGGGCACTGTCCCTTTCCCCTACAAACAGAGGGCTTTTGGTCCAGCCACACTTTCTCCTGCCATAAAAGGCATCATTGGAAACTGTGGGCTCGTCCGGTTGTGCTGGACTGGACACTGGTTCCTCCCGAGGGGACACCAACCTTCGGGCACTGCCATCAGGCTCAGAAGGCTGGCTATGTCCTGTTCTCCTGGCGCCGGGCAACAGGGACTCCACGGCCACCTCGATGCCCAGTATCCTCGCAGCCCTCATTTGAAGGGACTCATTTGGGGGGATTTCTATTGCACTCTTGTCACCTGAAGACCCATCTAACTTACTGGCACTCCACTCTTGTGCTGGAGTCAGCCCCACAGACCTCAAGTCTGGTACCGAGAGTCCGAACGGTTTGCTGGCAAGAGAGAGGGGGCCCACCGTGCTCCTCTCCTCCCCACCACCAGGTGTGGGAGGGGCTGCTTGGCTGGGCTCCACAGACTTTACAGCACTGGGGAGCTCCTGCCCTTCCTGGGGCTCTCTCAGTTCAGCTGAAGCAGATGAGGACACAGTGTCACGTGACTTAGAAGATGTTATTCTTTTCATGGGTCTTGGGCTGACTGCTAGCTCTTTTATTCTTGTCCCAACATCTTGGTTTCTCCTCTGTGTAATCAAGCTTCCCCGTGTTGACAGCAACACTTCACCTCTGCTGTCCTCCACCTGCAAGGGGCCCAGGTACTGAGGACGAGCACCCTGGTGGCAGGTGGCAGGCTTCTGCTCCTCACTCCAACTCTCAGACTTACTCTTAACTCTTCCCGACCTAAACACAGGCTCTTCCAGCATCACCCCCCTTGGCAGTTCCTTCCCTCTCCCTTCCTGGCTCTCCCCAGTGAAGCCCAGATTCCTGAGTGTGCAGCCAGCATGGCCTTCTGGCTGCCATCCTGTCTCACTGCTCTCATTGCTACTGCTGCTCTGACTGCTCTCTTCCTCTTCCTGAAGCTCCTTATTAAAACTTTCTAACTGACTTATCAAATCCCATGGACGACGGCTAACTGGCTTTAAAAGAAACTGACCAAACAGCTGTTGACTATTGCATGGACCGGTGGTTGCCCCCTTCACCACCTCGCCTCTGGGCACAGGACTGGGTCCACTTCCACGGTCATCCATGCAGGGCTGATTCTGGCCCACTGTTGGCATAGGTGCCTGGTTTCTGAGTAAGGAAGTCCTTGAAAAAGCACTGTAGCTAGAAGGGTTGAGGGACACTTGACCTTTTAGATGATGAACATTTGGCTTCTGGCTCTGGTCACTGGAAGTTAATGTTGTGTGCACCTGAGCTTCGGAGGCAGGAGGGTCCAGAAAATTTGGAGTCAGCACTGCATTAGGTGACCCTCCTGACTTAGCAGGGAGGGGCTGCGGGCTTTTGGATTCTTCTGTGAAAGTGGTTTGTGTTTGCTGATCTTTGTACTGGTGCCCTGGCCACGAGCCAGAATACTGAAGTACTCTGTGTTTCATGGGGTGAATGAATCTGAGGTCATCTGTTTGTTTGTCTTCTTCTGGTTCCCCCAGATCTTGTTTTTGAAACTCTGTTCTCCCAGCCATGCTTCCTGTGAGAGCTTGCAGCTCCAGGTCAGTGGAAGACATGCTCAGCAGACTTTGTTCTTGCAGAGCTGGGCTCTTATCAAGCCCACGCTTCTTATCAGCACTCTGTTTTAAGTCATTGTTGTTCCTATCTATATCTGGCAGATGTGATTCTGATTTCACTGGGATAGAAACCAAACAAAATATCGTCTCGTTCGTTTTTTTCTTTGAACTTTTCTTGGTCTTAATCCCAGTTTCAAACTTTTTGAGCTTGGTTTGGGTTTCACAGGTACTCTCGCCCTGTGGGTTTGGGGAGGAGACTTGGCTTTCTGCTTGTCCATGTTGGATGCCTCTCACGTCAGGCCACTGTCCTCTCATAACACAGTGGTCTCTCTGGTCAGGAAAGCCACCATTTTCTCCATCCCTGGGGAGCTGGCCCCACAGCCACGGGGGACTGGGATCAGCAAGGACAGAGCCTCTCTCTCTCTCTGATGCGGGCATGATGCTCTGTGGGTTTAAAACGGCACCATCATGATGCATGCTTCCATGAGCTAGCTCTGGGGCAGAGACTGGACCAGAGCTATACAATTTCTCATCTACCTTTGTTTTGTCACAGAAACCCTGGGGTTGGGCCAGTTTAATATGTCGGATCCGTGGATCGTCAAAGGGAATATACTGAACAGAGCCATCGTAAGCAGTGATGGGATGGGGCTGTTTCAGGAACTCATTTCCAGTCCCAAGGGAACCAGAAGGAAGCTGAACGCTGGCAGCAGCCTCCTCAATTGGATGATGGCGACCATCATACACATGCCTGGGGGCCACATCCTCCGCATAGGGGTTTGTGATGTGCTGGGGTGGTGACCTATATGATGGCGGAGGCACGTACACTGGAGGCTCCAAACCAGAGTCGGGAAGGCAGACCTCCTGCCTGTAGGAAACACTCAGGTCTGCCTGTTGGCTGTCCAGATGGTCGCTGTTTTCCACTCCCGCCCTGGAGTGTTGGTGGGAGTCATAGGAGGGAGGCTTGAGGGGTCTCCCAAATTTTGGCCATGGTAAGGGGATAGAGGAGCCACCCTTCTCAGGGTTCCTTGTGGATTCCAAATTCAGTGCACAATCTGGAGGGTAAAATGGCATTCTAGAAACATCTGGTAAATACCCATCACTTAACGGAATTTCCATGCAACTCAGGCCCTTAGGGGAGAGAACTCTAGGCAATGACTGGGATTTCCCTTTGCTTTGAGAATTCAACACCTGTTCTCCTCGCATGAATGGGTACAGATCTTGAAACAATTTCTCCCCATCACCATCAGACATCTGTCTTCCTAATTTCCTTGTCTGGTTCCAGCTTTCCAGGCTTACATTCTGCCACTTGTCAGGGCCACCCATTCTCAGCTCTTCTTCCCAAACCACCTTCTTCATCACATTCTCTGTCCTTCCTCCAACTTCCCATGAACCCTCTCTCATGTGGATGGGCAGACTGTGGGCTTGGGCCACTTCTCTGACCTCCAGGTCTTCTCGGTCTCTTGGAGCCAGCAAGCCACCGACCTCCTGTCCTCTTCTCCAATAGGCATGGTTGTGACCACTTTGGTGCTGAGAAGACCACGCCAGCCTGGGTTGATGATAAAACCTATAAAATAAGAGGCACGGAAATTACACCAAGGGAGGAAGCACACACTGCTTCTGTGACTGGTGATCCAAGTCAAATGTGGAACAGTACTTTTGAAAAATAGATTCCCCGCTAGAGTACTTGTCAACTTGAAAGAAAACACATCCCACTAATTATGCCTGGAAGGCAGTCACATGTTTTGCCATCCAAGGGCCTAGGAATGACAGCAACAGGCTGCCCACAGACATCAGGACACTGGTTATACTTGAAAGATGTCAAGGCCCTTATAACTTTGAATGCCCAAGGGAACAAGGATAAACCTGAGGGCATTGATTCTCAAGTGTGATCTTGGGCCACTAGGAGTCCATTCCCAGCTCAGTCCAGACCACTGAGTTCTGGGTGAACAAGTCTGAGAACCTGTATATAGATGTCAAATTATAATGTTATACACCTGAAACTTAAATAATAATTAAAAATGTACCTTGTGGCACCTCATCAGGCCTGCTAAATCAGAAACTGAGGATGGGACTCAGAAGCCTGTGTCTTAGTAACCCTCTTGGATTCCTGTTACACATTGAAGTTTAAGAACCACTGCGACAGGGTGGGGCTGTGAAAAGCAGGTTCATTTGGGACAACATGAATGAATCTTGAGGGTATAATGCTAAGTGAAATTAGTTAGAAAAAGGCAGACACCACATGCTCTCCCTTATATGTGGACCACAGTGATCATTTCTAATGGGCCCCAGGTGATGCTGTTGGTCCCAGCACCTCATTCTGAGAATCATCACTGCTTGTGGTTGTCAACCATGACTGTGTGTTAGAATCTGGAGGGACTTCATAGCTTCTGAGGCAGTATCCCAGCTCCACCACGTTAGAATGGTGGAGGCCTGAGGGGGACTAGGCATCAGCGTTTTTCCAGGTCCCCCATGGATTCCCAGTGCGTGGCTGAGACAGAACCACGGCTCTAGATCAGTTCCCACACTTCCCTCATATGGGCTCAGTAAAGACACACATTACCAAGTCTCTTCCCCTGGAAGTCAACAGGTTAGGATTCCGGTGGCGGTGTGCATTTTAAAATCCTTATTGGAGGATATGTTTTCATTGACTTTTAGAGAGAGAAAACAAGGGAGAGCAAAGCATCAATATGAAAAAGAAATATCTATCAGTTGCCTCCCATATGCGCCCTGACCAGGGATTAAATCGGCAACCAAGGCATGTGACCTGAACTGGAATTGAACTCGCAACCTTCTGGATGATGCTTCAACCAAATATTTTTAACAAGCACTCCAGGGGAGCCTTTCCTTCAGACATGTGAGAAATACTTCCAGGGCTGACTCTGAGACTAAGAGGGGGCTCTGTTCATGGGCAGAACTATCTCACATCGATATTTCTCTGTCCTTCCCTCTCTCTTCCATTCTCCCTAAAAATCAATGGGAAAATATCCTTGGGTGAGGATTAAAAAATAAATAAAATAAAATAAGATCACTGTTCAAATGCAGCTGAAGAAAAAATCTGAACACAATTATACTGTACAGAAATATTAAGTGACTGCTTACAAACCACCAGAAATTAGGAATTTAATACAGAAAAGCCATTAACTGAAAGGAAGTTTGGGGCATTCAATTATTTTGATTAACCATAGGTCAAGCAGAAAAAGTTTCAACTCTAAAACTGTTGTTTGCTTTTTAAATTATAAAAGTAATATGTATTCATTGTTGAAATTTTGGAAAAATATGGGAAAATAAATTACCAAACACTACTTACAACCTTTCTACCAAGAGACAGTTATTTTGATATCTTCTAGTCTGTGTGTGTGCAAGGCTGTGGATTTTCAAATGCCTTAGCATTCTACTAGGCCAGTGGTTGGCAAACTGCAGCTTGCAAGCCACATGCGGCTCTTTGGCCCCTTGAGTGTGGCTCTTCCACAAAATACCATGTGTAGGCACGCACGTACAGTGCGATTGAAACTTCGTGGCCCATGTGCAGAAGTCAGTATTTTGTGAAAGAGCCACACTCAAGGGGCCAAAGAGCTGCATGTGGCTCGCAAGCCTCAGTTTGCCAACCACTGTCTAGGCATCTGTTTTATGAGAACATTTCTTACCTTTTGTAGTACAAACAACTAAACATAGCTGCTACTATGTGCTAGGTTCATACTAAGTGGGTTGTAGACATAAACTCACTTAAGCTTCACCAGCACTCCTTTGAGGTAGGACTACCCTCATTCCTATTTTACAAAGGAGGAAACTGAGGCACAAAAGTTAATTTGTCTAACATCGATTGGGCATTTATGCTGTGTCAAGCACTCTGCAAAATATGCCAAATGAATTCTTTCATTAACTCTATAACCACCATTATTTCTCCCTTTTATATATATAAGGAAACTGAGGCACAGAGAGATTAAACAACTCTCCCAAATCACACAGCTTGTAAGTAGAGGGGGGGAAAGAATTCAAACCCAAGAAGTGTGATCATAAAGCCCTTTCAGTTAGCCACTCTGTTTTACTTCTTCCAATATAATGAAAAATTCCTTAAGTGCATAATTTTAATGGGGATTTGTATTCTATCATATGTCCATGATTTACTTAACCACTTGTTGGACATCTATGTAGATTACATTCTAAAGCACTTTGGGAAAATTATTGTTCACAAACACTAAGCATGTGTCAGATTATTCCTTAGAAAAGGAATGAGTGGTAGAGCAGGGGCATTATGTTATTCCCATTGTCAAATCTGACCTTGGATTAGCCCCTCCCCTCTATCTTCCCTCAGGTGGTGCGGAGGACAGCTGGCCTTGCTGAGCCTTTCCCATCTCTGGTTATTACAATCTTTTCTTTTTTACTATTAAGTAAGTGAAAATAACTTCTCATTGGTGTTAATTTGCATTTCTTTGGTCATTAGTAAGGCTCATTTTTTGTCATGTGTCTACATGTAATTTGTAGTTTCAAACAATTTCTACAACACAGTCCACTTTTCAGCTGATAGCATGGTAGAGTGAAGCTGACAGGGAATAGGGAGAGGCTCCTAGGCCACGAGTTCTGTGCAACCGCAGCACATAAAGGCCCAGGAACGGGACAGCTGAGGGGAGTGGGCTGGAGTAGGTCTATTCCCAGCATATAAGCAGAAGGCTGCTGTTCTGCAGGAGTCTAAATGGTAAATGACTAGTAAAAATCTATTATTGCCCTGACCGGTTTGGCTCAGTGGATAGAGTGTGGACTACGGACTGCAGGGTCCCAGGTTCAATTCTGGTCAAGGGAATGTACCTTGGTTGTGGGCACATCCCCAGTAGGGGGCGTGCAGGAGGCAGCTGATTGATGTCTCTCTCTTCAATGTTTCCAACTCTCCATCCCTCTCCTTTCCTCTCTGTAAAAAATCAGTAAAATATATTTTAAAAAATCTATTATTACATATTATTATTATTATTATTATTTTATTATTTTGGAATTACTTCTTTGCCTTAAAAAGTGAGGGAGTTCTTCAAATCCTATCTCCATTCCCACCCCCGATAATTTGCTAAGCATCCACTTAAAACAAGGCTGAATTATGGGTTGAAAAAGTAGAAAATATTTAAAATCAACTTGAAAGAAAGCATTTGCCACTGAGCAACCTAAATGCTTCTGCATTTACTGGCATACACAGTGCAAGCTGTCTTAACGCTGGGCCTGGCTAAAGGTCAATTTCTTTGTTGCTTTCGTTGTCATCAAAATCAGGTTTTGAACATTTAGGTTTTGGGGTACTTAGCAGAACACTTAATGGTTCGGGTTCTATAAGGATTAGTCATTGCATCGCAGCAGGGAGATGGGCTTGCACATTTCTCCCCCCACACACACCCCTCCCCACTCAGGTGAGCCAGCAATCACAGTCCAAAGCTCTGGAAGCCACGATCCCTTCCGTTAGGAAATCCTCTGTGACTCTCACCCATAGCCTGAGAAACACTGTACAAGATGAACTATTTAAAAGTCCTCAACACCTACTGGCTATAGGGTCTTAGACTCCATGCAAGTCCAAAGGCAAGACAAAAACTAGAACTTAGTAAGTTCAATTGTCACAGATCCAAAAAAGAGAGACTTAAATAAATCATTGGGGAGCATGTGGTTGACGCCCTCCCTCAGAGCCTCCTTTCTGCCTCTGTCCTTCAGCTGGCGGTGAGTGGGCTCTGTGCACCACACAGCTTCAATGAGCACCATGCGTGCTCCTTACGCTCTCACAAACATCTTCCTGTGTTGCACGACTTTATAGAAAAAAACCACATTGCGTGGCTTCTGCTCATTTTCTCAGTGGGTATTCTGGTTTCTCGGTAAACACGTGGTGGACCTAAATGCCAAGAGGTGGCTGAAATCCCAAGGTGGTGCTTGTCTATCTATGTGCCGTGAGCATAATCAGAAGACAAAGAGACACAAATAGGACAAGAATATAAACAGACTGCAACTACCAACACAGGTAATGTGGCAGTTTTCTTCCCCGCCCCCAATCTTACACTGTCACCTTAACTTTGTCAAAACTACCATATACAACTCATCAAAATGGCTAAGCATCTGGGTTAAACTTTTTCTATTTGCACAATGCACCTAAATCCCAATTTAAGGAAAACATAGGTTATCTGGGAAGTTTTAAATAATCTATTTAAAAAACAGTTCACACGACAAAACTATAAAGCATTTATTTAATAAATACCTATTTTGTACCTAGTATGATCCCGGCTTGGACAGGCACAAGAGAATCCCACGTGGTGACAGTTCTGATAAATTTCTCCTTCAGACAAGTTACCAAGGGTAGATATTTATTGGCTTTGATATATAATGTCTATTACCAGCTGAAATGTGTGCTACCTCAGATGACTTCAAAACCAAGAATATTTTTTTCTAATATCTCTGAGGAAATATGATCAAATAAAACTTTTCTTTTTAAAAAATGAGACTAATAATTTACATTTAAAAATATTAACAATGGCACATTTTACAAAAACACAGTAATACAGGGTGGGAAAAAGATAAGGAAAGCAGAGTGGAATGCGATAGCCCAAATAAATTGTGTTGACAAGTTCAATGAGACAAACAAGGTCTTTATACAGAATTCCTGGGAGAACAGGACAGAGAGAGACAGAAGTTACACTTGCGAACAACTCTGCACTTTATCACAGAAAAGAGGCATGATACCAACAAAACAACAGATAAAAACGGTTTGGAAAATATGTGAAATATAAACATGTGAAAAACAACATGTCTAAAGGAAAAAAGGTAAACTTAGTCACTGAACATATAAAAGCTAATGATGAAAAAATTAGGAAACATTTCCGTTGGTTTACGTGACTCATTTCCAACCACAATATTGCCTTTCTTTTAAAAATAAAAGCCTACTTAGAATGGCAATATTTGAATGACTTTAACCATAGTTTCACACACTCTAGGATTACCTTCTCAGTGGACTCCAAGATCCTTAGTTGCTGTACCAACTTGCTACATCTAGTTCTGTGTCCAATTGCCGGTGGGCATGGGATAGATGCCCTCCCCCCTCCATGAACAAAATCCTGAATCCAGTCCCCTTGGGCAGCCCCCAGAGTCTAATCAGCTGTGCTTCCCTGTGAGGTCTGGGTGGAGGGTGGGAGGCCCGACTAAAATGGTCCCAGGCCCAGTGACTTCTTCCAGCTGCAGGTCTGCCACCTAGCAGATGCTGGCACTGCCATCACCTTCAAACCCTGGCATCATGTTCTGGACCAGGGTGGGCTGCAGCACTTCACTGCAGTCGTTCCTTCAGAAGGCGCTCCCCTCCAATGGGTCAGTCAATAATACCGAGATGCACAATCTGAGCAGAAAGGTAGCACGTGCCACCTAAAGAAGCTCACACTCAAAGAAGCTCTCTCCCTCTAGACAGGCAGAGGTGTTGAGGCATCTCTTTAGAGTGACTCATATTCACCAGCCCCAGTGTTAGATGTCTGACATGTTTCTGTGATAGGGTCAGCTACCTATTGCCTCAGAACTTGCTCTTAATGCTCTTTGTGCCGGAAGCCTGCTATTTGATTTTCCAGCAGGGCTTGGTATATCAATATACTATAGTGTGTAAATAACCCTCTATATAAAACATCGTCTGTGTACCATCATGATGTAAAGGCCTCCTCGAGCCTGTGGAGAGCCTGTGTCAGACCAAGGGCACCGATCAGTGGAGACTACTGGACTTGCAGTTCACTGCAGGTAAAACCCAGGTGAAAGTTGGGGCAAATGCCTTTCTTCCCTCCTTCAAGATATGGGCCTCCTCGTTTGAGTGCTTGGTGGCTGCACCTGCATTTACCACAGGCTACTAATCATCTTCTGACAAATATCCAAGCTTTAGGGAAAAAAGGCTTATAGATAAGAGTGGAATGAAAAGACGGTGCCTGCAGTCAGGCCTGGGAGGTGGGAGGGGGAAACCCAGTGAGCATGTAGCCAATCCTCAAAGCCAGTCAAAGCTTGTGGCACTTGCACAAAGCTATGAGACAATAGGTGACCTCAAGCTTTCAATGCACCAGCAGGGAGCAGTATGGCAATATTGCCTGGAAAGATTGGACATCTGCCCTGGGTGCTGGCCAGACGTGGGCTCAAATGCCAACACACCACGTTCTAACTGTATGCCTTCTGCAACATACTCTGCCTCTGATTCTTCATTTATATTAAAGAGATGTTAATAATTCCTTTCTTTTGAAGTTTGTTGAGATTAATGAAATAATACATTTAAACTGTTTAATAAAGTGTCTAATATAATAAATTCTTGTTTTTAGTTATTATTACTATTGTTAATCCAATGAAAATAAATTCTCAGTGGAGTACATAATTCTGAAACTCTTTTTCTCACATCATCCAAGGAAGAGGGTGAGGGGCACAGAGGAGAGAAGAGAACTGTTTGTCTCAACGTGGTGATTATTTTAGATCTGTATTGTCTTTCACTAAGTCGTAATCTATAGGCCTTCACAATCACAGGAAACAATGATATAGCTGACTGTCATAACAGACTCTGTCCCTCCGGTGCTGCCTGGTCTCTAAGGAAGAGCTACACCCGTTTCCATAATGATGATGTAGAACAAATCAATATTTAGTTTATGAAAACAAAGCAGGAAGAGCAAACTACATACAATTCACTGTCTCTCACATATATCCAATAGGTAAGGCAGATTATTTCAGTATTTTCCTATTTTCTCTTTAATAAGGATATATTATATTTTACGAAGTTAAAATATCTTCACTAGTGCCCTAACCAGTTTGGCTCAGTGGATAGAGCGTCGGCCTGCGGACTGAAGGGTCCCAGGTTCGATTCTGGTCAAGGGCATGTACCTTGGTTGTGGGTACATCCCCAGTTGCGGGTGTGCAGGAGGCATCTGATAGATGTTTCTCTCATTGATGTTTCTAACTCTCTATCCTTCTCCCTTCCTCTCTGTAAAAAATCAATAAAATATATTAAAAAAAATATCTTCACTAGCATAGTCCATACACTGTCACCATAGACAATGAGAAAAAATCACATCCTAGTTTCTCACTTCCCTTTCATGTTTCTATCACCACCCCTCCCTTTTATATATTCACTAGAGGCCCGGTGCACAAAAATTTGTGCACTCGGGGAGGAGGGGGGGGTCCCTCAGCCTGGCCTGTGCCCTCTTGCAGTCTTGGACCCCTCGGGAGATAACGACCTGCTGGCTTAGGCCTGCTCCCAGGTGGCAGAGGGCAGGCCCAATCTCTAGGTGCAGCCCGTGGTCTGGCTCACAGCCAATTGGGGAGTTG
>NW_006296096.1:1069244-1087433 GCF_000327345.1 Myotis davidii
GCAGGCTCAGAGGCCTGCAAGGCTTTCCTCCATCACTGAAGCAAGCAAGCCTCATGTTAGTTTCAAGCTGCCTGGCTGCCGGCCGCCATCTTGGCTGACAGTTAATTTGCATATCTCCCTGATTAGCCAATGGGAAGGGTAGCGGTCGTACGCCAATTACCATGTTTCTCTTTTATTAGATAGGATTAATTTATTCAATGGACATTTATGGAGTGTTCTCTGTGCCTCTGACCCTCTATTCTTTGGAAAGTAAGCTTAGAGCACTGAAGAGCAGGGGAGGCAGCCGCCAGAGATGAGTAAACCAGAAAGCCTGAGGGTCTGTAAAGAACCAGTCCACATCCTCTCCCCTAGACAGACAAGGACCCTGCACCGCAGGGGCGCTAACCAAAGTCCTGAGGTCCCACAGCTGGTGCATGTCAGTGTGTCAGCTAGACTCGCGTCTAGGCTCTTTGTACTTTGTTGAGAACTCAGAGGGATGCAGTTGACCCTTGAACAACCCAGAGGCTGGGGGTGTCAATCCCTCAGTGCTCAAAAGTCTGAGTATACTTTTGACCTCCAGTCATCCCTTGGTGTCTGCTGGGAATCACTTCCAGGACCCATGTGCATTAAAAAAATAGTCAAATCCCTTCTATACAACGGAGTGGAATAAGGCATACATTCAAACCTCTGCATCCACAGATCCCCAACTGCTAATCAAATATACTGTTTTCCATCCACAGTTGGTTGAGCCCGCATTCACATCCATGTTGTTCAATAGTCAGCTGCAGTCATCTTTGAAAGAAAGTGACTGGAACTGAAAGCCCTCTCGGTTCGTTTTTAGACCCATGTTTCATATTTTTACTATTCAGTGTCTCTCATGTGGGTATTTCCCAGCTGGCTAACTAATCCAATGCCCCAGCTAACGAATAAACTCCACACTAATAATTCTCCTCTTGGTGAGGCCACGGCTACCAACAATACAAATGAAGCTCTTGGCTGCACTGCTGAAGTCTTCCCCTTCTAGAAGTGCTTCCTCATCACAGATCTCCCCGGAGTCTCATGTTCCAAGGGCCCGACCTGCTTCCTGCTGGGAAAAACTGATGACTGTAAAGCAACATAAGAGTGTGTGCAGGAGAGAGAACGAGGGTCCCGGCACTTCCGGGGGTTTACACTGCTTATGAACCAAAACAAAGCACCTCAGAAGAGGGCCTACAGAGAGACAATGGGAAAAACAGGAGATCCGAACCTTCATGTGTGCTCATGAGCACAACAGCCCAAACAATTCTGACTTTTCTCTGTGAAGAGGTCAAAATAACAATACCTAACACTTAGGATATGAAGCAAGCAGCTAAAAGACAAGTAATGCTTGTGGAAGTATGGTTTTATAAAGAGAAAGAGCTACATAGAAACAGATGTTAAACTTGCAGCATTCCTTTTTTGGAAAACCATTATAAGCAGGATATGATTTGAGAGCAGCTTAAAAAGCCTCTGAAAGTTAACTGTTTACTATATCCAGTAGCACTGGCTAGAATGGATGTTTACTGATCAAATATAAACCTCCCAAGAGGAGACCCCAGGTCACCACCACATCAGAGACTCTCCTAGATTGCTCTGTCTCTAATTAGTTACAACTGCTGCTGATGGCAAGAGATAATTACAAGTCATTCTCATGGTTAACTAACAAAATTTTTTACCAGAATTCCTGGGGCTAAGCAGAGAAGAACCTATTATGGTGTCACTTTTAGATTCAAATCTCTGCTTTGTTACTTTATTTTACAGTTTCCTCTAATTATAATATTTCAAAGGAAACATGAAGGAAACCGTGAATGCCTGATAACAGTCTTTTATATAGTTTAATGGTAGTTACAGCTACTTGGATTTTAAGCAGCAGTTTCCTCCACATATAGATAACAGCCAGCTTTTCTCCTTTGTCTCCTCTTTTCCTCCTTAATCTGTGTGTGTGTGGGTGTGTGTGTGTGTGTTGGCAAGCAAGCTTTGGAACAAGATAGCATGTGCATAAATAGTTAAACTTAGTGCAAATTGATGGACTAAAAAAATACTTCTCATTATAATCTTTGAACACAGATGTAAATAGAAGCTTTCAGGAGCATCCCTTTTGTATTGCTGGAGAGAGGACAGAGATGCCACTTATAAGATGCACTCAGTAAGTATCTGTTGTTGATTGTATGGCAAAAATAGGACATAATAAAACTCTGGCATTAAATGATTTGATTTATAGAATGCTGACTGGGTGCTGTTTTCAGACACTTCTGGTTTTCCAGCTATGCACGTAGGATTACCATAGTGACCTCGGACATGGCCTGTGAGGGTTTTCTGTAGCATGTGAGGGACTTTCTTGCAAAGCCTTCAGGCAGTTTCAGCATCACAACCTGTTCATTGAGAAAACTTAGGAGTGGTTTAGCCTTTAGATGAGCTCTGTGGAGTCAATGATGCCAAGGGGAAATGCCAAGTCTTTAGAGCTCCTAAAAGAATGGTCTGTGAAGAGGACTGGGTTGAGGGTACATAGTCAGCACCCCCATCCAGCCTGAAAACTGCCCTCATCTATAGCCCCTTCACCCACAATGGATAAAGCTCAGACTCACCTGTCCAACCTCCCATCCCCTATCCAGTCCCTCCCCTGCTCCCAATGGCTGGCCATAATATCCCTGGGCTGCCCAAAACTACCGATTGTTTCTCTCAAAATTCTAAGAGAAATGGGCAGTGGTCATCAGGGGCTCTGGAGTTAAACCATGATGTAGAAGCAAGAGGAGAACAAAAGTCACTGACTGTGAGCCCAAATTCCTGGGAAGAGTAACTGTCTGTGAAGGGAAGAGGCTGACCAGCAGAGGAGGGAGAATGCAGGGAGATGCAGACACAGCAACATTGTGGGACAGAGACCCAAAGAGTCCCCCAGGGGACAACTCCAACCCAGAGAGACATCAATGGACCAACCGTGGGTCCCAGCTTCCTCATCCCCACATGGCATGAGGCCGGTGAGTCTGTTTCCTCCCTGTGGATGGTCCATGAGAGTCCCTATTACATTCTAACAACAACTGCCCCCTGTCCACTTAGGTGGGCTCAGCTTCCTGCACCTGCACACATCACCAACAAGGGAAACTTTACCACCAGGACGAGTGGGCCTACAGGAGTTTTTCTGAGTCTGTTATTTCCTCATCCCTACTTCCCTGCTCATCTCCCAAGAGTTAGTGGGTCCAAACGAGGCTAGCAGCACTGCTACCTCCACTGTCCAGCACAGGAAGCTGGCATGCCTCCTTTCACAATGGAACCCCCCCAAACTAGCCTCACACAGCTCCTCTCCCTGGCAAAACCTTCTCCACCTCCCATCTCACGTAGCCAATGGCCTGAAACACTCCGCACTTACACAACTGCCTTGCCATAAAAGGACTAGGTTTCATCCTATGTATTTCTGAAAGATGTTTGAGTGTTTAATAAATGCAAAAGTCTTTAACAGGAATTAGCAAAATCAGAGATGAATGAGAATGGTGTCAGCCCTCAGGAAGCTGACACTCCTGTGGACTAGGAGAAAGTGTTGGAAGAACACAGGGGAGGGTAACTTCAACTGGAGGAAGCTGAAAAAGTCAAACTGGTAAGGTGGGTTTCCGGGGAAGATGGGGAGGAGAGGGTTCTGGGGGCTTCTGGGCAGGGCTTAGGGAGTGGGGAGCACATGGTGCCCGTGTGGCTGACACCCTGGAAACGGAAGAGGACATAGGAAAGACACATGTGGCTCAGAGGAGGAGGCCCGCAAAGTCTATGAAAGAGCTGGGGGTTGGCAACGCAGCCAATGGGGCCAGGAAGGCGCCTGGGCAGGGAGTTGCACAATCAGGGTCAGAGTCCATCATTTGTGCTTTACATGCTTATAAAGTTACCAGCCCTGAGACGGCCAGTGCAACACACTGAATATAGCTTTGGAAAACAATAGTTCTCTAGACTTCAGTTTGGATAAACAACTGTGTAAAATAAGAATAGACTCTTGGTCCTGGCTCCACTGCTTGAGCATAAGAGCTTTTTAGCAAGTTCACTCAGTCCTTAACCTCTCCTCACAACAGAACTGTCATTCTCGGCCCATGTTGGGTGATCGGTATCACTTGATCTAATGATTGTGGAAGCTTGAAGCACAGCCTCTACAGCAAGTTAGGAAATACATATCCTGAATCTTTGGAAATCTGGGTAAGGCTCCATGTCTGTCCTCTTTTTTTTTTTTTAAAGTTTTACTTGATATAACCAGCCCTTACATACTTCTGTTCTAAGATAATGTTAAATATCAGGGGGGAAAACTAAATCCTGACCATTCTCACCGCACCCCAGATTATGGACAATCCCAACTTCATTTATGTAGTCCTGAGCACCGTACACAGAGAAGCAGGGTGATGTACATGCCTCTAATTGAGGGGTGACAGGACGTATTCCTTACACAGCTCCACATAGGAAAGGGACATAGCTGGGCTCTGAGAGCAGTTTCACATCCATTCGAGCTGTTGGGAGGGCAGAGGACAAGGAAGTGTGAAAGGACAGTCCAGCACTGAGCAATTGTGAAAGGCACACAGAGGACTGAGTACCCCTTCCAAACAGGGCAGGCCTCACACGGCCCCATGCTACTACAGAGCTGCAGCAAGCAGCCGGCCTGACAGCTCCCCTCCACTGCTTCCAGTGGCCCGTGCCAAGTCACCAACATTCTCTGGGCTTCACGTTCTTTGGCTATAAAATAACAACATTGTCAGCATGCCTACATCACCATCCAGCCAGAATAAAACAAACCGACTCTGTCCAGCCCCTGGGTCTTCCAAATGACTATGATGGCCATCCTCCCCGGGAAGTCAGTGGAGTGCTAAGGACAGCCGTAGTGTGGGGACACACTCTAAGGTGGACCTCAACCCACTAGAGAAACTACAGGAAGGAGAGCCCTTGTGACACTTCCTAGTCACCTTGACGGCTTGGAGTTGCACAGGGCCATTCTGGACCTCACCTTCCCCCCACAGACCCAGAGGCCAGCCCAGCAGGGTCCTATGGGACAGGCCAGGCTGCAGGGCCACTGCTGTATTCATCCAGTGACTCAAGGCTGGGACCTGGCCCGCTATCATTTATTTACCCAGATACAGAATTTATGGAAGCCAAAGTATTATTAGTTTAATTTTCCTTTTCCTTGTTTTTAATTTTTAAGCTGTTAACTATTAGCACCTATTTATTTTCTCCCAAAGAACATTTTTTTCTGATGAGAAAACCTTCTGCCCACCTTCCTGTTCATCTCCTGTTTTCAGTTCTCTACTGACTACTTAAAAACAAGCCAACAAACAAAAGACATCATTTCATTACAACCCAACTCAGCTGGTCTCTGAGGCTTTAGGCACTGGCACAGATATCTGTAAGCATGTATTATGCATTTTCTCTCTCTCTCTCTCTCCTCTTTTTTAAAATTTATCTTTATTGTTGAAAGTATTACAGATGTCTCCTTTGCTTTTTTCCCATTGATCCCTTCCACCCTGCACCCCCTCCTCCCAGGCCTTCACCACACTATTGTCTGTGTCCATGGACTATGCATATATATGCATATAAGTTCCCCAGTTAATCTCTCCCTATGCATTTTCTCTTTCAACCCTATCAGGCAACCTTCAATCCCAAAGCTAGTATACACCTCCGAAGTTAATAGTCAGCCTCAAGAATAGGGGGAAGAGGCTAGAACTGTCAAGATCTCTGTCATCTGTATGAAGACATCCCAGAGTAACATGAGCCACTCATCTGAGCACTTCACTCATGTTAGAAGGAAAGACTTCTGGCAGATCAGGTGATGCCGAGATACCTAGAGATCCTCAGGAGCCTGCTATCACATAGAGGCTAGAAAGTCCTGAGCAATCTGTGGACAAGGTTGGGAACCACACTGCCCACACAGAAGTCTAAAGGGGATTCTATCACCTCCCACTCAGGGACCCAACTCTCATCTCTGATCTAGACCTTCAAGACTGTGGGAGACTGCACACAGCCTACGTGGCGCATGCATTTCACAGCCATGCATTCCACGGATTCCACAGCCACTGTCAGTACCTCTTTAGAAACTGAGCTGTCTGCTTCTCAATGGTTGTTACAATGGTAGGAAGAATGAACTGAATCCATGAGCATACAACAAATGCCTTGTATGCCCAACACTGTAACAAGCTCTTTGGACGCTGAAATACAAGGTAGAACATACATATATGCAAATCTGTGTCGTAGTAACTAAGCTGGCCTAATTCTCAGCCAACTCATCCATAAGCACCCTCTTCCAAAGTTCAGGTAACATGGATCAAAAGAGACTTAAGCTCAAGAGAGTAATGGACACAAGTGTGATGTGTGAAGGGCAAGGTTATATGAAAGTAGTTTCAAGTTCTTTTCCATTCTGTGTCCCCCCTGACCTGGTTCCATCAATGATAACTCTTCCCTTCAACCAGAGAAATGGCCTGACTTGTCCACACAAACCTACTTTTACTACCCTGGGCATGAAGAGTGGTGATCACCTTCACTTTTACTTAATGACCAAGGTGTCAGATGCTCTGAATTATAAGAACAAAATTCCTCCCACTTTTTGCCTGAAAGCTATCAACAAACAAAAAAGATCCTTTCTGTAAAAAGATGGCTTCTAACCATTAAAGGCTACTTCACTCCCCTTTCTGGGTACTTGTTTGTTTCCCTTAAAGACAGGTCCATTTCTTGCCAGTTGCACACAATTTCATAAGATGCTCAATACAGGCAGAGCCCTTCCTTCCCTGGTCTAAGCCTGGTCTCAACACAGCGTAAAAGACAAACAGTTTTATGAAGTGATGACAAAGGTTTCCTCTAGGTCCAAATGGCTTGGATGAGATTGCAGGGCTCCTCTTCCATGCTGGCTCTGTGGCAAGCTGCCGAAATTCCCTCTTTTTTAACCCTCCTATTCCCCCAGCCAACCCGGCCTTTCTGTTGGTGTAAGCAAACACCCATAGATGCAGCTATATTCAGATGGGACCCACACTGAGGCCAGTATGTGTGCAAGGGAAACATAGGTCGGGAGCCAGTGGAATTATATGGATACATAAGGAGAAAGGTGTTCTTCTTCACAAACGGAGGGGAACACAAACCTCTTTCAACTCTGTATACCAAATACCGAAATATATTAGTAAGAAAGCCTAAAGTACTAGGAATGTGTGCCTGACATAAACTAGCTTTTACAGAGTTTTTAAGTGATTGCTAGCTGAGGCAATATCAGGAAATTACAAGAGTACAGAGAAGCCGAGTACTGAGATGCAGTATTTAGTAGGACAGAATTTGTTTCCTCACCACTGCCTATTGAAGGCTTACTATGGTCCAGCCGTGTGCTCAGTGCTACTGGAACATCCCAGTACCTCAACGGACAGCAGTGGTCTTGTCCCTCAGCCCATGCCCCTTGACCCCAGCCAATTATAAGGAGTGGAGGATTTTATTGCATACCTACTGCCAAACCCCAAGTCGGAAGAACTTGGTGGGTGCACACTTACCCCTCCTCAGACATCCTGGCAGCAGAGGCGCTCTGGGGCTCTCCTCGGGCTCTCAGTGCATGGTGCTCATTTTCAGAATCACTCACATGTCTTGTCCCCTGGGACGCCTTACTGTGTCGGAAGGCAGTAGGGGCATCCTCACATCCGTTCAGCAAGCCATGACCCACTCTCTCTCTCGTCCTTGCTGGCTGGCGACCCTCATGTGGTGCCGGAAGATCTCTTGACAGCTTGTATCCATGAGAAATCAGGAGGTCTTCTACACTGTACATAATGTACTCGCCTCATCCAAGCTCAGCGACAGGAACGGTCATCATGGCAGAACCCACGCTGAGGGGACAATAGAAAGTGTCCGTGAGGACTCACTAATTCTCCCTGCAGCCACATCTGTTACCACCTCCTCCTTCACCCTGAACTAGACCCTGGTTATGAACGCAGCACAGTTCCTGCACAGAAGGTGTAGGGATGGGGATTGCTGCCTGAAATGATTCTCTGTCTTATTCAAGTGGAGAACGTGGATGAGCAGGGGCTCTGTAGGGTGTGGCACTTACTCTGGGGACCCGTCGGATGACTGCCTCTTGTAGAGGAATCCAGAATGGTGTTTGAGCAATGAAATGATTAACAGTGTCCACCATCCCTTGACCCAGTCATCTGAAAACAACAGGCATAACGAGAGAGGACAAAATAAATACAGACTCAGAAGCTGCAATTACTACTTGGTATTTCTAAAAACAGAAACTACTAGTGTCCAGCTCAATCTTATTATACTTCCCTGCTTTCATTCTTTAGACATCCCTTTCACTCTAAAAGGACAGAATGGGACCTTTAATCAACATGGAGCCATGACATACTCAAGCATGATACACTGAGCAAGCGCAGCTGCCCTGGGGAGGTCAACCAGCTGCTGAAGACAGGTCTTAAATTTTGAGGCTCATAATAAGAAAACACATGACACCCTTATCAAGCATACACATCCAACCCACTGTACTATCCCAAACTTCTCCCCACAGTAAACCTTTAAGAATCAAATTTCTCCCTAATAAATCGTGGGGAAACATTCTATATCTCTGGGCCAGTGGTGTCCACTTCTGAGTTCTGCCATGGTACACGAATTCACGGCAACTACTTCCCAGAATAAAATGTCTTCAGGACACAGTACAAAAAAAAAAAAAAAAATTTTGGGCAGGAACCTGCTTGAAAGCATGTGTTTTTTGAAAGCAGATGGGGCTGCCATTTTCTTTTTATACAAAAGAATCTTCTTTCCTAAGTCTTCTTGTTGTTAATAGGGTGGAAGGTAGTTTGATCACATGAATCTGAATCTGGCTCCCCAGATGTTGTGATGCTGGCCTGGGTAAGAAGCATACTAAGGCCAGGCCTGTAAGAGCTGGCCAGCTCCAGCCCCACTTCACTGGTGGACGGAAATAGCACCACAGCGGCCCCTCGAACAATGGCCAGGAAATGCCTGCTGCCCATGTGCAGGTGAAAGGAGACACGTGTGCTTCCTGTCGGTGGGGATTCTTAGTGAGGCATGTGATTCTTCTGACTGCACATGTCCTTCCTCCTTACCACATGCTGGATTCCAGCAGCAGCAAAGGCTCGGTTATCAGCATGGAGCGTATGAGACTTTGGAAAGCTATACTTTCCTATGAGGTTCCTATATGTTATGTGAGGTTGACAAGCTCTGGCAGTTGCTGCACTAGTAGAAAAATCTCCATAGAAATTCTGCCATCCCTGACACTACTGCTGCATGTATTTTAAGGAGTTGTACTACTTGGGTCATTCACTTAGACAGAAATGGAAGAACCGGAGAGGCAAGCACTTGTCCTTTCATTTAATCAAATAAGTCACTGGACTACAGTCTGCAAAGGAAAGAGATTCCATTACAGACAGGACTATGGGGACATAGAGGCAAGGTTAGGAAGGTAGGGTCTTTGTTTTGTTTGATGCTACACCCTCAGAATCTGGCACATAATATGCTCTCAATAAATAATTGTTGAGTGAATTCCCAAATGAGAGATAGGGACATTTGAGGTACGTTTTGAAGAATGATTAGGAGTTCACTAGATAAATGGCATGTGCATGTGTACAACAGGGTGAACTGACATTTAAACTAGATTTGGGGTACAATTATTTCAGTAGTAAAGAACTAACATAACAGAACCCTGGTAGCCTAGACCAAGGTCCCCAGACTCATTGGCTCAATGTCACGATCAAATCAGCACCACAGTTAAAGTTAGAGTTTACTAGTAGGTCTTGTGACACTCACTGTTTCTCTCTCTTGCTATGTCAGGCTCTTTAAAAGCAAACTGCACTGCACTTCAACTAACCATCACATAGATTGAGCAACAGGCCAGTATCCACCACAGAGTTGGTTGTTAAGTCCATTGTTGGAGTGGTAAGAAGTGAGTCTCACAAACATGTATGTGACTTATTTTCCTTCTGGGGTTAGGTAAGTTGGGCCATTATGGCTATGTCTATATGACAGTTATATTTAGCAAACCCTTAAATGGCAAGACAACCCAGGTCAAGCCATAAACATCTTTTAAAGATTCAAACCCCTAAGAGCCATAACTTGACCAATAGGTCTGATAACAAAAGCATATTGATTACTGGAAAGTCCTAACTTTTTTATCTCACAGTGGCCAGAGCTTGTGGGGAGCAGGAGTACAAAGTGTGTCAGCTTCAGCATGCAGGACTTGGAGCCCCGGGAGAGGAAAAGAGAGGAGGGGATGACCCATAGGCCCCATAACCCAAATAAGTGTTCCCAGTCACCATCCAACCCTTTGCCTCACATTCTTCACTTTCTCAATCCCAACTCAGAGCCTGGGCTTCTATCTCATATTCATGCCTACCCTAAACAGCAGACACAGACTGCTGAACAGTCACCCTGTTCCTCTAATCCAGCGGTTCTCAACCTGTGGGTCGCAACCCCTTTGGGGGTTGAATGACCTTTTCATAGGGGTTGCCTAAGACCATCGGAAAACACATATATAATTATATATTATTTTTGTGATTAATCACTATGCTTTAATTATGTTCAATTTGTAACAATGAAAATACACCCTGCATATCAGATATTTACATTAAGATTCATAACAGTAGCAAAATTACAGTTATGAAGTAGCAATGAAAATAATTTTATGGTTGGGGGTCACCACAACATGAGGAACTGTATTAAAGGGCCGGGGCATTAGGAGGTCGAGATCCACTCCTCTAATCTCTGTCATATTCAGCTTACTTTCTTCAGCATCCTTATCTACTTAAGATGAAATGAGCCACCTCACTAACATGTCAATTATAGCGGCCACCAGGAGGGGACATTGGGTGGCTAAGGAGAAGCCAGGTATCCATTGAGTTGCTGGACTAAAAGATGGCCCCTTCTAAAGTTTTTTTTCCCATCTTGAAATACCAGCACTCTACATCAACAGCATTTAATTTGATCACCCATCCACCACCTCAAAGGGTTGCTGGAAAGACACACTAAAAAGGATAAATATCAGTTATTATAACAGCAGATTTCACAACTTGGCAGGAATATGTACAGCTCAAACAGTACTGTTTTAGGTGTGATCCTTTTGATGCCAGCACCAGCTATGATCCCTTAGCAAGCAAGTCATTAACCACACCAAACCTCAGTTTTCTGGTCTGCAAAATGGTGATGCCACTATCTTCCTGTCTCACCAGATTGTTTTGGGGGGCCAAATAAGAATATGTAAAAGTGGAAATCAGCACACAAATATAAGATTGTGGGTTTATTATGTTACAATAGCTCTAGTTTGTCTCTCAAGGATTACTTGCCTTATGGAAATCTTATACATTAGTTATTAACTTTAATCATGTAATTTGGACCGTCTCCTGATTCCTTTGGTATCCTTTGGATGTCACTCTTGATTTGCAAAGTCATGACTGCTTTCTAGCACCCATCCTGTCTTTTATGAACAGACTTCAATTTCCGTCCAAGTCACTTAAAACAGTAACAGCTATTCCATATAGTCCAAAACATTAGCACATAATTCCTGAGTGCCTACAATGCACCAAGCACTAAAAGTATAATAATGAATAAGACATGCTTTTTGCCCTTGAGAATCTTATTGTTTTGCTGTAGAGACCGTTGAAAAATAGGCAAACAAAACATGGCATATGCATTTATTAGTGGCAGAAGCTAGCCACCTCTCCAGTGTCATAGCACTGTGACAGAGATAAGAACAGGATGATGTAGAAGGGACCCTTACCCAGTTTCAAGGGGTGAGGAAGTTCTTCTGGAAGATTGTTTCTAGGCCCCCCAAAATCCTCCACCTCAGGGTAGATCTACACAGTAAGATCACCTGTAAGGGGGATTTTCCAGCCACTTAATTTAAGACATTTTTCCTTTGCTACTTTTTTGTTGTTGCCTTGTACCAAATACTCATTGTGGAACATCTAGTAGTGGTTAGGGCAGTGAATGAGCCTAGTTATAGTCTCAAGTAAGGAAGGGACTTCTAGCCTTGACAGGGTCCGGACACAATGACAGGAGACAATGAGCACACTGTAAATGTCATGTTCATGCTGTGAATATCTAGAGACATTTGATGCAAGAGAAACATTTACCACAAGAACAAGCATGAAGGCACCACTGCCTCTCAAAGTGGGGAGTTCCCAGCTGGGAGGTTCTTAAGCAGAGGTGGAGGGAGTGGATTTGGAACCTGTTTTCTTTCAACAACCACCCACTGAAAGCATGTGGCTGCACATCAATCAAAACATTAAAGAAGCATGCACCCTCACATCTTAACATGTTCTATAACACTTTCTATTCCATTACACTTTTAAAAATTATGGTCACCACCCACAAAATTTCATGGTGCTCTAGTCTGTCATAACCTACAGTGTGAAAAACACTATTATGAAAATCATTCCTATGCCAGTTGGGGGCTAGACTAGATGACCTCTGAAATTTCAGCAAGTTCAAAGACCTTATCAACCTATGAGAAATTCTTCAATCTAATAAGTTCATTGCTCTGTTCTCAACAGCAAATACAGCTCTTCTATTATATCAGAAATGTTCTTCCCAAGAAAAAGCATAGCTACTAATTGTAACTACTTTCCTATCCTTAAGAACAGAAAAAGAAAAAGAAATGAATCTCCCTAAGGCAGAGAGGTACTCAACCACCCTAATGCCACGACCCTTTAATACAGTTCCTCATGTTGTGGTGACCCCCAATTTCATTGTTACAAATTGAACATAATTAAAGCATAGTGATTAATCACAAAACAATATGTGATTATATGTGTGTTTTCCGATGGTCTTAGGCGACCCCTATGAAAGGGTTGTTCGACCCCCAAAGGGGTCACAAAGGTTGAGAACCACTGCCCTAAGGGAAAGTACTGTCCTCTGCTGACTCCACCTATGACCTACCAGTAGCTTGACACCTGAGGCCAGGGAACACCTCATCACTGGCAGAAGAGCAACCAGAACTGCAGAAGCAGAGGGAAGTCACAGGTCCCCAGAAACACATGGTCATGCAATGCTGCCACCTTTATTCTTCTTTCTTTGGTTTAAAAAAGTCAAGACACAGTTTTTTGTTTCTTTTGATTTCACTTTTGTTCTTTTCATGTTTCTCTACTATAATCTTGCTTATATCCCTAAACTCCATCATTTCAAAGACAAAACTTAAAAAGCCATTTAAAAACTCTAGCACCACAAGAAGAGCTGACAGCCTACTCAAAGGGACACTTATGCTAATGGATCTAGTTCTCTGGGTAGCCTGTGTTCAGCTGTTTCTTCTCATCTCAGTGGAAGGTGATTGCAGACTTTCTCCTACATCAGTGATTTTCAATCTTTTTTATGTCATGAAACACATAAACTAATTACTAAAATTCTGCGGCACACCAAAAAATAAATTCTATTTTTTGCCGATCGGATAATAAAAAAGTAGGTATAATTTTGATTCATTCATACCAGATGGTTATTGTTGTGTTGGCTGTTGTCATTTTTTTATTTGACAATCTAAGGGAAGAGAGTCAGGTACTGCATGTTTGAAAATTCCTTGTGGCAGGCACACTGATGTGCACTGGTTAAAAACTGCTGTCCTATACAAATGTAGAGAGGGTGGCAGAGCACAGTAAGAAGAAAAAGCAAGCACTTTGATGTCAAAATGACCTGGTTTCCATCCTGGCTTTCATTTCATAAGTGGCCTTTGTCAATTTACTTAACTTCCAAGCCTCAGTTTTCTCATGTGTAAAATGGATGGGCTGCCACTTATTCCAAGGAAACCTATGGGGCTTCTAGGAGTTTTAGGATATTAGGATAGTAATCTCTAATGGAATTTGTGGTATTACTTGATTTAACTAGAAATAAATCAGAGCTAAGCCCAGCCACCCACTCAGAAAATGTCTTGCTTGGTTGTAGAACTTGGGTTGAGCAAAACAAACATTTGAGTGAAACAAACTTTTTAGGACCATACAGTTGACCCTTGAACAACATGGGTTTGAACTTTGCAGGTCCACTTACATGTGTATTTTTTTCCAATAAGTACTGTAAATATATTTTTATCTTCCTTATGACTTTCTTAATAACATTGTCTTTTCTCTAGGTTACTTTATTGAAAGAATACAATATATAATACATACTAGAGGCCCAATGCATGAAATTCATGCAAGGGGCTTGGCCCTCACAGCCCACCCTCTGTGGGGTGATCGAATGCAGACCCCCCCCCCCCTTGATCGCCCTGCAAAGGGTGGAGGCCCGGGTTGCCTTGAAGCCCCGCCCCCCACCCACTGGTCGTTCCAGAAGGTCATTCTGCTGTCTGGCCTAATTAGCATATTAGCTCTTTATTATATAGGATAACATACCAACTATGTCTTAATTGACAGTTTATGTTATCAGTAAAGCTTCCAGTAAACAGTAGGCTATTAGTAAAATCTTTGGGGGATACAAAGTTATACCTGGGTTTTCTATTTTTTTTCTTTCTTTTTTTTTCTTTTTTTAAAAAAATATATTTGTATTGATTTCAGAGAGAAAGGGTGAGGGAGAGAGAGATAGAAACATCAATGATGACGGAGAATCATTGATAGGCTGCCTCCTGCATGCCCCCTACTGGGGATCGAGTCTGCAACCGGGCATGCGCCTTTGACAGGAATTGAACCTGCAACCCTTCAGTCTGCAAGCTGATGCTCTAGCCACTGAGCCAAACCAGCTAGGGTTTATACCTAGATTTTCAACACCCCTAACACTCCTAACCTCCATAGTGTCAAGGGTCAACTGCTAGATAAAGAAGAAACACTGGATTTATAAAAATTCTTTTTTTATGGAAGAAAAATTCTGTGCTGAGTATAAACACACACACAAAAGGATAAGATAAATGCAAACACTTTTTTTCTATTTTGTTATTAAAATGCTACTTACAAGCTTGGAAACTTATAGCATAATTGAAGAAACAGTGAATGAAACAAAAAACAAGTAACACTGAGCTGGGTGGGAAGACAGAGCTCAACCCACAATTCTCTTGTTTAACTCCATGAGACTGGTTTAATTAAATTAAATTCATGAGGTGACACCCAAAGAGAAATGCTTATTACATGTAGTCTCTAATTCTGGTGGTTTGAAGGAGATGAGATGGAGGAATAACAGTGCTAAACAGCCAAGTTTGCCTCTGGTAGATTTTCTGATTGATTTATAACATCAGTAGGTTTATATTCTATTACTTTTGCCCCCCTGAAGGTACTTGTGATAGGTGGTAAAATGCTCAAAATACTCTCTGGTCAATGCATAACAAGTTCATCAAGAATATCTTCCAATTCATGGTTAATTTATCCTCCCCTGTACCAATAAACTCTCTACATACAAAGCAGAAAGTGACTGCTCTATAAGCTCAAAATAGCAGCACATATGGAAGACAATAACATCAATCATCCATTGAACATCTGAAATGTGGATGCTCTGTTAGTTGCTTAGAACACTTTATTTCATCTTATACTCCAGCATACTTCTGGATATACCTATGAAAGTTCCATATGTGAGTCCAAGGTTACACCGCTTATAAGTACAGATACAAGATCAAGTAAGGGTCAGCTAGCTTCAGAACCCATGCTACTATTTTAGGCTCATCCTTCTATATAGCAACAAAAGTTCCCACTTTACCAACTAATGCATAAACAAGAAAAGATAGAAAGCATGGTGACATTAAATTGAAAAACTGTATATTTAAAAAGAAAAAATCTCCTTTATTCTCTGGGATTAGCATGGCTCTTCTAGATACTTCTTTCCTTATACACACCACACACACACACACACACACACACGTGCATGCTCACACATGCACAGGGTCAAAGCCTCACTTGACTGTAATGCCTTAATGGCAATACTAGTATTAATTTTGGAATACACGTAATTCACAAATATGCCATGCAATTGCTTCAGGATCTTCAGCAGACCTCTCCCATCATTTGAATTTTCAGGGTCCTTGTCAGTAACATGGAGCCATCATAAAACCTATTATGTGATTCTGAAAAGCCAGACAAATGATATCTCTGCTAAATGGAAGAGGAGTAACTTTCAGAAAAAGAATGAATTCTAAAAGAAAAAAATTATCTATATAGAAATAGCCACTCTTATTTACATCATTAATAGAATTTGGACTTTATTTGAGCAGACAATAGAAAACCGCAAAGGGTTTGGGTAAGCAAGGGTAAGGCTGCTCCACAAAGAATGTAGCAAGAAAGTGGACTGAAGTGGCCAGACCAACAACAGATGTGTAGACAAGAAGTTACAAATCCCTTCTATTGTAATGTGTAGGAGTGGTAGGAGATGGTTAAGGAATAAAGAAATAAGAAGAGTAATTATTGCCAAAACCGGTTTGGCTCAGTGGATAGAGCGTCGGCCTACGGACTGAAAGGTCCCGGGTTCGATTCCGGTCAAGGGCATGTACCTGGGTTGTGGGCACATCCCCAGTGGGAGATGTGAAGGAGGCAGCTGATCGATGTTTCTCTCGCATCGATGTTTCTAACTCTCTATCTCTCTCCCTTCCTCTCTGTAAAAAATCAATAAAATATATTAAAAAAAAAGAAGAGTAATTATTAAGGGAAGAAACCAGAAACACCAATCAGAAAAAATATATGCACCCCTATGTTCATAGCAGCACAATTTACAATAGCTAAGATTTGGAAACAATCTAAGTGCCCATCAGCAGATGAGTGGATTAAAAAACTGGTACATCTACATAATAGAATACTATGCCGCTATAAAAAAGAGAGAACTCTTACCATTTGCAACAGCATGGATGAACCTGGAGAGCATTATACTAACCAAATAAGCCAGTCAGAGAAAGATAAATATCACATGATCTCACTCATTTGTGGAATATAATGAACAACATAAACTGATGAACTAAAATAGATCCAGAGACATAAAAGCATCGAACAGACTGTTGAGTCTCAGAGGAAAGGTAGGGAGGGTGGAAGTGGGAGGTGATTAAGAGATCAACCAAAGAATTTGTATGCAACCATATAGGCATAACCAAAGGACACAGACAGTACAAGGTGGGGACACACGCTGGAGTGGGGAGCTGCTGGGGAGAGGTCAATGGGGGGGAGGGGACAGAGACATATGTAATACTTTCAACAATAAAAAATTTAAATTTTTTTAAAAGTAATTAATATGTTATAAAATCTTTAAAAATTTGAAACACTATGGATGAATCTCACTACTTAGGACCCATCCTAATGAAATAATCAGAGATAGGCACAAAGTTTTATAAGGATATTTATCCAAATGTTTATTATGATAGTAAAATATTACATTAAATGTCTCTTTAAGGGATGGATCAAAATTCTGGTATATCCACATGATAGACTAAAATATGTATACACACATATAAAATTATGTTTTCAGATACATAATGGCACAGGGAAATGTCTATGGTGGAGAAACCAAGATGGCGGCATAGGTAAACACCAGAGATTGCTGCCTTGCACAACCACTTCAAAAATATAACTAAAAGACAGAACGGGCATCTTCCAGAACCACAGGAAGGCTGGCTGAGTGGACATACTACAACTAGAAGGAAAGGGAAAAGCACACTGAGACTCAGAGGAGGTGCGGAAGTAAAGTGCAGAGGTACAGAGGTGGACACGGAAAGGGCTGGCGGCTGAGGACACGGTTGGCTTTTTCAATCGGGAGGGAGTCTCAAGCTCCCGACTGCTCTTAACTCCAGTTCTGGGCGAGTCTCTGGGGACCCTGACTGATACGGCTAGACTGTCAGGCATCATTCGAATCTTAAGGGTGGCTTTCTCTCAGAGGTGCTTGCAGCGATTACCCAGACACTGAGACTTGGGGCCTCTTAGGGGAGGACTGACGATCACCCATAGCTGTTTGCTCCACCCTATTGATCCCTAGGACCCCACCCCACCCAAGCTGTGCATGGAGGTTTTTGCAATTTGAAAATTACCTACCAAACTTGCAGCCAGCCCAAGGCCCCAGGGCAACTTGCATTCCTTCACAGCTGAGCTCCTGCTGAGTAGCCTCAGGCAAAGGCTAGATTAGCACCTCCTGAAAGATCCAGGAGCCAGTATACCCTGTGGTCAGAGTGGGACCATCCAGATTGCAGCCCCTAGGAAGCATAAGGGACACACTCCGGGGGCAGACTCAGTGAGCAACAAAGCCCCACTGAAGCAAGTCTCGCCCCGGAGGGGTGTCTCCAGCACAGAAGTTCTCCCACTGAAGACACAGCTGATTCTCTCA
>NW_006296096.1:1088347-1093800 GCF_000327345.1 Myotis davidii
AAAGAACCCATTGTGACCCTCGAGTCAAAAAGTTTGCCCACCCCTGGATTAGACAAAGATCTTATATGCATGTATGTATTACCTATGGACAGACAATAGGGTGGTAAGGGCAGAGGGTGGGGTGGGAACCGGGTGGAGGGGAAGTTATGGGCGGGGAAAGGAACAAATGTAATAATCTGAACAATAAAGATCTAATTTTAAAAAAAAATAAATTAAAAAGAAAAGAAAAGAAAAAAGAAGTGTCTATGGTATCAAGTTAAATAATAAAGACAGGATACAAACCCCTAGGTTCAGTGTAATACAAATTTCACTTATATATATATGTAAAGGGGAGAAAAACACTGAAATGAAAAATACCAAAAATACCAACAGTGGTATTGGATTGTGGTGGTTTTTTTTAAATGTCCTTATTTATATTTTATTGTATTTTATAAGTTTTTTAATAATGTTCTGTCATAAAATGTACTTTATGAGGTTCTGCCATGAAATGAACCATATGAAATACCATTTTGCAGGAGAAAATGGTCAAATGTTGGCACTTTCATATATTTTAACTTAATATTATGTCATCAACAGAAAATTAAAACAAGGTGTTGCTTAGGTAGGATTAAGAAACTATCTTTGAAAGTATATTACTGTTTGGATGACTCAATGAGAATAAAACAAGAAAAGAATAAACGGCTAAATCACATAGGTTCTAAGGGCCTAGTATATGGTGCATGTGTCTTATCTGCTACAAAGATTCTTAACCGGTTTCCAGCAAGCCTAAAATTAAATATTTTGCTGATAAAATCTAATACAAAATTACAAATAGCACTCTAAAGGTCTTGATTAGACATTGCTGCTCCTCTAGAGAACCTAAAACTTTACTGTATTCACTGACATTCCATACTTAAGATGTAATTAGTCACTCAAATTATTGACAGTTCACTGAAAATATTTCTTCAACTGACAACTTCTTGGTCTATGTTCTGATTAATATATAACAAAGTACTTTCTTTAAACAAGAGGTAAATAGTCAAGATATCAAATGAACTGGAATGGAGCATGTTGCTTAACTGATAGGTGAATTTTTAACGCTTTCTATAGCTTTTTTTTTAAATGGTAGAACTATCTACTTTATAATGAGCAATAGGATTGTCGTTTCCCCTTTCAGTCTTAAGAGATAAAGAATTCAACAGTTCCAGTTTAAGTTCTGGGAGAGTAAGTTCTCACATAATGTCATTACCAAACCACATAGTGTGATGGCCAGCTTTGCTAGGGCCCTCAAGTTGTTAAAAATCTCCTAAGACAAAAAAGCATATTTAATCTGTGAAGTAATAATTATAATAAGGCAACCATCACTTACCTGTTTCTATATGGTGACAAAAAAACAAGAGAAAGAAAAATCTTTGGTCTAAGATAAAAAAAAAAAATACCCTGGAACCCAATCTTGCTGGGTTGGGTCGGTGTTAAGGCATTGATAAATAAAGAAAAGAAAATATTATTCACTTATTATTCACTTCATTTTTTTCACAAATATGATCTCCTCTGACGTTTCTGTCTTTTCCCCCACAACTTGCGTGAACACACACACACACACACACACACACACACACTCCTGTCTTCTCTTTTACCTTTAAATTCTGTCACACTATTATGCTGTGGGGACCTCATCACATTTTCTTGAGACCCCAAGTTCCTCCATTAACATTTCTGAAAGATTAGCAGTCATTAAGAAACGAATGGAAATTATATAAGATTTTTAAATCTTCTAAAATGTTTGGCTACTTGAAAAAATAACTGTGAAACTTAATAATAGGTTAGAATTTAATTCCATTATCATCAAATATGTCACAGTCCACATATAAAGATTCCTAAAACAGTCTATTAAACTTATAACACACTAGTTTTGTTTTCAAATATCTTTAGAGTAAAAGAGCCAAGGTTTTATAAAAATCTTAAAGTTTAAATGATTTTATATAACTCTTATATTTTTGTTGATTTTATAATTACAAGAGTCATTTAAAGTTATTCTAAAAGTAAACACTACATAATTTAGAGTTTAAGCAAAAGTAAGTTTCCAATAATCCCACTGAGATAACCAGCAATAACTCATTTCTACTTCTCCAAGTCTTCTACACATACATAGTTTCTTGCATGCTCTCTGTCTCTGTCTTCTTTTCTTTTCTTTTTTAAAGTATATTTGTATTGATTTCAGAGAGGAAGGAAGAGGGAGAGAGAGAAACATCAATGATGAGAGAGAATCATTGATCGGCTGCCTCCTACATGCCCCCCTACTGGGGATCAAGCCCACAGCCCGGGCATGTGCCCTTGACCGAAATCGAACAGGGGACCCTTTAGTCCACAGGCAGATGCTCTATCCACTAAGCCAAACCAGCTAGGGCTCTGTCTTTCTTTTTCTTCCCCTCTTTGAAATACATCTTGGTGTCTCTTTATAATAGTATCTAAGTTCTTTCATTTACATAGATAAGAAACTAGCTTAAGAGGTGAGCTATCTTGAGATGCACAATAAGCAGCAAACTACAAAGATATTTAGTGGTCATCTTTGCCAGTGTGGACAGGCTATTTCCAACTCTGTTATCTATATAAAATTTTTGGAAAATATATTTAAAGGAAGTAAGGGTAGTAATCCAAATTTTAAATAAAATACCACAAAATCAAACTAAGATAATGGAGGTTTTAGTACCGGAGCAGTTCCCATATTTTTTAAATGACACTTAGTGTTTAAAGCACTGGAGACTGACCTAGCTTCCCTGGGCTGCTGTCCTTGGCAAGTGGGTGTCCCTTAGCATTCCTCAAGTCAGCAGGCCCTTGAAATGAAGCACAATAACAAGGTTTTAATGAGCGATATAACCCTTCCCCATTCAAAAGGTAAAAGACATCTGCTTAAAAAAGCAAATAAACCACAGGAATGGGTTCAGCAATAGGCCTGGAGGATTTCAGAGATACACTCCTTGCTTATCAAAATAAAAATCACAACAGAACAATTGTTTCAACTTGACACTATGTGTTCTGAACTGTTCTACAGTCTCCAGATTAACTGGCGTGGAGTCCCACCAAGCTCATGAAGAGAGAAACTCGGGACTCCGGCAACACGGTTGGTGTTTGCTGTCCTCCCAAACTAGAGGGCTCTCCCAGCAAGGACAAGGAGAACTCGGCAGAACCACACACTCCTGGGCTTCCTTTACTGGTAGTATTTCTCAGACTTATTTTTAAATTTTAGATTGCATTTAAAAAATCAGACTCCAAGGATCTTTTCCTATTTGCTTTTGTTGTTGTTGTTTTACTAAAAAATTGGTCTTCACTTATTCTCTTTATGGTATCACCCCTGCCCAGTTACATTTTATAGCTACCATCTTCCCCTGGAATCTGTGACCACTCACTTGGGTTATTAGATTACTCTGATTAGATTGTCAAACTAATCATGTGAACACTCAGGCATTTTAAGTTATGTTCCAAGGAGGTGGAAAGACAAAATTCTTTCTTTTCTGGCACAGGCTTCTTCCACCCACTGAATCCCGCTAAATCTCTTGGGTTTGCCAAGGTCCTGACCTTCCAGTCTCCACAACAGAGGGTGATGTTTGGCGGGAGAAAGACCCAGCAGATTAAGGCCTCTGTTCAACAAACATTTGCTCACCCACTCCAACCAGAGTGAAACAGTTTGCTACATGCTGCCTGCCCAGAGTAACATTTAGGGACCTCTGGGAAGCTTGTTCAGTGATGGCTAAGAATTAGATATCTCATATCAAGGTAAATAGAAAGTCCAAATGCATTGTACATCATGGAAAACTAAATGAATTTACTTAACTCCCAATTTCACATGAAAACCAGCACAAGTCTCATGAAATAGAATCTGAGTGTGATTTGCCAAACAAAAAAAACCAAAAACAAGTTTACTCACGCCCTAGCCAGTTTTGCTCAGTGGTTAGAACATGGGCCCTCAGGGTTCAACTACAGTCAAGGGCACATACCTCAGTTGCAGGCTGGATCCCCCACCAGGATTGTGGCCCGTGGGGAGGCAATCAATGTGTCTCTCTCGAATCCTCACATCCATGTTTCTCTTTCTCTCCCCTCCCTTTCCACTCTCTCTAAAAATCAATGAAAAAAAATATACTTGGATGAGGATTAACAAAACAAACAAACAAATAAAAACCTTTACTCAACCTTGTGTTGTTGGGTGTTCTTAATCTAGTCTCTTAAATTCAAAAACTCTCTGGCATAAGGCATCATTTTCTTGTTTTACTTTGCATAGCCTGTGACCATTGAGTTTAGAAATTTAGACTTTCAGTATGCCCTTTATGTCAAGAAAATTTCTGGCTGTCTTTTCCCATTTCCCACTCCCTTTCCCTATCAAGAATCATCTTCCAACCCTCACCCCTAACCCTTGGGATATCTGCAAATCTGAAAAGACAAAAAGAAAAAGAAAAACATGAAGCTGCGGGGGAAATGTCCAAATTATGTGGTCCACACTCCTTCATCTTCCTCTCCAAGACCAGAGGAAGGAAATGGGGGCTGGGGGTGAAGGGGAGGGGATGCAGGGTGTGGGAGCGTGGGTGGCTGGGTGTGTGTGTGTGTGTGTGTGTGTGTGTGTGTGTGTGTGTGAGTTGGGAAAGGGGGGAGGCGATCTGTCTAAGCTAATTCCCCAAAGTCCTCTGCTCCTGGAGCGGTTGGATGAGCAAGACCAGGGCATGTCCAGGTTGCTCTAGCATAAAGTTCCCGTTTTTATTTAGTTATTTTTTTCAGTAGTAAAATCAGCTTCTTTTTTAACCCCCCAGAAGAATCCGAGGCGCCCGGCTGCTATTGCCAGTGACAAGAAGCAGGAGCGGCGCTTTCAGCTGCACGTGCCCAGCCTCACCGCAGTCCAGTCGCCTAGGGAAACCCTGGCATTCCGGGGTGACTGGACAGCGATCTGGGGTGGGGAGCTGACGGTGCGGGGGAGACCCTAGCAAGGCGAGCGCGGCGGCCCGGGCGGGCGGGAGGCTCCAGATCCCACAGCCCAGCGGGTGGCGAGATTTACAGCACTCTCAGGCGGAGCTTTCTCCTTTCTCCCCTCTCCCCCACCCCCTTTATTCTTTTCTTTTTCGCTCGACTACCCGCGGCTGGGGCCGGGCCACCCGGGCACTTGCTGGGAGCAGCGGCGATTAGTGCCCTAATCCGTAGTCCTGATCCGAGGAGCGGGTGTCCCCAGGCCGGGCGGGGACCCGACCAGGGAGTGGGGGACGCGGAGGCCAGTCCCAACGTCCCGCGGGCAGGTCCGTCACATCGGGTATCGTGGGAACCCGGGACCTCCGGACTCAGAGCAGCGGCTGTCAGTTCCCCGGTGGAGACTCCGCCAAACCGTGGCGCGCGGGAGAGGAAGGGGTGGGGAGGCTGGACTAGGGCTGTCGCGAGGACACCTCCGAGAGTGGAACAGCGACCCCCGCCCTCCCGGGCCCTCCCAGCGCCGAGGG
>NW_006296096.1:1094028-1102697 GCF_000327345.1 Myotis davidii
CTGCCCCGCCCACCGGCCGCCCCGCCCACCGGACGCCCCGCCCCTCCGGGCCGGTCACTTCCAGGCTCTGGCTCTTTGGTGGGAGGGCTGCACCCAGACACAGAACCCAGCATGGGTCTCTGTCCTGCCTGGATGGGTCGTGCTGAAGGCACAGGTGGGCTGGCCACCCTTTCCTGCCTTTTCCTGACACTTGGGTTTAGGCTTCTTCAACCCTGTAAGAATGTACACATGCACACACACAGTTATACACAAAACACAAACATTCTCATGTTCAGTCACACACAAACGCACACATTCATATAGTCACACACAAACACACACTCATATGCAGTCACACACAAACTCAGACATACACAAAGACATGAAGTAGACACACGAACACCTCTGTATACAGCACACACAGAAACACATTGAAGGCACAAAGAGCAAAAACAGTGATGGTGACAATAGCTTAGTGCTTGTGGTTTCCTTCTTAAAAAAAAAAAAAAAAAAAAGGAAAATCTTAGCTGAAGGCTGGAAGAGGCCTTAGAGGTCAGCTGTGACAGATGAGGAAACTGAAGCCAGGAGTAGGATTTACCTAAAGCCAAGAGTAGAAGGTCAGTGAGGCACTCTGATCAGAATGAGCATTTACAGTCTCCCAACCACTCCAAGTTTCTCTTGCAGCAGAAATTAGACTGGTGCCAGGTCTGTTAAGAGGCAAAAGTCCTTGCACTTTGGAGAGCAGAAAAAAAAGACATAATATGTGCAACTTTGCTGACAAGTTGGGGGTAAGGACAGGATGTGGGCTAAGTCAAGTCCATGGAGGCAAAAATGGATAGCAAAGCATACTGGAGTCCCTACAGAGCAAACTTTTAGAAAAACATTTAACCACACCATGGATTTAGGGCTGTGCTTGCTGCCATAATACCAATAAAGCAATAATACCTAAATTTGTTTTCACTGTCACCCTTGTCTTAACCCCTCATATGTGTTATTTTCTTTTAATCTTCACACATTTCTCTCGTGGGTGGAAACTGGGACTCAGGGAAGCACATAATTACCATGTTGCAGAATCTGGCCCAAGACCCTTGTTCTGAACCCTAACTATGAAGAGTGTACAGTGTAAGAGGGCAGAATGAAGGAAATGTTAGCTGCTGCCACTAATACTTGTGCTAATAGTGCTCTGTCGGCTGGAGCCACCAGGGAAGGCTTGATGGGAAGCACCTTAAAGAGTTGTGGTTAGGCAGAGACAAAAGGTATCATCTCCAGGCTGGAGGATTACAATGAGGAAAAAAAAAAGGTGTGTGTGGGGGAGGATTTTACAGCTTTTCCAGGAAATCGCAGTTATTAACAATGGTGACATTACTTCTTTTCATAAAACATCTTTTGGGGATAAATTGTTTCAATGTCATACAATTCCCATTTGTCCTCGATGAAATAGCTTTTTGTGGAGCACCTATATGTTCCCAGCACAATGCAGACACATATGGAGCCAAATGTTTCCACAAGATCATTAATCAGCCAGCAAATTGCGATTAGGATGCGTGTTTTCCCCATAGAACAATGTTATATTGTTGGCTTTCTGGGTCGCCTCACAGAAGTTTTATAATGTAACTGAAATGCTATATAGTTGCAGTAGAAAACAACATCGAAGCAATGCTAGGAAAAAGTGAAAGCACCCGAAATAAAGCTTAAGAAGAAACTGTGTTTCAGTAGAATGCCTGGTAAGGAAGGTTAAGAGATTGAAATACCAGATTCTGAAAAAGACAACTTCACAATTTTAAAGATTTATGTGGTTTCCTGACACTGGCTCTTTATCATGAAGCCCTCATTTCAAAATGTTTAGTTTCTTTCTTTCTTCAGTTCTGATATATCACTAGCCCTGCTCTAAGGCTCTCCAGCCATGATGAAGGCCATTTCAAGCGAACAGCAGAATGGGAAAAAGTGAGGATAGAAGGAGGTGGTGGTGCTGGGCAACAGGTAGAAAAGTGGGAGATTTTCTGAAGATTTGGGAGTAGAATTATGAAGAGGAAGGGGGACAAGGTTGAAAAGATACATGAGTAAGAGTGGGTGACTGCATTACAATGGAAGGAGACAGAGGCAAAGGGGAATGTGGTGCTTCCCCAAAGGAAGATAAAAGTTGGCGAGGAAATCCATGGGGCCATTTCCCACACAAATCACCAGTACATAGACATGAGATGGTGGACATGAGACATGAGAAACCACCGTGTGTGTGTGTGTGTGTGTGTGTGTGTGTGTAAAATCTTACATCTTTTATGTGTACACACATATACAAATATACATATGTATATTCTTATTATGTGCTGTTGTTGGCTTGTTAATCCTCACCTGAGGATATTTTTCCCATTGCTTTTTATAAGAGAGCATGGATGAAAAAGAGGGCGGGAGGGAGAGGGAGAGAGAGAGAGAGAGAGAGAGAGAGAGAGAGAGAGACCGATATAAAAGAGAAACATCAATTGGTTGCCTCCCAAACGCACCCGGATATAGTGGGGGATCGAACCTGCAACCCAGGTACTTGCCCTTGATCAGGAATTGAACCCTGTACCCTTTGTTGCAAGGGCTGACACTCCAACCACTGAGTCACACTGACCAGGACTCTTATTATGTTTTCAGATAAAAGGACATTTCTTCCTAAGTCAGGTCTTTGTAACTCAGAAAGCACATGGGTAAGTTTTATCTTGACCATTGGAAGATCACATTCCTTCTAATCACCACCCACTCCCGCTTCCATGCAACTGCAGGCCCTTTCTCCCACCAACTTGACTGTGGGAGATTTAAACACAGGAAAACATATTGACTGTCTATGTGGTTTAAAATAGAAAATATGATTTAAAACAACTTTTTGTGTGATGCTCCTAGAAATCCAGTGTTACCTGGGAGCATGTGCTAGTATCCAGCCCAGCTAAAGAGCCTAAATGTTGCCGCCTTCCTCGGAGTCCTGGAGAAGGGATTTCACAGACTCAGGAAGGAACTTGGACTATTGAGTCATGGTGCAGATGTGCAATGACCAGAGAAAGAATGCTTAATGGCCTTCTTTTTTAAAAAAGACAAAACCCTTGTTTCTTTAACTTGCTGTCTTTTCAAGGACCTGAGAATGACCCTCCTTCCTGCTACAGGGCCCTTCCGTGATGACCTACTAGGAGGTTTCCTTTAGCTGACTTGGATTCTTTTTGATATTTTTCTTAGTCTGAAAAACACTACCAGTTCTCATTTTTTTAAAAAAAGATTAAATTCTTGATAAAACCTTGAAGTCTCTCTGGTTGGCTTATTCTAGAAAGTCTAACAATAAGGATTATAGAAAAAACATAGAGAGTTTTATGTCAATAGTTAATAATAAAACTTGTTTTTAGATATGGACATGTTGTATATTAATTCAGAGGTGATACTACATAATTATTTTTAGCCATGAAATCTGTTTATCAAAGCGTGTCCCATGGACCACCTACTTCAGGGCTAACTCAGTGGTGGTGGTCGGGGGCAAGCAGGAGAGCCGGGTGGGGGCCCCTGGGACTCATCAACAATGAACACAAGCAGAATTTAATTTCTAATTCCTGCAGCCTACAGTTGAGACTCTAAACTCTGGACTTGGAAGTACATGCCCAAATGATAAGCAGGGATACAGCTCAAGAAATAGAAATATTGTGTCAAGAGTCTAACAAAATGATTGGTATATAATAAACATTTAAAAAAAAAAACAACAGTAGCCATGGACATCATTGTGTGATGATGAAAAGTAACATAGCAATGTCCCTCTGGAATAAGTTCATGAGGTGTTTCTTAACTGTTGTTTAGAAGATTTGACACTTCCCAAACAGAAAACTTTATACCCCTAGGGGTTAAGAAAAGAATAATAAAGATTTTTCAATCATATACTTTCACTCTAAGGAGAATGAATCTGTAAGTATTTGCTGTTTCTTCATCAGCTTTTTCTTCCATAAGCTATACATTAATGGAAACCAGCCTCGCCTAAGCCCTATCTCAACTCATCCAAGGAAAGGGCTGCTGTTTACTTGTGGTTGACAGAACATTCCCAATAACCCCCTGCTTGCAATCTACAATTCTTTGCCAAATTCATAAGGAAAGCCCTGTTTTCCTGTCCTCCAGGGAATGACAGTGGCTGGCTAGAATCCGACTGGTACAAAGGTGATGCAAATGTGGCTTCCAGAAGGCAGTGGGATGGCCAGATCTGGCCACCCAGGGCTGCTGTCTGCCAGCCATCACACATCAGCTAATCAAGAACCAACCAAAATTAACTGGAGTATTTTCTTTAACCCTATGTGAGTTTTTATTTAAAAACTGGGAAATATGTGAACAGCCACAAAACAACGTTAGTCACCAACATTAATTGAAGAAGAAAAAAAGCTTTCATTTTGGGAGAAATGGCATATCAGTGTGTTATTACATCAGTGATAACAAGATACAGCAACACAAAAATGACACCAGGTTGGGAGGAAGAGGTGAAAATTACCTTTCATTTAACATTTCTTATATGTTGGATACTTGGGTAGGCTTTGACTCTTCCATGTTCTTCCATGTATTTATTGCCAGGGTTGCATGATTTTGAAGTTATGATTCTAGTTGAGCACTGAAGAGAATGTAAATCTGCCATATGAGAAATTCACTTTCCATATCTTTGCTTTTTTGCCTCCATATAAGTCCCACAGCATTTTGTTTAAGCTGCTAACATAGCATTGATCATGGTATACCTTGGATCTGCTTTATTGGCATACAGATTTAGTTCAGGTAACAGATTCTCAGTTCCTGGGGGAACTGTTCACCCCTGCCCTAACTTTGTTTTGTTAGGTTCTGTATTTGTCTACTTGCCACCCATTAATTAAAGGACCAGACTAAAGGCCACAGTTGTTTACAGCGCCCCTGCAATCAAGAGCCATACTCTGAACCACCTCCTCATCTACTCTTCCACACTAAGCCACTATTTTCCCTGCCCTAACTCAGGCCCCTATGCCTCAAAGCCCCAGAGTTATTCAAACCAGCCAATCCTAAGCTGTTTTCCCAGCCCCACTTCGCCTTTTCCACAGAGACCCCTAATAGAGGCTAAGGTCTATGCTTTCCCCGTGTGCCTTCCTGACACTGGTGCTTCCCTCTGTGGCCTGCATGGCACTCCATGCCTCTTGTTTCTAGGGGGACCGTGAGTTGAAACTTTTCTTTCAATAGCATTGACCCCTCCATGTTGTCACTTGGTCACCCTTATAAAGCAAGACCCAGAAACAAATCAATTCCTCTGTTTTTCACAACCCAGCACCATATCTGTATTCGGCTATAAAACAACTGTCTGTTGAACTGCATTGTTGAATATCTTCAAAGTAAAAAGTGGTCATTTAAACTCACATTGTGCAAATCCTGAATTATAAATCCTCACCATATGAATACAGCCAAAACGTTAGCTGAGGTAAGAGGGTTACCAAAGGACAAAATGGCCAGAACTTTTAGAAAATGTTTAGGTTTTCTTGAATTTTTGGTTCATTTCTTTTAAAACTGTTTTTGAGTTTCACTTTTGCTTTTTTCCATGTTCTGTCTTAAACTCAGATTATTGTCCTCAAACTCTGTTTATGAGCCTTGTAAGTACTTGGGTGATACATATACATGGAACAGATTGGGTGCTATTTATTTGTTTGGTTTAATCCAACAAAAATTAAACTTCCTAAAGCAAATAACATTTTTTAAAAATCCAAAAGGAGATGCCAAAGAGAATTATTAGTGGTTTATAGTAAGGCATAAGTCTGAGAGAAGAAACCATTCATGAAAGTCAGCTTTTCATCAGTAATAGTTAAAAAGTAACAGTAAATTGCCCTAACAGGTTTGGCTCAGTGCATAGAATGTCGGCCTGTGTACTGAAGGGTCCCAGGTTCGATTCTGGTCAAGGGCATGTACCTTGGTTGTGTGCACATCCCCAGTAGGGGGTGTGCAGGAGGCAGCTGATTGATGTTTCTCTCTCATTGATGTTTCTAGCTCTCTATCCCTCTCCCCTCCTCTCTGTAAAAAATCAATAAAATGTATTTAATAAAAGAAAAAGAAAAAAAAGTAACAGTAAATTCCAAGCCAGTATCATTTGGTTGGAACAATTGGTTAGTAAGGCCCTGACAACTGCTGCAATGTTTCTTTGTCACCCACCTCCCCTGATAACTTAGCCCATTTTTCCCAGCCGTCACTGATAAGGCCCCAGAGGGCTCCCCGTTTCTGTACGTGTCATCACTACAGCCTCCGCGCCTGCATGAGAACCCATGGTGCACTTCCACCCTGAGACGACGAACTGAGGAGCAGTTTTCAAGCCAGCAGGAAACTGAATGTACTTACTAGTCTTCTCAAGCCAGTGAGTATATTAGTTATTTGTCTAAATATTTTTACAGCCTTCCTATGGTTCTTGATGCCTGGAATGTGTATTAGAACGTTTGTTGAAACCACCAAATACCTGAAAGTTGCCATACCTAACTAGTCACAGCTGTAGTATTAAATCCATCCCAACTTTTCCCCTTCTATATACAGCGTTCACTGGAGCCATAATATTATACATTCTTGGAACAGATGCTACTCATAAATGGAATGAATATCTTTTCCAGAGAACCTTGCCTTATTTGTGGTCATGGGCCACCAGTTTATTTTATCAGGGACCACCTGTTTATCAGAAGGTAAATCTACATATGAGATTATGATGAATTTTGTATGCTGAAGGATTAATTTAAAATATAGAACATTTTCCAGCTACTAATTCTTTACTGCTTCTTATAATAAACTCTTCCAATATTATTATCATTGCTTTTACTTTTCCCAGAATTTCTATGAACTGGGCACTAGCACAGGCAGAACAGAGAGGGTTGCAGACTGAGGAATGTGAGGACAAAATATTCTAATGTTGAAGCAATTGCAGAACTGTAAATCTGATTTTCAGCCATTGATGTAACATGTTAAGGTTTTAATAACTATGTTTAAGGGAATATACTTAAAATTTAAAAGACAGATAGATTATATTAGATGTAGATTTGAAACACTAATATAAAAACAATAAGAAAGAACACTACAGAAACCAATATATCAGTGCTTTGGTAAAACAAAATATTCTCCTCTTCCTCATAAAGATGACGACCAGAGTTTAGTATCATAAAATCCTACCTGGCATTTAAATTAAAGGCCATGAAACATCTTTAGTTCACAGTTAACTCACACTGCTACTCACTAAAGTATATTTATTTACCATTCCTGTTTTTCAGGTTATGTGCTATATTTTGTGTTTTATGCTACAGTAGACACTATTCCTACCAATATCTCAAAATCAGTGTGGGCCTTCCTGCAGCATTCCTATAAGCACAAAGGCCTCAGTCATCATTCAGATTGTACATATCTCAATGGCAGGCTACATGATGACAACTGCCATTCACAGCATCAACCATGCAAACTAGAAATGCCATTGTCTGATCTGTTAAAGTATAAGTGGTAAATTTATAGACCATTTGAAAAAAAAAAATAATGGTTAACTGTTATTGGCTAGGAAGCTGGAGGTGGGGCTCAGAAATCTGTGTTTTAAACAAGTTTCCTGAATCTAATGAGCAACCAAGTTTGAGAGCCACCTTTCCTAATATTAACTTGCTACTGTCAGGCTCTCTTAGAAATACCCTTTCTGGGTCCGCATATCTCATTAACTACAAAGCAATTAGCTGCCCCCTTAGGGGAAGCTAAATGCATTCATTCACAGTAAAGTGCTTCCCAATTCCCCTGCTTGTCAAAAGGAACATAACCTGAAGGAAGAAGCACTTAGGCTCTGAAGTCAGGGAGATTTGGGTGGATCTCCATGCTGCCATTTATCAATAGCGTATCTCTAGGCAAATCTCTTCAGTTCTCTGAGCCTGTTTCTTTATATGATAACAAACCACAATCTTGTTATGAGGATTAAAGGAGATATTTTGTGAAGGCGTTTAGTACAGAGTCAACATTCCATAGAGGTTAGTTGTTCTGATGCTGCACCCTTCGTGGGGCTCATGTGAGAATGCATGAAAGAAATGCAAAGCACTTGGCACAGCATCACACTCTGCAAACCACAGCCATTAGTAGCCTCAATTTCGGGGACTAAATATAACCGATGAGCACAGTTCCCTCGTTTGTCAAGAACCAAAGGAGGAAACTATTTCTATATTCATTTGCTTTTCATAGGAAAAATGTTACAGAGATTCTAGATGATTATCAAATTTTAAGAAAGACTATTCCACTTAGCTTTTTAATCAGAAAACAAGATTGTGGTTTTCTCCTTCCCTCCGTCCCTTCTTTCCCCCCCTTCCCCCCTCCCTTCTCTTCCTCCCCCCTTCCCTCCCTCCCTCCTTCCATACAAGAAAATGGAATTACAAAGAACATACGCATTTTCAGGTTAAAAGAAATTGCTAGAGCTCCTTAAAGTTGGTAAAATATAATAAAGAGTTATTATTTAAGGCAGGATATTTAAAGATACCTTCATTTTCCCATGAAGCCCAGATATCACAAGATTCTAAGAGAACACTTTAATGAGAAAACTCTTATTTAATGTGAGATGTTAAGTCTCAGAGCTTAATGTGAGCATATGGCTCTCTCTCTCTCTCTCTCTCTCTCTCTCTCTCTCTCTCTCTCTCTCGTGTGTGTGTGTGTGTGTGTGTGTGTGTGTGTGTGTGAGTGAGACAGATAGAAAT
>NW_006296096.1:1102733-1120372 GCF_000327345.1 Myotis davidii
AGAGAGAGAGAGAGAGAGAGAGAGAGAGAGAGGCAGTAATCCACCTTTCAGGATTTGGAAGAGTAGTTTTGGTCCAGCAACAAGAAGGTAAATAAGTGTGTTAGAAATCTTGACAAAAATACTATGGACAAAATAGCCATCTGATACTAAATCAAAGATATTTTTAAAACATACATGAGCAGGATAAATTTGCAGGACTCTTTCTTTGGATACTTGCAAATATTCAACCTGTGACTATGACATTACTTCACTGCCTTTCACCTTTATCTTCCAAAGTTAATGGGAGGGCACAAAACTAGGCAACTGGCCAAAGTAAAAGTAATGCGACCATATTAGAAAATTACTGAAAGTTTCAGTGATTTCACATTATCTTGGGCCAGACTGGCCTGAACATTCAGACGAGCCAGGCTGGCCATTGGGGCCTGGCTTCCACGAGTTCCCAAGAAGACAATGTGTCACCAAGCATACAAGCGGTCAGAGCTGGGCAGTGCTGGTGGGCACAGCTCTGCATCTACACAAACACAAAATGATTTCCAGAGAAAGACAGCAGGCTCTGCAGTTGTGCTCACCTCCCGCTGCCAGGAGTCCCCACATGGAAGAGGAATCTAAGAGGGCAGAGGAGGAGAAAATGGCAGCTGAATAGGCAGACCTGTCGGGCACCTCATCCCAGGCCCAGGCTGGAAATAAAACTAAATTGGAGAACATTCACCTGGAATTTCCAACTGTGGTCCAGCTGAGGAGGGGACTTACAAGGAAGGACAACACCTGAAGACTGGTAGGAAGGGCAAGATCTTGGGAGGTGGAGAGCCCCGAGAGGAGGGGCCTGAGCTACAGGGAGAACTGTTCCAGGAGCAGAGGCAGGGCTCCACACATTGGCAGGAAGGGGTGAAGGTGAGCTGACCAGCAGCACTTCCTGACTCACAGGGCATGACCTGCAGTGCCCCTATCATGCAAGCAGCTGCAAAAGGTAGCAGGATTTCTGGCAGCAGCGGAATCTAGACCGAGCAGACTAGAGCTGGTGGAGGAGAGAGCCCCAGTTTCCATTGCCTTTTTATTTTTATCTCTAAACCCAGAGAACAGGAGTTTTCATTTGCAACTACTCACCCGAGGCTTTGGCACAGGGAGGGAAGTATATACTTGAGGTGCCTGAGGACAGGCGGGGGTGGGAAGCATGGCAGGGAGACTTGGAAAAGCAGTAACCAGGAGTCCTGCATTGGGTGGTTCATACTCTTCAAACTGAAGCGGCCATTTTCCCTGGAGGGAGCTACCTCCTCCCAACAGCTAGAGGACAGGTAAAATGGGGGAAAAAAAACCCACCCTAGGTGATACAGCCTGCCACACCCTGCATTTTGAGCTTTACTGAGGAAACAAAGGCCGAGGTCAAGCTTATGGGTCTGAACAGTCTCAGGGAACCCTCAGTGACCGGAGTGGAGGAGAGGCCATCAGCCCCACTATTCTAGGAACCAGACTGATAAAAAGTACAGGGTCCCAGCTGACCTCATTGGTCTCCATACAAGGATCTCTGTCCAGCCAAGGGCAGAGTAATATTTTGGGCCACTCGAGGAAGAGTAGCTCTGGGACAGGAAAAAACACCCATTATATTCCCTGAACGTGAAATAGCACTAACCCCACCTAAAACCCTGTTAGAAACAGACGCTTGAGTGATTAAGATTGACTGCTGGCAGACAGGCAAAGAGGGCAGATTGGCCCATCATGCTTGCAGCCAAGGCCTGTGGAGACAGACACAAGCGGTGGACCAGTGGATCGCTTGGAGCTTCAAGCAGGTGCTAAAAGCCAAAAGACAGTGCCTGACAGTGATGAGCAACTGAGTACCCAACAGGAAGCCCTGAATTGGCAGAAAGAACAGAAGAGTGGGGTCCTAAGCCAGTGCCATGGTGCATTAAAACTCAGCTTTCTTTTTTTAAAAAATTTTACTTTTTGTACCTTTTTCTTCCTCTCTTTTATCCCCTCTTGCTTTTCTTCTCCTTTATCCTTTTTAGTTTTTCCCTTTCCTTTATTTTCTCCTCTTTTAAAAAATTGATCATCTTTACTTATCTGCTTTATTGATTTCCTATTATTCTAGTTGCTATTGTTTTGTTCATATATATAATTCCCTTTTCCCTGCTCCTATTAAAATTCCCTGTCTATTTTTTTCCATGACTCATTTTTAAATTTTTTCTTTCTTCTCTTTCTCTTTTCTTCTTCTCTTAATTTCTTAACTTGTTTCCCTTCCCAAATTTAGGTTTATCTGTCCTCTCCTCTATTCTCCTTTTCAATTTTTTTCTTGTCCTCTCATTTCTTTTCTACCTCCTTTATTCTAAACATGGTCCTTCTCCTACTCCTTTAATTCTTTAATATTATTTTCTTTATTTAGGCTCTGTATCTACAAATTCTGCCCCCCTCCCCTTTTAGGGTGTTTTTTATTTGTGCCTTTTTGCTTATTTGTTTATTGTGTTGTGTTTTCTCCCCATAATTTTTATTTCATTTTTCTATCATTCTTGCTCTCTTTTCTCTTTCCTAATTCTATTTCTCTGGTGATCATTTTTGTTGGGACTACAGGGGTCTTGTGTACATTCCTGTTCTGTTCTTTCTGTGTTACATCTTCTCTTGTATTTTGTGCTCTTTGGTCAGCACCTCCACAATGGTTGGCACAACATGGTAAGTAGTGAGCCACATAATCAGGTACCCTGAGAGGAGAAATTCCATCCATTAATAGGACAATAACATTCAAGATCAAACTACAACAGGAGAACCCAAATACCTCAAGTAGGGGGCCTTCCTAGAACACCCAACCCAAGAGACCTGAGAGACTGCACCACTGGGTTCCACAAAATATCTACTACAAAAGATCAACCCCAAAAATCTGGCTGGCATAGCAGTTTGAAACAAATATAAAGGAACAGAAAAAATAGAGAGACAAAGAAACAACCCCCAAATGAAAGAAAAGGAGGAATCACCAGGAAAGAAACTAAATTAAATGGAGGCAAGTAATTTGTCAGATAAAGAATTCAGAGTAATGGTTATACGGATGCTCAAACATCTGAATGAGCATTGCAAGCAACTCAAGGAGAATTATAAGGAGCTGAATGAGAAATACACCAACATGATTAAGAATGAAAGGGAATGAAGAATGACATAGCTGCAATAAAGAACACCATGGCAGGTTTCAACAGTAGACTAGAAGAAACTTAGGACTGAATCAGCGAGTTAGAAGACAAGGTAGAAAAAAAAACCCAAGCAGAGCATCAAATGGAAAAAAAAAATTAAAGGTAGGAGGAGAGTTTAAGGGAGCTTTGGGACATATGAAACAAAATAGTATCCACATAATAGGGGTGCCAGAAAAAGAGAGGAAGCTGAGCAAGGAATAGAAAACCTGTCAATAAATAATGACAGAAAACTTACCTGACCTTAGGAAGGAAAAAAGTCACACAAGTCCAGGAAGCACAGAGAGTCCCAATCAAGATGAACTCAAAAAGACTTACAACAAGACACATAATTAAATTAGAAACATAAAAGCCAAAAAAAGAATCTTAAAGGCTGCAAGAAAGGTATACAGGGATTTCCCATTGGGATATCAACTGATTTCTCAAAAGAAACACATCATGCCAGAAGGAAATGGAATGAAGTATACAAAGTGATAAAAGCAAGGGACTAAATTCAAGAATACTCTATCCAGCAAGGCTATCATTTAAAATTGAAGGCAAAATCAGGAGCTTTGCAGACAAAAAAAAAAAAAAAAAAAAAGGAAGAAAGAAAGGGAGTTTATTACCATTAAAACAGCAATGCAAGAAATGCTAATGGGACTGTTGTAAAAAGAAGAAATGAAAAGGGAAGAAGGAACACAGGCATAAAGAATAAAACTGGCAACAAACAAGTATCTATCAATAATAACCTTAAACATAAATACATTAAAGGCTCCAATCAAAAGACATAGGGTAGGTGAATGGATAAAAAAACATGACCCATATATATGCTGTCTAGAAGAGACCCACCTCAGAACAAGGGACTCACACAGACTGAAAGTGAAGAAATAGAAAAAAAAATGTTTCAGGCAAATGGATATGAAAAAGAAAAAAAAGCTGGGATAGCAATACTTATATCTGACAAAATAGACCGCAAAGTGAAGGCCATAACAGGAGATAATGAAGGCCACTTCATAATACTAAAGGGATTGATACAACAAGAGGCTGTAACTCTGGTAAACATATATGCACCAATACAGGAGCATCCAAATACATAAAAAACTTATGGAGGATAACAAGGGAGAGATTGACAGCAATGTATAGTATGGGACTTTAATACTGGATATATCTTCTAGACAAAAAATCAATAAGGAAACAGCAATCCTAAATGACACCCTAGATTATATGGAACTAACTGACAACTTCAGAACATTTCACCCTAAAGCTATGAAATATAGATTCTTCTCAAGTGCACATGGGACATTTTCAAAGATAGACCATGTGTTAGGACATAAGCTAAGTCTCTACAAATTTAAGAAGATTGAAATCATGTCAAGCATCTTCTCAGACCACAATGGAATGAAATTAGAAATCAGCTATAATAAAAACACTCAAAAAAAAAACATGGAGGCTAAATAGCATGCTATTAAATAATGAATGGGTTACCAAAGAGATCAAAGAAGAAATAAAAGTTATCCTGGAAACAAATGAAAATGAGCACACAATAATCTCAAATCTACTGGGCACAGTGAAAGTAGTCCTGAGAGGGAAGCTCATAGCACTACAGGCTTACCTCAAAAAACAAAAAAAATTTGTAATAAGTTATTTAACACTACAACTTAAAGAATTAAAAAGAGAACAACAAGAAAAGCACAGAGTAAGTAGAAGGGGAGAAAAATAAAGATCAGAGTGGAAATAAATGACATAGAGACCAAAAAATAAAAAATAAATAAAAAAGATCAATAAAACCAATAGCTGGTTCTTTGAAAGGATAAACAACATTAATGAAACACTAGTCAGACTCACCCAAAAACAAAGAAAGAGGATCCAAATAAACAAAATAATAAACTAAAGAGGTGAAATAACAACTGACTCCACAGAAGTACAAAGGATCTTTAAAAAAATATTTATGAACAACTTTATTCCAACAAATGGGACAATGTGGACAAAATGAAAAAATTCCTAGAAAAATACAACCTTCCAAAACTCAATCAGAAGAATCAGAAAACCTGAATAGGCCAATAACTACTGATAAAATTGCAACAGTAATTTTAAAACAAACAAACAAATGAAAAAACAAACAAAAAAAAAACTTCCCAGCTAATAGAAGCCCTGTTCTGAACAGTTTTACTGAATATTCAAAGAAGAACTAACACCAATCCTCCTCAAACTATTCCAACAAATTCAAAAGGAAGGAACACTTTCTATGAGGCTAGAATTACCCTAATTCTAAAATAGATAAAGACACGACAAAGCAAGAGAACTGCAGTCAATATCCCTGATGAACATAGACACTAAAATCCTTCATAAAATTTTAGAAACTCAAATCCAGTAACTCAAGAAGATCATACACCGTGACCAAGTGGGATTCATTCCAGGGATGGAAGGCTGGTACAATATCTGCAAATCAATAAATGTGATACATCTCATAAACAGACTTCAAGACAAAAATCACATGATCATATCAATTGATGAGAAATAAAAGGCAGCCAAATTGGAAAGGAGGAAGTAAAACTCTCATTATTCACAGTTCACATGATACTATACATAGAAAATCCAAAAGACTCCATCAAAAAGCACTAGCTTTAATAAATGAATTTGGTGACATAGACGGACACAAAATTAACACCCCCAAATCCATGGCATTTTTATACACCAATAATGAACTCTCAGAAAGAGAAACAATCCCATTTACCATTGCAACAAAAAAGTTAAGATACTTAGGAATCCACTTAACCAAGGAGATAAAATACCTGTACTCAGAAAACTACAGGACATTGAAAAAAGAGATAGAAGAAGATATAAACAAGTGGAAGAATATACTGTGTTCATGGATTGGTAGAATCAGTATCATTAAAATGTTTATAGTGCCCAAAGCAATTTACAGATTCAATGTAATCCCTATTAAAATACTAATGACATATTTCACAGACATAGAACAAACACTCAAAAAGTTTATATGGAACCAAAAAAGACCCAAATAGTGGCAACAGTCTTGAGAAGGAGGAATAAAGTTGGAGGAATCACAAGACCAGATATCAAGTTATACTACAAAGCCACCATAGTCAAAACAGCCTGGTACTGGCACAAGAACAGGCATATAGATCAATGGAACAGAACAGAAGCCCCAGAAATCCACCCAAGCCATTACATGCAATTAATATTTGACAATGGAATGGAGACAGTCTCTTCAGTAAATGGTGTTGGAAAAATTGGATAGATATATGCAAAAATATGAAACTAGACCACCATCTTACACCATACACAAGAATAAACTCAAAATGGAAAAACACTTAAATGCACCAGTAAGTCAGGAAACCATAAAAATCCTAGAATAAACTCTAGGCAGCAAAATCTCAGACATCTCTCATAGCAATATCTTTATTGATACATCTTGACAATGGAAACTAAGGAGAAAATAAACAAATGGATAACATCAAAATAAAAAGCTTCTGCACAGCAAAAGAAACCATCAACAAAATAACAAGAGAACCCACTGCATGGGAGAACATATTTGTCAGTGTTATATCCGATAAGGGCTTAATCTCCAAAATCTATAGGGAACTTATACAACTTAACGAAAGAAAGATAAACAATCCAATCAAAAAGTGGACAAAGGGCCTAAATAGATACTTTTCAAAAGAGGACCCACAGAAGGCCAAGAGACATATGAAAACATGCTTAAAATATGCTAGAAAATGAAACTAGACCACCAACTTACACCATATACAAGGATAAATTCAAGATGGATAACAGACTTAAATGTAAGGTATGAAACCATAAAATCTTAGAGGAGAACATAGGCAGTAAAATCTCAGACATCTCATGTAGCAATCTGTTTATAGACACATTTACTAGGGCAAAGGAAACTAAGGAGAAACTAAACAAATAGGATTACATCAAAATAGGAAGCTTCTGCACAGCAAAAGAAACCACCATCAAAATGAAAAGAGAGCCCACTGCATGGGAGAACATATTTGCCAATGATGCATCCAATAAGGTGTTAATCTCCAAAATATATAGGGAACTCATACAACTTAACAAAAGGAAGACAAATAGACTCTTCTCCAAAGCGGACATACAGAAAGCCAAGGGACATATGAAAACATGCTCAAAGTCACTAATTATTTAAGAGATGCAAATCAAAATGACAATTAGATATCACCTCATATCTGTCAGAATGGCTATCATCAACAGATCAACAAATGGCAAGTGTTGGTGAGGTTGTGGAGAAAAGGGAATCTTAGTACACTGCTGGTAGGAATGCAGACTGGTACAGCCATTACAGAAAACAGTATGGAGTTTCCTCAAAAAATTAAAAATGGAACTGCCATTTGACTCAGTGATCCTACTTCTAGGAATATATCATAAGAAACCCAAAATACTCATCAGAAAGAATATATGCACCCCTATGTTTATAACACCACACTTACAATAGCTAAGATTTGCAAACAGCCTAAGTGTCCATCAGCAGAGAAGTGGATAAAAATACTGTGGTACATTTACACAATGGAATACTACGAGGCAATAAAAAAGAAAGAACTCCTACCATTTGCAACAGCATGGATGGACCTGGAGAGTATTATGCTAAGCTAAATAAGCCAGTCAGAGAAAGACAAGTATCACATGATCTCACTCATGTGGAATCTAATGAACAACATAAACTGATGAACAAAAATAGACCCAGAGACATAGAAGCATGAACAGACTTTTGAATCTCAAAGGGAAGGCTGGGAAGGGCTGGTGGAGAGAGATCAAACCAATGAACTTGTATGCATATATGCGTAACCCATTGACACAGGCAATATACTGGTGAGGGGCCTTGGCAGGCACAGACGGGAGTGGGCTGGAAGAGGTTAATGAGGGAACAAGGGGAACCTATTTAATACTTTCGACAATAAAGATTAAAAAAATAAATGAATAAAAGTAAGTAAGTAAATAAATAAAAAGGTGGAGAAGTCATGAGCACAATTCTCAGAGCTGGGTGGTGGTAGAAAGAGATAAGCAAGTAGAAATCATCTGTGGCAAACTCTCCGTTCCCCTTACTATACCCATTGCATCCAACATAGGATCCTTTGGAAGAAGCAATACCTGCTTTGTCTTAAATGCCAGTACTCAGCTTCCCATTTACAACATCAAACTCGTTTTTAAAGGCTTTAATTATTTACTTAAATTCTGGTTTCACAAACAGAAAATTGTTATGGACTTGTAGGAAGTATCTTTTTCTCCCATGGGGAAAAAACCTTGGAAGCCAAGTGCAATGGGCTGGGGTTGTTCTAATCTGTGAAGGGAATACCCGTTTGGGTAACAGAGGACCTGATGGGTTCATAGCTCCTCTCCAATACCAAGAAAACGCTTACATAACAGGTTCTGTTACACGTTGCATTCAGTATGTATCTGACAGAATTCTTAGAACAGTGGTTCTCAACCTTGGCTGCACATTAGAATCACCTGGGAATCTTTTTAAAATCCTGACTTCTGGGCCTCATCCTCCGGAAATTCTGTTTCTTTGTTATGGGGTGGGGCCACAACATTAGTAACAAAGAAACAGAATTTCTGGAGGATGAGGCCCAGAAATCAGGATTTTAAAAAGATTCCCAGGTGATTCTAATGTGCAGCCAAGGTTGAGAACCACTGCTTTAGAAACAACATGCTCTTCTCATTAAAACTGTTAGTCTGGTGACATTTCACACAGCGTTAGACCAACTCTATGGAATGGCCTGATTGATTTAACATTCTGTCAGCACCGCTGGCACTGGGTGATCGTTACATAAGCGAGCCAATGGCCAGCTGAGGATATAGAATGCCCAGGATTTGCTCTGTCTTCGCTGCATTTTGAGGTACTCTAAACCTACTCTGGGAACTTATGCTCATTCTGGCTAAAAAATCTTGCAGAAAATGAAGCTGATGTCACTTCAGAAATGGCAAACTCTGGCAATGCCAACCTGTCAGAATCATGCCACCAGATTACGAAGCAGCACAGTGGAAAAATCTGGAAAGGGGAAAATGCATTCAAAATTAGGACAGTTTGTTTTTGTTTTACTAATTTATCTGCTAAAGCAAGAAATCCCTCAAAAGAATTAGAGTAAAAATCAAAGGATCTTCCATGCCTCTGTATGTGCAGTTTTCCACAGCCCACCACGACTGCAGCCTCATTATATTACAACACTTATTTCCAAGCGTTGTCGTTTGTTCTGAATCTTCATGACTGAGATGACAAAAGGAGTTAGCCTGATACTTCCTGAGGCATTTTCACTTCTAATTTATATGGTTTAAACAGGGACTTTTTGAGCATTTGGTATCTACCCAGAAAACTAAGAGAGTTATTTCTTTCTAGAGTTAGCCAGCCAATGTTTTTATTTTATCAAAATAGCTACACTGTACAGGTGTTTGCTGATTGCAGAAACCACAGCTGGAACTGAGCTTCAAAGTCCTAGTCTTCCAAGACTGTAAGTGTCGCTCGGGCAGATTTAGAAGTAGGACTGCCTGTTTCAGCTCCCAGCACTATCCCATTACCTCTGTAATTTTGTGGTGAAATTGTGAAGGCCCATCTATGTGGAATTCAGACAACATAAGAATACACATACAATCCTGGGTAGCATGGCATTGCCAGTCATTAGAGTCTAAATCAAACTCTGGTGTGATGAGACCAACATATAGCCCGTTATCCTCAATGTTATAGGAATAAAAGTTCGCATGAGATCAAAGCCGTCAGGTTGGTCAAGAATAGAAGCAAACAAAAGACACACCATAAGCTGTGTCTCTGAGAACCCGCTGTGAAGGCTGAATTGCTCAGACCCATGTTTTATTCGACTAAACTTTTAAAGGGTTTCTCGGGGAGAAGATAAGGCACGTTCCCCAGCAGAACTCACTTGCCCAGAATGTCAGGCAGAAAAATAGACATGCATTTGATTGAACTTGGAAAAACATAAGAAGACATTTTGAGTTGCAGAGAATATTAACAATACCGCTGCAAGCCTTATGGAATGGCCCGTTGAAACCTGCCCCCCAGAGTCAGAGCTTCAGTGTCCTCTGAGGCCAGTAACATACCAGGTGTGGACTTCTTTTACCAATCCTAGGTAGAAGATGGTATATGGAATTGAACTGCCTATGCCTTTGGCAAGGAATTGAACAAAAGAAAAATACATAAAAAACATTTTAATCATTTTAAGTGTATAATTCAGTAACATTAAGTACATTTACAATGTTGTGCAACTATCACTATCCATTTCCAGAACATTTTCATCATCCCTAATAGAAACTCTACTCCCATTAAACAATTACTCCCCATTCCCCTCTCTCTTCAGCCTCTTGTCACCTTTATTCTATTTTATGTCTATAAATTTACCTACCTATTTCATAGAAGTGGAATTGTATATTTTGTTACTGACTTATTTCACTTAGCATAATTTCTTAAAGGTTCATCCATGTTTCAACATGTATCAGAATGTCATTCCTCTTTAAGGCTGAATAATATCCCATTATATGTACACACCACATCTTGCCTATCCATTTGTCTATCAATGGGCACTTAGGGGTTATTTCCACCTTTTGGTATTTGTGAATAATGCAGCTATGAACATTGGTGCAGAAATATGTTTGAGTTTCTGCTTTCAATTCTTTGGAGTATATAACTATGAGTGGAATTGAAGATCATATGGTAATTGTATGTTTCAATCTTTCAGGAACTGACAAAATGTTTTCCACAGTTGCTGCATCATTTTATATTCCCACCAGCAATAAAGGGGGGTTATAATTTTTCCACATCATCACCAACACTTGTTATTTTCAATTTTCTTTTTCAAAACAGCCATGCTAATATGTGTGTAGTGGTATCTCATTGTGGTTTTGATTTACATTCCATATTTTTAATTTAAAAAATCTTTATCATTGAAAGTATTATAAGTATTCCTCTTTCTCCCCCAATGCCCCCCTCCACCCAGTTCCTGCCACACCCCAGATGTTTGCCACCCTATTGCTTGTGCCCATAGGTAATGCATATATGCATATATTAGTAGGTTCTTTGGTTAATCAATTCCAGCGCCCCCCTCCCCTCTTCCCTCTGAGATTCATCTGTCTGATCCATGTTGCCATTCCTCTTTTTCTATTTTATTTATCAGTTTATTTTGTTCATTAGATTCCTTGTTTATTTATTTTGATTTTTAGATTCAATTATTGATAGATATGTATTCATTGCCAATTTATTGTTCATATTTTTATCCTTCTTTTTCACCTCCTCCTTCTCTTTGTCCTCCTCCCCACCTCTTCTTCCTCCCCCTTCCACTCCCCCTCCCCTTCTCCTTTTCTTTTCTTCTTCCTCTTCCTCCTCCTCCTCCTTCTTCTTCTTCTTCTACTTCTTCTTCTTCCTTTTCTTCTTCTTCGTTTTCCTCTTCTTAAAAAATACCCTTCAACATTTCATGTAATGCTGGTTTGATGTTGATCAACTCCTTTAGCTTTTTTTTTTGTCTGTGAAACTCTATCTGACCTTCAATTCTAAATGATAACTTTGCTGGGTAGAGTAAACTTGCTTTTAGGTCCTTCTTATTCATTGGTTTAAATATTTCTTGCCACTCCTTTCTGGCCTGCAAAGTTCCTGTTGAGAAATCAGTTGATCAATCATATGGGCATGCCCTTGTAATTAGTTATCTATAAGGGAGCTTTTCTCTCTCTTTTTTTTTTTTTAAAAATATTTTATTGATTTTTTACAGAGAGGAAGGGAGAGGGATAGAGAGTTAGAAACATTGATGAGAGAGAAACATCGATCAGCTGCCTCCTGCACACCTTTTTGCTCTTGGCATTTTCATTATGATGTGTCTTGGTGTGGTCCTCTTTGGATTCCTTTTGTTTGGGGTTCTCTGTGCTTCCTGGACTTGTAAGTCTATTTCTTTCACCAGGTAGAGGAAGTTTTCTGTCATTATTTCTTCAAATAGGTTTTCAATATCTTGATCTCTCTCTTCTCCTTTTGGCACCCCTATAATATAAATGTTGGTATGCCTGAAATTGTCCAAGAGGCTCCTTATACTATCTTCATATTTTTGGATTCTTTTTTTTCTTTTTGCTCTTCTGATTGAATTTTTTGCTTCCTCATATTCCAAATCACTGATTTGATTCATGGTATCCTCTACTACATTGATTCCCTACAAATTATTCTTTATTTCAGTTAGTATATGCTTAATTTCTGACTGGTCCTTTTTCATATATTTGGCATTCTCACATCCTTATACCCATTGTTTTAAACTCTGTATCTAATAGTTTTCTTGCTTCCATTTCATTTAGTTTTCTTTCTGGAGATTTCTTCTGTTCTTTTACTTCTGACATGTTTCTTTGTCTCTGCATTCTGGCTGTTTCCTTGTGTTTGTTTCTATGTATTAGGTAGAGTTGCTATGTCTCTTAGAATTGGTAGAGTGACCTTATGTAGTAGATGTCCTGTAGGGTCCAGTGGTTTAACCTCCCAAGTCAACTGAGCTGGGCATTCTAGATATGCCCCTGTGTGAGCTGTGTGCACAGTATTATTGTAGTTGAGCCTTGTTTGCTGTTGGTGTCACTGGGAGGAATTGACCCCCAAGGCCAATTGGCTGTGAGTATCAGCTGTGACTACAGTGGAAGAGTTGCTATGTAGGAGACATCCCTATGGAGCAGGACTTGTTTCAGTGGGGTTTTGGTGCTCACTGAGTCTGCCCCTTGAGTGTGTTGCTCATGGATATATAAAGTTGTAATCTTGTATGGTCTGAAGCTGTCCACCTTGTGTACTGGCTCTGGGGCCCAACTGGAGTTACAAAGTCAGCCACTGCCTGTGCCCTGTCTGGGGCCACCCGTCAGGAGCTACAGAGTGACCTGCAGATGGCTGATACTTGTGTTGGGCTTGGAAGTGCCCAGGAGAGGCCAAGCTGTAAAGCAAGGCAGGCTGCTGCCAGTACCATCTTTGGGCTTCTTATTGAGAGGTATGGGGCATGCTGACACCAGCTGCTGCTTGATTGAGAGATTTTAGGAAAGTCTCAAGCCTGAACCAGGACCGGTCATTCATATGGAAAAGCCACTGCAAACAGCTTGGGTGGGGCTGCAAATTAGGTGGGGCAGGATCTCAGGGAATCACCGTGGTGGAGTGAACAGTGTGAGACAGGTTGATGGAGCCTGCCAGTCAGCTCTGTGATGGGGGAGGTCTTAGCATAGGAACAATGACTCTTGTGAGCACTTCTGTCTTGGAGAAAACCACCCCTAAGTTCTTGTTCTAATGCCAGCAATCCAGTTCCTCCTAGTAAGTCCCTGACTCCTCCCACCATACTGCCCCATTGCTGGAGGCAACAAGTCAGTAAGTCCATTTGCCAGCCCTTTAAGGGAAACTTAATGAGGTTCTTCAGCAGCCTCCATGTCATTCAGCCACAATCCCTGCTCATTCTGATAGCCCAAAGTTATGGGGTCTTCTCTTCACAGCACTGGACCTTGTGCTAAGGGTCTGGTGTAGGGCAGAGACCCCTTGCTCCTCACAGGAAGCCTCCACAGCCTAGATATCCCTCCTGGTTAAAAAAAAAATGGCACATGTGGGTGTCGGCCCCTCTTAACACTCTCCATGTGCTTTCTTCTTTACTTCTCTAGTTGTAGGACCTCCATCCAGCCAGATTTCAGGCAATTTTGAATGATGGTTCTTCTGTATTTTTGTTGTAATTTTGATGTGGTTGTGGGAGGCAGCAAGTACCAGAGGACTGCATTTATCTATATCTCTGTCTTGGTTAAGAACCCATATTTTTAACAATTTAGTCACCAAAACCAGAGAAGCCTCTTTTTTGAAATTTCAGCAGCTCTGCCTGGTCAACAAAACAGTGTGTGTCACTGTGTAGCCTGTTTCCCGACAATTCTCAGAGTCACTCCACAGGGATCCACCTTGTAACTGTCACAACCACATAGCACAAAGAGGCTGAGAGTTGTAGAAAGGCAAATATATGAATCAAGAAGGTCACTTTCTACTCCCAGTGAGCTAGATGAAGGGTTTTTCTTTTCTCCCCCCCTCCCCACCATGTAATATAGCAGCATCAAAGCATTGTCTTTTAGTGTAAATTGAGCAATTCACCCACTAAGCCGGTGAAGATAGTTGAAATAGATGCTCTAATGGCTGAAGGTTGGACAAAGGCAACCATTGCAGGGCTTGCTATTTTGATGGAAAAGCTGATTGCTCTGACCTGACAGCAAGACTAGTAAGTTATACCTGTGATAATTGGAAAGAGCTGGATCTGGAATGATCTATGAGAAAAATCGCTTCTCCAATGACTGGCCTATGGCAGCAGGACCTCCTACATAGAAAGGCCAAGAGACAATAGTGTGTTCCCTTTAGAACTAGATATAGCAGAGCGGCCACAGGCATTTCTCCTTGATGAAGGTTAATAGGAGGCTATCCCTGATGTAGGTATTGATACTGGCATCATTGAGGACAGAAGGGGTGTGGCCAAAGTTCATAAATACATCTTGGTAATGGGTGATCAAATGTCATTGTCACCTTTTTTTGCATGCCCTTAATATAGAAAACTCAATTTGATGTCCTGGAGAGGAAGGTTAGGGCCCCACAAATCTGGGTGTAGGTAGGCTCTAGTGGTTAGACTCCAATGAGATTCTTCCAGTCAGTATCAGTGGGCCTCGCCTCTGCTGGCGATACAGGTCTAGGAACATGCCTTACTTTGTTAATGCGTCAAGAAGAGTAGTAATTATAGGAATTTCTGGCTAACTGGTACAGGGCACAGAAAGTTACAATTGAACTTCAGAGTTATATAGAGATTATTGTTTTAGATGGGTTCTTTGCATTTCTAAGGCGCAAAATTTCCAAGAGAAAGAATCTAATTAGTGTACTTTATCATCATTATCTCCAGGGAAAGCTCACTTGACAAACTTCCTCCTGATTTCTGGCCATGGATTGGCTAATCTTGGGTCAGTTTATTAACCAGGAGCCAATCAGCTGTGGCTGGAAGCTAGGTCACATGATACACAACATGGCTGGTCCTATTCCAAGACCACAGAGCAGAGGGCAAAAGAGTTTCTGGAGTCAGAGACCAGGAATCACACTTATGGTTGATGGGTTTCAAACATTCATTCTCAATTCTGCACTTATAAAAATCAGATACTAAAACTTCATGGTTGTGTCCCCTGCTTAAAACTTGAACAGTTTCTGCAGATTATGAGAATAGGTTATAAAAAGGATTTAGCTAAGGCCTTACTTGCACAGTGATTCCTAATCAGTATTCATCATTTACTTAATTTTTCAAACAAGCCCTCCCAAATGAAAAACAAGAATGAAAAAGAATACCCATACAAATCTCTTGGCAAGAAAAACATCTATAAGAGGGTTTCTTTATTGAGTTACCTGAGTTGAATAGTTTAGATGTTGCCTAAAATAAGCACAGATGTAATTGCTTTTCTCACTGTCCAGTGGTTTGATATAATATTCGAGTAAAAAAATATATTTTCTCTTTTTAGAATTCTCATCTTAGAAAAAGAACCACCAGATTTTCCTCCTTCCCTTTTCCCATCTTCCCTCCTTCCCACCTTCAAATAGCTGCATTAATGGCACTCTCCCTTTAGTTCCTGGTGTTACTGGAAAGGGGACCTGGCCCTAAACTGGTCTGCCTGGGGCCAGCTGATAGTTTATGGGTTCTTGAGTTTGTGCAGGAAAAATTTCACAACACAAGTCCAGGTGAATTTTAGAGGACATTTATTAAAGCTGGGGACAGTGAAACAAGGAAGAGCTGGGTAAATGAGTGTAGGCTGGTCTGCTTTGGCTCACTAAGAAGTCAGAGAAAAGGGGCCTTGGGAAGAGTCTTAGGGAGTTTGCCCGGGATGAACTGCCATTGCCCATTGCTGCCCTGGTTGCAAGCTTTGTGGGGTCTCTTTGAGTTTAGGAGATCCATGCCTATGAGGAAAGAAGGGTGGAAGGCAAGAGGGTGCTCCTGAGAAGGAAGGAGGGAGGGGAGGAGAGAGAGAGGGAGAGAGGTTGGACCTTTGTTTTGAGGATTTTAAAGGCTGGGTGTTTAAGGGAAGATTTCAATAGACTATTCATCAGCTTTATGCTGATTAACCAAAATGGGATTTATTTTCTTAACTTCATCTGTCCTTGGGTGTGGTTGGCAAATGGTATTAATTGTATTTCTGCTATTTATCTCCCTGAATAGGATGATTTAAGCTATTTACTCTTAAGTGTCCCAGGTTTAGGGAAGATAGGATTTACTAGATGGCTGCAAACTGCTGTTTAACTATTTATCTCAGTTTTCCTATTCTGGTTTTCCTGGCTTACTGGTCTATCTTATGGGAGTTGCACAGCTTTTAGTCAGTTTATGTCCCTCTCTCCTGTTCTCTCTTTCTCCAACAGTAAGTCATCACTGAGTCCTGTCTTTGTGTCCTTTCAACCCACTCCTTCCAATATATTCCTGCAATTTTAGCAACAGCCTCCCATCTGGGACTCTGCCATTGACCTTCTTCTAGCCCTCAGATTTCCAGCACAAAGCCTAAAGAACAATCTGACATGAATCTCATTTGGATCACCCCACTCCTATTTTTGCAAAACTATAATAAAGCCTCTGTCAAATTACAATCCTAAATCACACGCTTCTTACCTTAAAGTTCCTAATCACATGTTAAACACACACACACACACACACATGCACACACGCATACGCACACATGCACACATGCATGCACACACACACACTCCTGCCCCACCCCCACCCTATGTCTTCTTATCCAAACCTGTTGCCCAAAAGGCTGGCTCCCTAAGCTCCTGTCACATGTGAGACCAGGAGTTCACCAAGACTTGTCCTCAGTTTAAAGAAAGAGGAGAACAAATTCTCTTTCCATCATGGCAGTCCTACCTTGGAGTTGTACTAGATTTGGTTGTATACCAAATTCACCGAAGAACAGTGGTCTCCTACTGCTGACCACTAATGGTCCCCTAGGTGAAGGCAAATGTTGAATTCAACAGGCATCTATGTTACGTAAGAATGATAAGACATTATTGGCCTCTAGTGAACTCATATCATGGGCTAGTTTACCAGACTAGCTAGAATCTATCTATCTATCCTATCTAATAAAAGAGAAACATGGTAATTAGCCGTATGCCCACTACCCTTCCCATGGACTAATCAGGGCAATATACAAATTAACTGCCAGCCAAGATGGCGGCCGGCAGCCAGGCAGTTTGAAGCTAACATGAGGCTTGCTTGCTTCAGTGACAGAGGACTCCCAACGTTTCCCGCCAGCCTTGCCGGCCTCTGGGCTTGCAGTTTGAAACATTGTTATAAATATAGAAGCTAAACAAAACCCCAGAAACCTCCTTTCAGCAAGCCGGGATCTCAGAGCTGGAGTTAATACAATGTTTCAATTATAGAACCCAAACAAACCAGACACCTACTTTCAGCAGCAGAAGCCTCAGAGCTGGAGCCAGAGCTAAAGCTGGCCCAGAATAAAAAAAAAGAAAAAGAA
>NW_006296096.1:1121198-1132079 GCF_000327345.1 Myotis davidii
GGTGAAATGACCAGAACAACCAGTTGCTATGACATGCACTGACCACCAGGAGGCAGACACTCAACACAGGAGCTGCCCCCAGGTGGTCAGTACACTCCCACAGTGGGAGCACCGCTCATCCAGAAGCTGGACTCATGGCAGGTGAGTGCAGTGGTGGTGGCGGGAGCCTCTCCCACCTCTGTGGCAGCACTAATGAGCGGCAAGCCAAGTGGTAAGGAGCAAGCAAGCAAGTGGTAAGGAGCGAGCAGGTGGGGAGCAGGCCTAAACCAGCAGGCAGACATCCCCCAAGGGGTCCTAGACTGCAAGAGGGTGCAGGCTGGGATGAGGGACCCCTCCCCCTCTATGCACAAATGTTGTGCTCCAGGCCTCTAGTAAATATCTAATCTAATAATAGAGGAATATGCAAATTTGTCCATTACAGCATCACGTCACGACTGCATCAGCAGGCTGCCTCCCCGTCCTCTGCTCAGGCAGCTGCAAGGCCTGGGGTAGGATAAGATACAATAGGTGCAGGAGTAGAAAAGGGAAGGAAACTGCACATGGAAGGGGGTGTTGACTGCAGGGGGGTGGAGCAGGTGTGCCCGGCAAGGGGCGGGGTGTAGGTGGTGGGGACCCCCACCCAGATGCGGGAAGAGGGCGGTGGTGGCCATTGGTGGGGAGGTGCCTATGGGTCCAGGATGAGTGGAGGAAGGTCCAAGGCCTTCTGGGTGGAGGCGCTCCTGCTTTGTGGCAGCAGCACCCGGGCCACACAGGCCTCAGCCATCATCACTGGGCTGGGCTTCCCTCGCAGAGAATGGGAGCAGGACAGCGGCAGGGAGGCCGGGGAAAGGGAGTGCGGTGAACACCTGGCCAGGGCTGAGCCCTGGGCTGGGGGTTAATGCCCTCTGCCCCAACAGAAGCTTTAAGAAGGGAAGAAGGGAGGAGGAAAAGGGGAGGGAGGGCAGGGATAAAGAGAAAGGAAAGAAGGAATGTGGGGAGGGAGAAAGGGTAGAAGAAAGATGGGAAGAAGGATGATGGAACAGAAGTAGGAAATAAGGAGGAAAGAAAAGTTTATAAATGATGAGTCCGTAGGTAAAAGTGTTACATAAAGGAGAGAGAAAAATCGTGTGATGGGGAGAAGCCAATAAGGAAGTCAAATACAATTGTGTGTGAAGGGGATAAGATTAAAAAAAAAGTTAATAGGGGCAACCAGGCTGGCAGGGGAGGGCAGTTAGGGGGATCAGGCAGGCAGGCAGAGTGGTTAGGGAAGACAGGCAGGTGAGCGGTTAGGAGCCAGAGGTCCTAGATTGCGAGAGGGATGTCCAACTGCCAGAGGGCTCCCAGATTGGAGAAGGTGCATGTCGGGCTGAGGGACCCGCCTCCCCACTCCACCCCATGCATGAATTTTGTGCACCGGGCCTCAAGTATATTTATACATTTCACACACAATGGTGATGATTGAAACCTTTAAAAGGGCCTATAACAGATAGTAGTTTTAGAACAAAACACACCCATTAGCTGTCAAATCCAGTTTTCCATAGGATAAAAATTATAGTCATTCTCAGTTAGTGCTAAGAAAAGCTCTCACTTATTCTAATACCTTAGGATATGAATTCTTTTATAAATTTTTTTTCCATGGGAACACTGTGACAACTCACAATTAATGAATGTCACTACAAATTAAATAAATAAATAAATAAATAAATAAATAAATAAACGCGTCTCTATTCAAATAATATGAAACCTAATTCAAAATGTATTTTTTCCTGTTTTTAAAATATATTTTTATTAATTTCAGAGAGGAAGGAAGAGAGAGATAGAGAGAGAAACATCAATGATGAGAGAGAATCATTGATTGGCTGCTTCCTGCATGCCCCACACAGGGGATGGAGCCCACCCAGACCAGGAATTGAATCATGACCTCCTTGTTCATAGGTTGATGCTTAACCACTGAGCCACTGTGGCCGGCTTAAAATGTATTTTAAAAGACAGTGCAAATTTTCAGGGTTTTCAGATATGCATACTTTTCCTCTCTCCATTTGTAGAAATGTTTTATCTCTTCTATTAACCACAAGAAGGAAAAAAAATATCCTATTTTATAAAATGTAGATTTTTCTAGAATGGGAGAAACCCTTAGAAGTCATTACAGATGAAGCAAATGACTTGCCCAAGATCAGACAATGGTTTACAGCCAGAGCAGACACTGGAAATCAAATCTCTTGGGTGTCCTTGTTACCACCTCCATTGAATGCTAAGCAGTCATTTCTAAAACACTATTTTGGTAAATAGTCACTCATACTGGTTCTTCTGTATATGTATATTCATGTGAATCTAAGTGATTTGATTTTAAAAATATTTTACTCCACCTCAGGTTTCAACATAAATGTACTTACACATGTCTTGCTCACTCAATAGAAAGAGCAGAGTTCTTTGTACTCCCAGAATACAGCGTTTACAGAAAGCTAGCAGAATTTTAGTAGTTAAAGCTTAAATGGCTATTTACTAAGCCATCCAATCTGTGTTTAAATCACTCAATCCATAATTTTACATAGGAATAAAAATGAAACTTCTGCTATCAGCCCTAACACAGTCAGTCATGAATCAGAACTGAAATGTAGGCATTTAAGTCACAAGAAAGAAAACATGCAAATGAGCAAAACAGTTTTAAAGAACCCAAAAATGTCTCTTTTTGGTTATGTAGGAGAGTAAATTAAATTAATATAAAACATAGCAATTATTTGCACCCTGGAAATCATCACAGTCACCCAATCCATGGTCATTCTGTTTTCTACTTTCATATAGTTGTCAAATTGGTTTGTCCTTCTATCCTCCCTGAACAAAATAAAGCAGCAGTCCTGATATTAGACCTAGCTGTATGTTAGAATTCTGATTCTAGAATACTAGTAGAGATGCTATTACTCACTGGTGTCTTTTTTTCCAGTTATATAACCTTTTTTGTCTAAATCTTTTGGTTTCTATGAACTCAAATTCAGTTTTAACATTTTCACTATTTCAGAGGAGTTATTTGATTATCTTTTTCATATAACCTAAATACTTGATGTTGAAGAGTCAGACCCTCAAATTGTGAAATCAGTCACACAAAAAAAGGCTTAAAAAATTATCTGCTATAGCCCGGCCACTGTGGCTCAGTGGTTGAGCATCAACCTATGAACCAGAAGGTCGCTGTTCAATTCCTGGTCAGGACACATGCTCAGGTTGTGGGCTTGATCCCCAGTGGAAGGCATGCAGGAGACAACCAATCAATGATTCTCTCTCATCATCGATGCTTCTCTCTCTCCCTCTCCCCTCTTCTCTGAAATCAAAAATTTTTTTTTAAATTTTTTAAAAAATGACCTGCCATAAAATTAACACATATTGAGATCCTACTCCACATGTACCATCTGCTCTGTTTGCCACAATTTTTATGTGACTTTGTATTGGTCTTTACATTTCAATAGTATTTCCATCTTTGTCCATGAGTCGCTGCAATAATATTTTTCTAGCTTAAGAATTTTGTAATGAATAAAAGTCATGGTTCTTGCTTTCAATAAATTTACTATCAAGTTCAAGAGAAGGTGTGCTGGATTATAATACAAGACACAGGTTTTGCAGAACTGAGAAGACAGAGTCTTGTGCAATCACAAAAGTCTATTTGAAGGGAATGAAATGGCCTTGCAAAATGGGGAGAAGAAAGGGCTTCCAAGTGAGGGACAATGTAAGTTATAAGGCACAGACATGAGAACTAGTTTTAGGAACCAAAGATCTATGTTAGAAACTGTATGTGTGCAAGGGGAGTGATGGCCTGACCTTGAAGGTGCTCTCTAGTCACTTAGCAATTAGAATAAGAGCTCTGATCTCTAGCATCACCAATGACTTGGGTACCTGTTCTATTTAAAAGTACCCATGGATGTTGGACAATTGGATGTTGTCTAACCTGTGGGACTCTAACTGCATACCCTGCTCATCTGCACAGCAGAATTCGATGGCATCAGAGAGAATTTTGTTTAGCCAAATTCTAACACTAATATAATACTCCCTCTAGAACAGTGGTTCTCAACCTTCCTAATGCCGAGACCCTTTAATACAGTTCCTCATGTTGTGGTGACCCCCAATTTCATTGTTACAAATTGAACGTAATTAAAGCATAGTGATTAATCACAAAACAATATGTAATTATATATTTGTTTTCTGATGGTATTAGGTGACCCCTGTAAAAGGGTCGTTTGACCCCCAAAAGGGGTCGAGACCCACAGGTTGAGAATCGCTGCTCTACAAATTCCATTTATTTGAATGAACTCTTTTGAAATGTTAAAAATTTGAAATTAAATGGCAAATTGGATGAGATTTTATAGACAAAAGTCATAACACTGTATCTGTACTGACTCTTTTTAAAAATGAAAAAATTAGAATTTTCAACATTAAACTGTTACAAAAAAAAACTTTCATTAAATTATACATTCCAATTAAATTGTTTTTAAGAAATAATTTTTTTCCTCGAGGAAAAAAGAATATGTACCAAGTGCACTAAAGTCTGACTGCCTAGAAAAGCAATGAGAAACAAAGTATATATCTTATTTGTCTCTTTTTGGACACTGAAATTTCCCCTCCTCAAAGGGCTGCTTTGTCCTTTGGCAGACAAATTGGTGTAAACTGTGTATCAGTTGTGTAGGACATTAACTCAAATGTTGCATATTACTGATGGGACAGAAAATGGAGTCTGCTACTGAGTTTGAAATGAGCTGCATTTGACAATTTGATTAAGAGCTCACTTCTTTTCGTTTGCCTGCGAGATGGTGTGAGTAGGCCCAAGGTAGAAAATTCTGCCTGTGTTTGGAATTTACCAGTTATCTTAGCTTCGGACTTTCAATAGTGAATTCTGCATGCTGAGAACCATGTTACAAATCCAAATCATTAAACTGCTGCCTAGCCTGGGTAGAAATCCAATCCCACTATTGAAAAGAGTTGTTGAATGCTTTGCTCCGACTGACAAAAGACAACCTCAGTTTTATAACCACTGTATTTCCTGTGGCTCCTACACTCGGGGGATGTCCACAGGAGGGATGTCCATCTAGCCTTTTCCAACCACTAGAGTTTAACTCTTTCTAATCTGAGGCATATGATTTGAAAACGTTCGTATACTTCTTATAACCAAAGAAATTAAATGGACCCAAGAAGTCAGAAATACTTTTTGAAAGGTATACTGATATATTTCTTTTTTAAAAATATAGAGCAAATTTCTTAGTTTTAGAAGATTTTTATTTCTGTTTAAAAAATATTTTTTACTAATTTCAGAGAGAGATAGAAACATCAGTGATAAGAGAGAATCATTGATTGACTGCCCCCTGCACACCCCACACTGGGGATTGAGTCTGCAACCCAGGCATGTGTCCTGACTGGGAATTGAACCATGACCTCCTAGTTTATAGGTTGATGCTCAACCACTGAGCCACACCGACCCAGACAGATTTTTATTTCTTGCTAAAGAATTCCTGCTCAGTAGTTGACTCGATGATGTTTAAAAACAGCTTTTGAAGGTTTTGACAGTCTGTTCTGTCATCTTTTGGGAGGTCTTTGATGTGCCTCTTGAGGTTTGGGAAATATCTAAATCTCTCACCATCCACATCCCTCTTAAAGACTTCCAGTTTCTTTTCAAAAGCCTTTATGTAACAAACATAACATCAAGTGTCTTGCCAGTTCCTTGTAATTTAACATTTAAGTCATTCAAATGTTCACAAAAATTGTAAATGAAAGATTATAAGAGGGTTTTGTGTGCCAGCAAAAGTTACTGGTGTGCCATGTTTGGCACGCGTGCCAGAGGTTGCCCAACCCTGGTCTAGAGACTTGTGGGGGAATCTTGGTTCTTCTAAATTAAGAACATTTGTATGCTGAAGGAAGCCTTATTCCTCATTGGTGGGTGGTGATATAGAGTCACCCCCCAGGCTCTCACTCCTTCACACCCTCTACCTGGGGCAGTAGATAAACTTGTATCTCATTGTTGAGTTTGGAAGGAGCTGAACACACTCAGATCATCACCTTCTCCCTTCCTCCCTTTGAATCTATCAGTGAGCACACTCACTCAGTCAGTTCTCAGGGGGCGTAGGGGTGTGTAGGCTGTGTTTGTTCAGCGGTGACACTGTCTATGACTGAGAAAGCATATCTAATTCAGGGGCATGGTGTTAAGCCCACTTGGGTATTAAACCAAACAGATTGAAACCACATTCTCCAATAGCATTTTATCTGTAACAGTTACTCAACTGGTTATGAATGTGGGAAATGAAAAAGTGGTGTGTGTGTGTGTGTGTGTGTGTGTGTGTGTGTGTGTGTGTTATTTATTCATTGTTATGCAAAAACACCTGGTGTGGTCCCCAGAACCTCACTGGACTTCAGTAAATTTTTGTTTACTGGTAAAATTAATGAAGGTGGAGAGAGTGGATCTGATGGAAAAAGGCAAAGTAGGCTGAGTGTGAAAATTATAAATAGAAAGCAGTTTGAAGCAGTTGATCCAGCTTCAAATTCCCAAAGATGTGTCATTAGCATTAGAATAGAAAACAGCAGTATTTCTCCCCAGGGGAAATTCAGGATAAAATGGTCAGCCTTAGGAGTTCCAGAACGTGCCACTTTCCTCAGTCTGCTGATCTCCACTGGATCAGGAGGGACCCTCATTGCAGGCCTCCTGGTTCATTTGTTTGCTTAGAACAGTGGCTCTCAACCTTCCTAATGCTGAGACCCTTTAATACAGTTCCTCATGTTGTGGTGACCCCCAACTTCATTGTTACAAATTGAACATAACTAAAGCATAGTGATTAATCACAAAAACAATATCTAGTTATATATGTGTTTTCTGATGGTATTAGGCGACCCCTGTGAAAGGTTCGTTCAACCCCAAAAGGGGTCGCAACCCACAGGTTGAGAATCGCTGGCTTAGAGCAAGTTGAGGATCTGTCAGCTCCTTGTTCAGGTTTTAAATTAAAGAGTTTGGGAGATAGCAAGATAAAGACCCTGATCCAATTTTAGTTTCCTTCTCTTTTAAAAATAATAAGGTTCAGAAACACAATCATTCAAAAGCAGGAATTAGATCAAGTCCATTTTGTTTCCAGGCCCTGCTATGGGAAGAGAAGAAGTCATACATAGTACAATTGATGTCTACCCCAAGGAGGGAGGCGATGTACAGAAACAATGCTCATTAACCAAAATGGAGAAGGTGTTTTTTTGGTTTTCTTTTCCCTCTTCAGGGGAAATTTTAGAAGCCATTGGTGACAGAAGGACCTATGGTGTCTAACCCCCCACGATGAGGTATCATAGATTGACCACTGGACTAAGATTCAAGAGACTACATTCCATGTCATTGTAAGTCACTTTCCCACCCGTGAATGAAGGGCTGGTGCTTTCTTCCGTGGTGGAGAAGGTGGGCCTCTGACTCCAACTGCCTCTATCTGGCCAGAGGAGCTGAATGCGATGGCTGCCTGGAGGGTCAGGGCTTTCAACATCTTGAACAGCCTCTTCTCTCCCTGCTTCGTCTGGCTGCCCTATTTGGCACCATTTACGGAATCACTCCTGTGCTTCCATCTGTCGAATCTCAGTGGAACATCAGGGACGAGTGTGTGAAATATGGATGCTGCTTCCATATTTTTTTTTTTTTTAGTTGCTGCTAATGGCTATCTAGGGAAGCCCTTTTTGGAAGTGTCTTCTTAAATGTTAAAATACCCCGAGTTCACTGGATAATTGTTTCATAGGAGATAGGATGGCCAACCCATTTTTGTGGCCAGTGGTGCTATCTCATTTATCCAAAGGGGTGAGAAGTCACTGTAGATGAGTTAATCACTTGGAATAGAGCAGCAGATACCATTTGTCTAGCAAACAGCAAGGCTTTCTGTATTTTGAGGCTTTTAAAGCACACACACACACACACACACACACACACACACACACACAGCTCTATTGTATAAAAATTATTCACAGTACATGAAAATACAATTGTTTCAAATTAAATTCAAAATGGTTGGTTTGTTTTGTTCCCAGTTATTTTTATGAAATGGTCAAAAGAATGTCTGAGTCCCAGTGGTTAACATCTGTGATCTATACCTGGTTACCTTTCACCAACAGCAAGAGGCTATGTTGGCTTTGTGCTTCTCAACCTAATGGGCGCTTATTTAATTTAGGAGTTATCACCAAAGAAAACTGCTGAGCCCAGCAATGTGACAAATGGTGTTCTCTATATTTCTTTGTTTCCAAAGCTAATGACACTAAAAATACCCTGAAAGTACATCAAGGCCAACACTCACTCATCGGGGACATTATCTGCTTACTTGCTGATTGCTTGAGAAACTTTGTAGGAGAAACATTTGCACAAGTGATAGGCAGCCAGAGAAGAAAAATGTGGCCATTTTGGGCCTTATTCTTGTTTACTCCTAACCCCCTCCTATCCAGGCAAAAGTCCTCTCAGACCACAAGAAGCAGGACCCTAAATAGATTTGTGCATCCGGGCATCTGGGACACTGCTGTCCTCATGGCAGAAGGATGGGCTGCCATTAGCTCACTGTCTGTGTGTTAGCTTCTGCTCTATCTCACATGCCATTGATAAGTGAGATCAGGGTGTGAGAGAAGAACTGAAACCATTCCCCATGACAGGATTGGAAATGGCAGCCTGAGGCAGATGCAGCCTTAGATAACCAGGCACAGAATTGCTCACATAGCCAACAGGGGCCCGCGCTCCCTAATCTCCTTGTGGGCCACCAACTTATTCAGGCCACAGGTGCAGAGGCCTGTCTCCACCTTCATGGCTATATGAGACTGTGAAAACTCTGGAGAAGGAACAGCAAGGTGACTTAAAGACAGCTAACCAGTACATCTGTGAGAAGCTCTGCAATATAATTTCTGACAGTTATTTGGCATAATGAAAAGCTCACTAAGCCGAGCTAAGAAAAAACTTTTCAGAAATAGATACGATTCTGGATGATATTCTAATAGCATGATGGGATTTCTCTCTAAATTTATCTTTGAAGGAAGTTCCTGACAGAAGCAGGGCTGAGACCGTTAAAGAAGTCAGTTTGAACATATGGTGACTGACGTCAGATTTTCTCAGATGGGTGCAGGAGTCAAGAAGGTGGAAAGATGTGAAAAGATGATTTTATCAACTATTTGAATTTCCTCATGATGTCAATAGCTGTATTTTAAACTCTATTCATGCTCTTTAACGTCAATCTAATTTAGGTCTAAAATAAAAAGTACATTTTCTATAACACACGGGGATCCTCTGACATGAGAAAGTAAAGTGGAGAACAGAAATGAAGGCTTTGAGGATTCTTCAGGGGGATCCAAGTAGGGCCAGAGCAGCAGAGAGGGCCAAAGCCATGTGTTTGCATGGTAGCGCTGAGCCGCAGATCCTGGCATATGGTGGCAGACAGAAGAGAGCATCACTCCGCCATCCATCCCCAGGCCCAGCAAACAGGAGCTAGCAGGCCAGGTTGTTCTTAGCTTACCAGACCTGGGGAAGAAACACCTGAGAGCTCTCCAGAGACACCTGCCCGGTGGACAACATGCTGGGCAAGAGCTTCACCTCTGAGCACAAAGCTCAGCGCTGTGCATTGAACTACCCCCTCAGTGAGTGGCTTCAAGGCTTCAAGAAAGATGTGTTTTCTTTCCCCAGCACAGGGTTAGTAGCAGCACTCACACCAGCATGTTGGGTGCTGGGCATTTACAGCTTGAATGTTCCTGGTTCTGACTATTTGTGAATAAGCCCCAAAGCCTGTGACATGTAATAATTTGTTCTTCTGCTGATTAAAGACTCAAATTGTGGGAGCAATGTTGGGAATGACAGTGAGCCATTTAGCTAGTGAATGATCTTGGTTTACTGCTTAGCAGCTGCATTTCAACTCAGGTTTTGCCATTTTTTGCTCAGCAACTCTTGGGAGGCACTATCTATCTATCTATCATCTATCTATCTATCTATCTATCTATCTATCTATCTATCAATCATCTATCTCTATCTATCTATCTATCTATCTATCTATCACTAATATGCAAAGTATCCCCTCGGGAGTTCAACCGGGAGATGGGGAGTTCAATAGCTTATATGATGTGTGTTGACCACCAGGGGGTGGCGCTGAATGAAGGAAGGCCCCAGCCAATAGCCGGAAGGTTCCAATTGGCCCTGATCACTGGCGAGACCTAGGGACCCAACCCATACATGAATTTCATGCACCAGGCCTTTAGTTTATCCTATCTAATAAAAGAGAAACATGGTAATTGACGTACGACTGCTACCTTCCCGTTGGCTAATCAGGGCAATATGCAAATTAACTGCCAGCCAAGATGGCGGCTGGCAGCCAGGCAGCTTGAAACTAACATGAGGCTTGCTTGCTTCAGTGACGGAGGACTCCAACGTTCCCCGCCTGACTTGCCAGCCTCTGAAGCTGGAACTCTTCAGCCAGGAAGATTGCAACATTGTAAGCAAAGCCCAGAAACCCAGTTTCAGCAGCGGAGGCCTAAGAGCTGGAGCCAAGCCTCAAAGCTAAAGCTGGCCCAGAATAAAAAAAAAAGAAAAAGAAAAAAAGGAGCGGTTGGGAGCTTCAGTCACCCCCAGCCTGAAAACAGCCCTCAGCCCCTCACCCAGACTGGCCAGGCACCCCAGTGGGGACCCCCACCCTGATCCAGGACACCCTTCAGGGCAAACCAGCCGGCACCCACCCATGCACCAAGCCTCTACCCTATATAGTAAAAGGGTAATATGCCTCCCAGCACTGGGTTCAGCGGAGCCGCGAGGCCTCCCGGCACCGGGATCAGCAGAGCCGCAAAGACTCCGGGCACCAGGATCAGCGTGACAGGGGGCAGAGCCCAAACTCCCTGATCGCCCTGAGGCTCTGTGAGTGACAGGGGGCACAGCCACAACCTCCCTATCCACCC
>NW_006296096.1:1132608-1138394 GCF_000327345.1 Myotis davidii
TATATATATATATAAGCCTAAGTGATTATTATGACTGGATGATCAGATGACCAGCCGACCAGCCAGTAGCTATGTTGCATACTGACCATCAGGGGGCAGATGCTCAACACAGGAGCTTCCCCCTGGTGGACAGTGCACTCCCACAGACAACCTCCCGTGGCCAGCCAACCTCCTGTGTTTCCTCCCCCCGCTGGTCGAGTGGTCAGTGTGCTCCCACAACTAACCTCCTGTGGCTAACCAACCTCCCGCAGTCCCTCCCCGAAGCTGGCCCCAATTGGGACTGGGCGATTGCCTGGGAGGGACCCCACCCATGGACGATTTCATGCACTGGGCCTCTAGTTAAAAAATAAAATGTTTTGTTGTGAAAAAAATCCATAGATCCAAGATGGCTGTTGACAGGACAGCAGGCTGCAAGATAGTGTGTGAGTGAGAGAATGAAAGAAGAGAGTGTGGATGTGTGGGGAGTGTCTATTTGTGAGTGAGAAACAGCTATATTCCAAGGAACTGTTGGGGACTGCCAGACTGGGCTCCCCTGACCGGGGAGCCTCTACTGTTGCTGAAATCTCTCCCAGAGAGGCTGGCTCTGCTGCAGAGACCGTGCCATCTTGAAGGGGAGAGTGGCTGTTATTGGAAGCCCAGCCTTACCTTCAACTGGGAAGACCTGGGCTACCTCCCGGGACCCTACAACCACAACACCCAGGGACCAGCTGCCTCAACTGCAAACCCACAAACACTGGGTCTCCAGGCACCCTGACCTCGGATGCTTAAATAGTCTAAGTGGAGACAAAACGGTGTGAATATGCTGATGTGGACAAGCCCTGCACCTTCTCACAGAGGAGACAGAAGGAACAGCTAATTTGAGCAACACCCAACTGGAATTGACAAATTAAACACAGCTGATGAGCTAATTCTTGGATGGAAAGGTCAGATATTGCCTAGCAGTGGTTCTCAACCTGTGGGTCGTGAACAATGAAAATACATCCTGCATATCAGATATTTACATTACGATTCATAACAGTAGCAAAATTACAGTTATGAAGTAGCAATGAAAATGATTTTATGGTTGGGGGTCACCACAACATGAGGAACTGTATTAAAGGGTCGCAGCATTAGGAAGGTTGAGAACCACTGGAAAGGTGAGGTTTGGGAGCCAGGCTGGAGGGAGAAATGCGTGCAGCAGGTTCTAGAGTTTCAGAGGAAGACTGTGCCCCACAAAATCTGCGCTCTTGGGGTCAGTGTAGCCTGCAAATGTGGAAGGGGGTCCACAGAGCTGCTGGCAGAAGGGAACTCTAGAAATCAACCCACAGCTGGGCTGGGCACTGACAGGCAGCCTGAAGTTCTACCAGTATACCGGCTGCTCAAAGCCAGGGGAAAAAGACGCCAGTCTGCGACCTCCTCTGGCTTTTTTTTTTCTTTTTAAATCCTTGCTTTTGATTACTAAGCCCAGTACATAGGATTTTACAATTAAAAATACTCACAGATACTGCAGGGGAAAGTGGTTTTTGTGGAACCTGGGGATTCGAGTGGGGAGAGAAGAACAGAAAACCAGCTCTGTGTGGAACATGGGGATCAGAGTGAGGAGAAATTATTGGAAAACCAGCTCTGGAGTAGTCAAATCCCCAAACCAGTATTAAGTGCAGAAGGGAAAACAAAATCTAAATACTGGGTAGAGAGGACTTTTAGCCCTGGTTGTCAATACAGAAACACTGCCACCCAGGGGTTGAATCACAACTTGATTGTTGTGTAAATACAATTAAAGGCAGGCTGAGAAACAAAGAAATTCCACCTGCTTGCAAACAGGGTTGTGGCTTATGATACAGAGGAGCAGCGGATCGCAGGGAACTTCAATACAATCCTGACTACCTGACAGGAAATAGATGTGCCAAACAGAATAGTAGAGGAAGTGAATGACATTCACTACTGCACATTTTTATCTTTTACTTAAGAAACTAAATTTTTCCCCTTTTTTTCTCACTTGATTTTACCTTTTTTATTATTATATTTTTATTTTTAATTATTACTACTACTATTATTTTACCTTCTTTTTTAAAGTTTTAACTTATTTTTTTATTTTATTTTGGGATTAGTGTCCTACATTCTACTTTCATTTTTCCTTTAGCATTATTTTACTCTATTTCAATTTACCTGAATGCCAACACTCTCTTCCTCACTTTTCCCACTTTGTTCTGTTTCTGTTATGCTGGTCCTGCTTTAGTTTTTCCCTATTCTTTCTTTTTACCCTCTGTTAAAAATTGATCCTCCTTATGTATCTAATTTCTGCTCCCCTGATCCAAGTCCATGCTCACTTCTCTCTTCTCTTCTTCACTGTCCAATTTCTTTTCTATTTCCTTTTTTCTTTGTTTTTGTTTTATGTTTGTTTTGTTTTGGTTTTTTTGCCCTTTTCTTTCTCTCTGTCCTGTTGTTGTTGTTTGTTTGTTGATGAGTTTGGTTTTTGTTTGTTTCTCTCTCTCTCTCTTTTGCTTCTGTTTTTCCTCTCCTTGCATGTTATCTCCTTCTACTACTAGCTAAACTAATTCCAATTACCAACTCAGGCTTATCTACTCTCTATTCTCCTGTTCCAATAGTTTTTGTTTTGTTTTTTACTTTCATCTTATAAACTCATTCTCTTTCTACCTCCTCTATAACTAATTGTGGCTATTTTTCCATTCACTCCATTCCTTGACCTTACCTTCTAGAAATAAGCTCTGCCCCCTCAGATTCATCTGGGTGTTTGTTTGGGTGTTTGTGGTTTGCATTTTTGGGATTGGTTGTTGTTTTAATGGAGTCTTCTCCCCATACACATATATTTTTCCCCCTTCTATTTTATTTGCTTTCATTTCTCTCTTACATTTTTTCCATCTCTCAATATCAATTTTGCACTCTTTTTTTAAATTTTATCCCCTAATTCTCTTTTCTCTGGTGGTCATCTTTATTTGGGGTTATTAGTATTATGAATACATCTGTGTTCAGTGCCTTGTGAATTGTGCCTTGTTGTGATGTATTTTGTGCCTTTAAGTCAATGCAGGAGAGAGAGAGCTACATAACCAAACACCCTGAGAGAAGTGATCATGGAGAGAAAAAGAAACAGCCTGTATATGAATGAAAAGGAGGCATCACCAGTAAAGGAAGTAAATGAAATGGAGGCAAGAAATATGTCACAGAAAGAATTCAGAGCAATGGTCATAAGGACTCTGAAAAGGTTGGGAGACAAATTCAACAATATGTGTAAGAACCAAAAGGAAATAAAGAACGGAGAAGAAATGACAAATGACATAGCTGCTATAAAGAACTCAATAGAAAGCATCAACAGTAGATTAGAAGAAGCAGAGGACCGCATCAGCGAGCTAGAAGACAAGGTAAGAAAAAATACCCAAGCAGAGCACCATCTAGAAAAAAAACTTAAAAAACAGGAGGAGCCTAAGGGAACTTTGGGACAACATGAAATGAAATGACATCCACCTAATAGTTGTGACAGAAGGAGAGGAAACTGGGGAAGGAATAGAAAACCTGTTTGAAGAAATAATGACAGAAAACTTTCCTGATATAGAGAAGAAAAGAGTCACACAAGTCCAAGAAGCTCACAGAGTCCCAAACAAAATGAACCCCAAAAGACTGACACCAAGACACATTATAATTAAATTGGCAAACACCAATGACAAAGTAAGAATTTAAAGGTGGCCAGAGAGAGACAGAAAGTTACCCAAAAAGGATCCCTCATCAGACTAACAACTGATTTCTCAACAGAAACACATCAGGGCAGAAGGGAATGGAATGAAATATACAAAGTCATGCAAAGGAAGGGTCTAAATCCAAGAATACTGTACCCAGTAAGGCTATCAAACAAATTGAGGGTGAAATCAGGAGCTTCGTAGACAAAAAAAGGACTAAGGGAGTTTATTACCACCAACCAGCAATGCAAGAAATGCTAAATAAGAAAACATGACCCATATATCTGCTGTCTACAGGAAACCAACCTCAGAAAAAAGGACTCACACAGACTGATGGTGAAGGGATGGAAAAAGGTTTTTCAGGTGAATGGAAATGAAAAAAAAAGCTGGGGTAGCAATACTTATATCAGACAAATTAGACCTCAAAGTGAAGGCCCTAACAAGAGATAAGGAAAGTCACTTTATAATACTAAATGGGGCAATTCAACAAGAAGATATAACTCTGGTAAACATATATGCACCCAATACAGGAGCACCCAAATACATAAAAAAAAAACAATGGTAATAAATTATCTAACCCTACAACTCAAAGAGTTAGAAACAGAGCAACAAGAGAAGCCCAAGTAAGCAGAAGGAAGGACATAATAAAGATCAAAGCAGAGATAAACGACATAGGGACCAAAAAAAACAACAATAAAAAAGATCAACAAAACCAAGAGCTGGTTCTTTGAAAGAATAAACAAGATTGATGAACCTAGCCAGGCTCACCAAGAAGCAAAGAGAGAGGACCGAAATAAGCAAAATCAGAAGTGAAAGAGGTGAAGTAACAACCGATCCCACAGAAATACAAATGATTATGAAAAAATACTATGAACAACTCTATTCCAACAAAATGGACAACCTAGATGAAATGGTCATATTCTTAGAAAAATACAAGCTCCCAAAACTCAATTAAGAAGAATAAAAAAAACCTGAATAGGCCGATAACTACCGAAGAAATTGAAACAGTGATCCAAAATCTTCCAGCCAACAAAAGCCCTGGTCCGGACGGTTTTACATAGGAGTTCTACCAAACACTCAAAGAGGAACTAAAACCTATCCTCCTCAGACTATTCCAAAAAATTCAAGATTAAGGCACACTTCCAAGCTCTTTCTATGAAGTCAGCATTACCCTAATCTCAAAACCAGATAAAGACACAATAAAAAAGAGGACTGCAGGCCAATATTCTTGATGAACATAGATACTAACATCCTCAACAAAATTCTAGCAAATTGGATTCAGCAATACATTAGAAAGATCATACACCATGACCAAGAGGGGTTTATTCCAGGGATGCAAGGATGGTACAGTATCCACAAATCAATAAATGTGATACATCACATAAACAAACTGAGAGACAAAAATCACATAATCATATTAATTGATACAGAAAAAGCATTTGACAAAATCCAACACCCTTTCTTGATAAAAACTCTCAGCAAAGTGGGAATAGAGGGATCATACCTCAACATAATAAAAGCCCTATATGACAAACCTACAGCCAATATCATACTTGTGGGCAAAAACTAAACTCATTTCCCCTAAGAACAGGAACAAGACAGTGATACCTACTTTCACCAATCCTGTTCTACATAGTACTGGAAATGCTAGCCATAGCAATCAGAGAAGAAGAAATAAAAGGCATACAAATTGGAAAAGAAGAAGTAAAACTGTCCTTATTCACAGATGACATGATACTATTCATAGAAAACCCCAAAGACTCCGTCAAAAAACTACTAGACCTAATAAATGAATTCAGCAATGTAGAAGGATACAAAATCAACACCATGAAATCTATGGCTTTTTTATACAAAAATAATGAACTCACAGAAAGAGAAATGAAAAAAACAATCCTGTTTATCATTGCACCAAAAAAATTAAGATACTTAGGAATAAACACAACTAAGGCCGTAAACTTTTACTTGGAAAACTAAAGGATATTGAAAAAAGAGGTAGAGGAAGACATAAACAAATGGAAGAACATACCATGTTCATGGATTGGTAGAATCAACATCATTAAAATGTTCACACTACCCAAAGCAATCTACAGATTCAATGCAATCCCCATTAAAATACCG
>NW_006296096.1:1139729-1144261 GCF_000327345.1 Myotis davidii
AGGATCCAGAGACAAGGTAGCACTGAACAGACCACCCAACCTCAGAGAGCAGGTGGGAGGAGGGCATGTAGAGATCAACCAAAGGACTTATATGCATGCATATTAGCATAACCAATGGACACAGGCGCTGGGGCTGTGGGGGCTTGCCCGGTGTGAGAATGTCTGGTGTGGGGGGTGGGGGAGATCAATTGGGGGGAAAGGACCATATTTAAAACTTTAGAAAATAAAAAAAAAAGAATGCCAGACGTGCATGCTGATCTTGGAAGTTAAAAGTATGCAAAATTCTCTGAATAAGCTATGAGTTTTAGCTATAAAATATAAATTTTTGATGAATTAAAAAACAATGCTACGCATGGTATCAAGGGGGTACTTTACTTATCGGGGGGATCACTTTGCAAGTTATATAAATCTCTAGCCACTATGTTGTACACCTGAAACTAATATAACGTTGAATATCAGCTTTAATTGAAAATATTTTAAATAAAAATAAAAATGGAAAGAATGTACTACAGAAGGATTAAAATCTGTAGGTATGCCACGGTCCTGGATGTTGTGACTACTCTATCTTCCAATTTGAGTTCCACATTTGGCCACCGATGTCAGTTTGGATCATTTGGAATTGGTCTTTCAGTGAAACTATTGGTCCATTCAAGCTGCCTGTGAAGTGTGAGACAGACATAAGGCTGCAACTGGCTCATTCAGGGCTGCCAAACAGCTGGGAAAGTGACTGAGTTGATGAGTATGTGTACACAACATTGCTTGTTGCCTTGAGTTCTGCGAGTCCTCCTGAACTGTGGCCCCATGCTCGTGGCAATCTTGTATTCTCAGAGCCACACTCTGATATTCAGGTCTTAACTCTAGTGGGCAGCACCAAAGCCAAGGGAGCCCCAAGAATAGAGTATAGTTTAGAGATTCAGCAAGTATTTGAAGGTCAAGGTTCTTTAATAAGCGTCTTCAAAATAAACTATAAACTCTTTGCTTGTGTCGAATATTGGTTTCTTGAGTATTGCTTGGGCATCTTGTCATCACATTGGGCACTTGATAGGATCCTGCCTTTTCACACAGCACTTTGCTGTGTCCATGAGGACTTCCTGAGCATGAGATGGTCACTGCTATGTGAAATGAAGGAAAGTGAGTTTTCTTTTGGGGTTGCTATAGGAAGTCATCAGGAACTTGCCTTCCTGCTTTGTCCTTAATCGTATTGAAATCAAGATGAAAATTCATGACCTGTGTGGAGGGCTACCGTGCAATATGGGAGATACAAAAGAAAAGCCAGATCCCAGGTGTTGTCGCTGTCACTGCCTGAGGGACTGTGTTGAATGATCACCTTCGTGTTGAAGGTGGAGGAGCTTCACCACTGCCTGTGTCTCCCTTACGTGCGTGGTCTTGGGGGAGGTGGATGGAGTCTTATGGAAAGAAGTCGGTTCTCTTACTGTTCAAACTGAAGCGCCAGTCTTGCCTTTGGAAGCCCAGCCACCCAATCCCAGTTTATTTCCTTCTTGCCCACAGACCTCACAGGTTTAGCCTTCCAGTTCTCTATGGTTCTCATCCCCCACTCCTTGCCTAAATTTCCCTCTCTCTGATCTCATTGAAGCGTGGGGTATTTTCCCATCTTTTTGTCCTCCCACATTCTCTCCAAAACAAGCGTACAAAATGCAAAGAACATCTAGTTCCCACCAGAGGTTAGTTCCATTAAAATTGGCTGAGTGGGATGTTGGACTGTGATTCAAATTTCCACCCTGGGTGGATTCAGGCTGGTGCACCCTAAACTATGGTGTGGATCTGAGCCCCTTTTATCCATTTCCCTTATCTCCCCTGTAACGCTGGGACAAACTTTATGCCCATTCTCTATGCCTTAGAACTCTGCTTCTTCTGTGGTTCATGGCCCCTATTTTTCTCTCCTGCCTTGAAGGTCTCAATTTTGCCCCTGAAGAATAGTCTGTGGCTCTCATCTTTTAAAGTTATTTTCTGATCCCAGACCCATTTCTTCATGTCTAATTTAGCATTGCTGATAGATATTTATTAGTCAAATTAGTAAAGCTGATTCTATCCCCGGGTGAATCATGGCTTTTAAAACTATTGTTCTAAATTAAGTTTTGGGCCAGCCTTACCAGCAGTCCTGTGGCCTTGATAATGGGTGCCAGGGTCTCAGGTGCCTTGTCTGTATTGCCTCAGCTCTAAGCATAACCTATAGCCAGCTCCCCATCTTATCCCATTTCAAGCTTGCATGCCCATCCAGCATGCTAAACTTGGAATTTTGGTTGGAAGTGTGCATTTAGTTCTCTGATCATTTGTACTTCATATGTCCTGGTATCATAAGATTTATCCAGCTGTGTTTTAATTATTTGCTTACCTGTTGGTCTCCTGGGATAGACTAAAAACTACTCTTGGGCAAGGACTGCATCTGACTCATCGTTGGATTGTGAGTGCCTGACACTTGATAGGAGCTCAGAAAATATTTATGAGATTCTCAGGTTAATAGCTGAGGTTCTCTAGGGGAGACCTTACAAAGTCCTAAACCCCAGCCTGGGCCATGCGCAGTCCTTTTTCCCAGAAGTAGGGGTAATAACAAATGACCAAATTAGCAAGAGACAAGCTTTCCCATTCATCCTAGATAAATTTTTTTGCAGTTTTGTTTTGTTTCTTTGTTTCTACTTACTTATTTGTTCATTTTTAAATAGTGTGGGACTTCTCTCTGAAATTCATGTCATGTTGAATCAGCTGACCACAACAGTCAGGGGGAAAAAACGCTGTGTTCCACATTTTTTTTTTCATTGTCAGTAAAAGCTGAGCTTCCCTGCACACAAGCTACACCATCAGGAGAGGAGCTTCTGTGTAGAGAAGCTTCCAGAAAGACGCTATCAGCCTGAACCATAAAGGCCTCCTCTCAGTTACTTTGCCTTATGCCTTCTTAATCCACCTCCTGACCTTTTTATCACTAGAGGTGCCAGGAGACAGAAGTATGCATCTGAGAGCAGAGTGAGTAGTGAAAGGTTGACCCTGGGGACACACAAAGTCAGGTCAGCCTAGAACTGGACTCATGCTCTGCCACAAACCCCATCTTCCTGAGCCTCAGTTTCCTCATCTGTAAGATATGGGAGATGTACCTACTTTTCAGAGTTGTTACAGAGAGGGGTGGTAACATATAAGTTAATATTGTGATTATTATGGAAACCTCCAGGCACAGACCACATTCTCAAGCTGGCACAAAATGAAAGGCAGGGAATGTCAAATGCATTATTCATCACACCTTGACATGGCTTTTATGTAACAGTCAGCCAGAATATCTTCGATCTGTTTCTTCTCCATTTGCTATTCTGAACTCAGAACATAGGATAACTAGCTCATCAGTTCATTGAACTGATTTTTCTCTTTTAATGAGCATCTGTTTGTGCCAAGGTCTCAGGTTCCTGAATATTCCTGATGTTAAAGTATGAACTACTGAAGTGCTGGTGGTATCTTGGAATTTCTCAAATAGATTATTGAGGCTGTATATCATGTATGCAACGTGTTTCTATTTGGAGACGCTGTGGGAAGATGACTCAAGCAAGAGCTCAGATTTTTCCAGTGAGAAACTGTGGAATTTTAATTAGCTTTGAGTCCATTTCTCTGTTGGAAATAGTAGATCTCTAAGCATTTCTTCAATAGCATTACAGTAACTATAAAAGTTCCAAAATGAATAATTCACAGGATATATTTTTATAAGCTTAGAGAAACAAGAAAAGCAACATCCAATTCTGCATTTGGTACATGCCTGGAGTTACTGTGAGATAGATGTTTAAAAATATTAATGACACTAATGTAGTTTGGTTGGTTCATGCTCTCTACCAATGCTCTAAAACAGTACTGTCCAGCTGACCTTCCTGCAATAATAGAATGTTCAGATTTGTGCTGTCTCACATAGTGGCTACTGTCCACATTCAGCCATCATGCAATTGAAATGTGGCTAATGAGACTAAGGACTGAATTTTATTTAATACTAGAGCCCAGTGCACAAATTCGTGCACAGGTGGGGTCCCTGGCATGGGGTGGGGGCGGGGGTTGAAATCAACAGTCCAATGCCACCTGCTGCTCCTGCCTGCCGCTCGCACTCATCCCGGCCCCACTGCGCCTGCGCAGGCTCACACCCAGTCAGTCCTGATCGGGAGCCAGGTGGGCAGCGGGATGCCCTGGCCGGCCCAGAATCTGGATCCATCCTGCTGACATTCATGCGCTGGTTGCTGGGAGTCACCTGGCGGCTGCTTTTATATAATTTCTTCCTTGAGTAGCGTCTAGGGAAGGGAATTGGCCACAGTGCCTGAAGCTGACTTCCAGGAGGCCAGTGGCACTGTTGGGATTGTGCCGGCAGTGCTGGTCCGGTCCATTGGTGCCTGGCCCATTCTCTGGAGATTGGACCTGCAGGATTACTGAGGGAGGGAGTGGCTGCCGCTGGGCTGGTGGGCCGCCAGGGCTGGTTGGCCAGCTGAGCAGCACTCCCGCTGTGGGAGTGCACTGACCACAAGGGAGCAGCTCCTGCATTGAGCGTCCACCCC
>NW_006296096.1:1144371-1146473 GCF_000327345.1 Myotis davidii
AGTGTATTGGACAGCACAGATCTAAGATACCAACTGGAAGCCCACTCCAGCCAACCTACCATTTGGAGCCCCAGTGAAGCACAGGAGGATGCCCAAGAGGCATCCAGAGAAACACAAACCCACATACTAGAGTTCAACTGAAGCCTCTTAATTTTGTCCTTTAATTTTTCACTTGACAGCAGATTGGGAACATCTAGTTAAAGAATGGCAACAAAGGGAGATGAAGAAGTTTGAATATAAACCAGGGCTCAAAAGAAACACAGTCTAGGATTACTGAACTCAAGGCTTTTATTCCTCAAAAGTATAGTATTTGATGCCTTGAGAAAATGTTAAGAGTTCTGGAATGAAAGCTTTAGGAAGGATAGAAAGAAAATGAGCAAGACTCTTTGTCTATCAAAGGTGATAAAGAATATAGATAATTTTGGCATACAAATGGATGAGTTTGGTCATCTGGAGAATCTCCCCATATATAAGTAATTGTATGATATCTAACTGCTGTTGGGCTGAAACCTCAAATAATCACCATGCTCTGAGCTGCCTTATATAGCTTTGTCCACCACTCCTGCCTCAGTTCACCCACTTCTCCAGACCCTTTGCTCTGGACCAGCTATGCCAGGTCTTCCTTTTGATTCCTAAAGGTACCTTGATCCTTCCTCCATAGGGTTTGCATGTGCTGTTCCTACTGTTCCAACCCCCATCTCTCTCCGGCTCCAAATCCCAGTTCAAAGGCCACACTCCTTGGAAAGTCTATGTATACCTCCACCCCTCGCTGCCCTATCCAGGCCTGACTCTTTTTTATTCACTCCTCCAACTGAACCCCTACTGGAACATAGATATTCATCAGTGAGATGATCTGATTTAGTCATTTGTAAACTCTAAAAAAGCAGAGATTGTGTTGGCCTGATTCATTCACCTTTGTATCCCCACTAGCTGGTTGATGCTCAATAAATGCTAAATGAAAAAATGATTGGTTAGTTTTGAGATTTTTTAGTATGACAAGTGTCCTCCAATTTCTAATACTTTCACAACTTTTCATAAAGTATCTTTTAGTCTCTGTGATGACTCATTTCTCTAAGTGCCATTCCAAAGTTCTTATTGTCTAATAAGTTTTTGTCCTGAAATCTTCAAACTTAAATTCCACCCACCTCCACCTTGTGTGCTCTACTTACTATATTTGCCCCAAAATTTCCAGATTCCTTTAAATTGTTGGATCCCATGTTGACAAGCTGAAATACATCTGTGGTTCTTTCTTTAAAAAGCAATTTTTTTTAGTTTATCCTCCACCCAGTCTTTTTCTATTCTCTATTCCATAGAGTTCTTCTAAATTTCCAATCTATTTCTTATTCTTTCCATTAAAAGAAGTATTAAAAAGTGGGGGAAATTAAACTTACACTTATTTCCAACCTCTTTAATCCCTTACCTTTGAACATAAATCAGCATTATAAAGAAAAGTTGTCAATTAATCCTTTCCAGAACCTTCAGGGGATTCTCAACTTTCCACTTTCCATCTCATTATATTTTTTCTAAACAAATGAGGGGTAAAAACTCACATTAGTTCATCCCCACTCCCTAAGCCCAATCAAGTAGTTATGTCTCAGGCTTAATTTTCTTTATTTAGAATGAACTTTCTTTATTAGTTAAATGATTTCCCTTTCTAATAGACCTTATTTAGTTTGTATGTAATATCCCAAATTCTTGAATAAATTACAATGCCTTTTAGCAAGTATTTATTTGAGCACCTACTAGGTGCCAGGCTCTGTACTAGGAAAACAGCAATGAATAAGATTGAAAAAAATTCTTCTTCATAGAAATTACATCTTATGTGGAGAGGTATAATAAATATATGAACATATATAATAGCCTCCCAGCACCAGGATCAGCGGAGCAGCAAGGCCTCACTGCCCCTGTGTCAAGCGGAGCCATGAGGCCTCCCAGCACTGGGATCAGCGGAGCAGCGAGGCCTCCCAGCACTGGGATCAGCAGAGCAGTGAGGCCTCCTGGCCCCTGGAGCAGTGTGACAGGGGGCAGCGCCCAAACCTCCTGATCGCCCTGCGGCTCTGTGTGTGACAGGGGGTGGGGCCACAACCTCCCTATCCGCCCTG
>NW_006296096.1:1147023-1147994 GCF_000327345.1 Myotis davidii
TCCCCTCTGCTTTACCTTTTAAAAGCTGCATTTGTCCCTTTTTTTTTTTAAGATAGTTTGAATTTAAATTGATAGAATAAATTCCTAAATGAGCTTCACATGCTTGAAGATCCTTTGTTGACTGATGGAAGAGCACTGCCCTCTACCACCCGGAAGCGGGCCTAAGCCAGCAGGTCGTTATCTCCCGAGGGGTCTCAGACTGTGAGAGGGCACAAGTGGGGCTGAGGGACAACCTCCCACCACCACCAGTGTACAAATTTTTGTGCACTGGACCTCTAGTTGTTATTATAATAACCTACTGACAATAAACAAAGTCAACTTTTCAATTCAGTTCAACCAACTCTTCTGCTATTTAATTATGTGCAAACGAGCTTACAAAGTACTATAGGAGGTATAAAAATCAACAAAATTTTTTCTAGTTTTCAAGGAGTTTTCTATATAACACGGAAGATATAATTTTAAGTGTAAAGGCACAATTATGGAAATGCACCCAAAGAAATTGATTCCAGCTTGACTAGTTCTGATTGGAACTAGACAGCAGGCAGAGATGGGAGAAAAGGGCATTAGGGATCAGGGAATCAGAAGCTAACTCACAGAGGCCTTGGGGCATCGGGCTTACTCAGTAAACAGGAAATGATGGTACAGGTTCTGGAGTGTAGGGCTCACAAAGGCTAGAGGGGACTAAAGGTGGCAATGCCCCTCCCTGGTGGACTTCACAGTACATAGGAATTCAGACTTGATCAGTCCCAGGTTTTGAACAGAAGAGTAACTTCATTAGAACTGTATTTTGAAAAGAAGATGGCGGCGATATAGGCAGATGCGTCCCAGGTCGTGTCCCGGAGCAAATGGAGTGAGCAGCTGAAACTAATAACACCCACCCCGAATTGGTGAAAGGGCTCAGCTGGTGAGACGGTTTGCAGCCGGGAAGGGCAGAACTCCCCTGGAAAGGTAAAAAAAAAACAAACCAGGGA
>NW_006296096.1:1153077-1171174 GCF_000327345.1 Myotis davidii
GCCTCCCACACATACCTCAACCAGGGGTGAGAAGCAAATCCCCAACCCAGTATGTTCCCTTGACAAAGAATCGAACCCAAGACCCTTTGGTGTGTGGGCTGACATTCTAACCAGGGCTTTTTCAACATTTTAGATTCTCATGAACATACTCATGTAACTGTTCTACTTGGTTAATGTTTGACCTGAATTAAATCCCACACTTAGAGAACTTAATCTTTATTTTAGTCGTATCTAGACGATAAATTAACCAAAGTTACTTGCTAAACCCAAGCTATCATGCTAAAATGTACTCTTCTTTATTTTCACTTTTTCATTAAGTATAAATTGTTATACCTTCTCAGGGCAAACAAACCAGAATGCATAAAAACAAAAGCACTTGTAAAAGTTTCACCTATTTCATTCAAACTAAAAGTATGACTATGTACAAGGTCCATAAGTCAACAGACTGAAATTATAAGTGAGAAGACTTACTAGTGCCCCTTCAAGACAAGTAGCATAATGATAGCCACGCCCCATTATCAAGACCGACTTCTGATGATAAAGTTCTGTTGCCAGTTTCTGAATTTCATCATCCATACTCAGTACTTCCTTAATCAAATCTGTTAAGAAGTAACATTTTTGTTGAACAAAAATAGACAGAGGCAAAGAAGCATTGAACAGACTGTCGAACTACAGTGGGAAGGTAGGGGAGGGTTGGGGAGTAAGAGATCAACCAAGGGACTTGTATGCATGCATATAAGCATAACCAATGGACATAAGACACTGGGGAATAGGGGAGGCTAGGGGACTGTCTAGGGCGGGGGGAAAAAATGGACGCATATGTAATACCCTTTGTAATAATAAAAATAAAAAAAAAAAAAAGAACTGTATTTTATGACTAAACTCACTGAAAGAAGAGAGGCAGGCTGGCAGTTGCCTGAAAGGTGACAGCTCAGTTCTGTTATTCACATGTTGCCTAGGATATAAGAGTTAACACTGATTGAATATGCTAAGTTTTGCATATATTAGCTCACTTGTTATCACATTCTTATGGATTAGGAGCTTTTATTGTTTTTATTTTTTAATTATATTTTTTATTGATTTCAGAGAGGAAGGGAGAGGGAGAGAAACATCAATGATGAGAGAATCATTGATGGTTGAGGCCTTCATGCCCCCTAATGGAGATCGAGCCCACAATCCCGGACATGAGCCCTAATAGGGAATTGAACTGTGACCTCCTGGTTCATAGGTCAAAGCTCAACCACTGAGCCTTGCCAGACATAGGAGCTTTTATTGTTTTGATTTCACAGATCTGGAAGCTGAAACTTAGAGAAGTTGTGTGCTAGAAAGAATCAGATTAGAGAACCAACCAGGTCAGTTTTAGTTCAATATCTACCCTCTTATCTGGGTGCTATATTGCCCTCAATTCTATATCCGGTTGACAATGATTTTGTTAGGGGAGTACACATGGGAGAAGGGAAACGATTTTTAGACACCCTTATTTTGGATGATATTGGAAAAAAAAAAGATAAGAAGACAAAAGCTGAGCTTGACTGTGCTTGTCACCAGCCCTACATTGTGGGTAATACTTAACCCCTGAGGGACTCCTTCTGCCAATTTTCTGGCCCAAGTAATTCCTCACTTTCACTTTGTATGTGCTAAAATCACACAAGATGACTTTAATATTGATTTAAGAAAATTAAGAATCAGGAAGATAAGGCTATTATACAATAATCTAATGGTTTTCAAAGCCTAAAGCCAGTGAGGGTAATTGTTCTATTTTAATTATGTCATTGTAAATTTGCTTTGGCATTAATTGACATTAATGTTTTTGATAAATATCAAAGATCAAAGGCTGATTTTACAATTAAAAAGCAAAAATTCAGAATGGTGATTTTACATCCTATATCCAGACCCAGCATTAACCTAACTATGCTAACCCTCCTCATCACTTATTTCCTAGGCAGCATTAAGGAAGAAACACACCACTCTCTTCAGGACAAAATGTCCTATGGCACTAAGAACCCAACAGGACTTCTGTTCCAACACAATTCCAGAACAATAGAACAATTATTATAGACGATGCTTTAAACATCATCTATTGTTTTAAAGAGATGTTTCACAACAGGGAAGGTGCATCAGGGAAAAGCACACTCTACAAGGTTTTGTCACTGCAAAGCCTACACAGGGTTAATTTGGATGAACACGGTGTGCTATATATATTTGAGTTTGAAAGCTTATGAGGTGCCCCCATTTGACTTCTCAGTGATTATCCTCTACCCTCCTGGCTGGACGTGCTCAGATGATCACCTGCTCAAATATAGGGAGGCCACAGCTGTGTGCAACAAGCCCCACATGCCTGCCCCCACAACACCTGGTTGTTGTGCACTTCTCGTCTATGATCACTTTTTATCCCCAGGGCAGTCCTGAGTCTTTGTTAACACCGGGGAATAGAGACAGGGTCTTGTGTCTCCCTCCCAGTGGGGCTCTCAATGAGTTTACACAAATATTTGTTAGATGAATAAGTATGTAAGTTAATTAATGATACAATGAAGTCAGAAAACACATTGTCCAAGGAAGTCAGTCCTAAGGCCCCATCATTTCAGAAGGAAGCCAAAGCTCTTACTTGCTTTTGAATTGCATAAGGGAAAACTTCCTGAAAACTTAAAAAAAAATGTTGGCCATACCATTTAATAAAATATGTACCCTATCCTGGTATGTCCTTCTTCTGCCTAAGGACACCTTAGGCACTTGGTTATGTCCCAGAAAAATGTCAAGAGCCCAACTTGTGATAAGCATGGCCACACCGGGTGACTGCCATGGAGTGCCAGCACAGTGTGCTTGGCCCTCATAACTTTTCTCTTTATTCAGGCCCAGAGCTGGAGAAGTACAGGCATCCAGCCTTATGAGTGCTGAGCACTGATTTGCAATAAAGAGGTGACAATTTTATCAGAGATAAAGACTTCAAGCATGGAACACTCTATGTGAGAGGCTCCTGGGGAGACAGTGCCCATCATCCCCAGCATTCAGTTCCCTGCGAATGGACACCCTACTTGGTGTCCTCAGCCAGAGGGAAGGACAAGTGTGGCAGCCAGCAGCCCCTCACCAGAGCTTTCACGGAGTCTGTGGGAGATTTCTGCTACTTAATGCTCTACTGCAAGTCCAAGTGTTTCACCCTAGGTAATAAGTACCTTCTTCATAAACACATGTCACCCTCCATTACAATGAAAGAGAAATTCCCAGTGCAGTATAAGGGCCCCATGCACTCAACATTAAAATAATAATAATAACTCTCATATGCTTTCAGCAAGTTCCCATGAGTATGTCCCACACTGAACATTTTAGAAGCCCGTTAGTACCTCTTCTCTGTGAGGGATTATGTTCCAAGACCCCCGATGGATGCCCCAAACTGCAAATAGGACCAAACCCTATATATACTGCATTTTTCATATACATATGTACCTATAATAAAGTGTAACTTATAACTTAGGCACAGTAAGAAATTAATAACAATAATTAATAAAAATTTGATCACTTATAACAATACCTGTCATAAAAGTTATGTGAATGTTTTCTGTCTCTGTCTCTCTCAAAATATCATATTTTCCTGTACTCCCCCTTCTTTTTGTGATGATGCAGGATGGTACATTGCCTACACAGTTTAAAGTATGAATAGTTTATTGCTGGAATTTTTCATCTAGTATTTTCAGACTGTGGTTGACCATGGGTTATTGAAACTGTGGAGAACAAAACCACAGATAAGGATGGGGGGCTAGTGTCGATTTTTTCCATCCTGATCTTGATGTGGCAGAGTTTGAAATTCTGGCCCAACTTGCCCAGTTGAAACACATGAGCTAGAGCTGTAGACATCTGCATTCTTCCTCAGGCTGCCTCGCTCACAGGTTCCTGTACTCAGTTATCTTTGCTTCCCATTCATGCTCACTGAGGTCATTCTCCACCACAGCTGCATGAGTGGGTGGAGTACCAATGGGCAGAGCAGACATCACTCAGGGGACAAAGAAGCTATGTAAGGCTCAAAGGCTGTCTGTGTCAGGAGCATCATTACAGACCCTCTAAAATGAAAGTCTGGACTTGATTCATTAATGGCCCTTTACTTGGAAGGTCCTCAGCAGCAAGTAGTCAGGACAAGGCTAGTTTCATGGTGCTTTAGGGGGTAGAAAGCATAGAGAAAGAAGGTAGACCAGCAAGTCAATTACCAAATCTCTCTCTCTCTCTCTCTCTCTCTCTCTCTCTCTCTCTCTCCCCCCCTCCCACCCTTCTCTCATTCTTGCTACTACTGAGCAGGTGGACAGTATTCTGAAATACCAACTCCTCCCTGCTTTCTTGCCTCCTGACCCCCTCCCTCCGTCTTCTTTCTCTCATTTTTTTCCTTCTTCATTCCCCTCTCTTGTCTGTGTCATCCCTCACCTCCATTTCTCCTTTGTGCTCCAACACCTCCCTATTCTGGCTGTGTAACTCCGATCTCTTGTTTTTTCAAACTGAATATAAAACAGGCCTCTTCTTTCTCCTACTCCCAGATAGACTCTTTCTCCCAACTTCCTATTATAGTTAATGGTGCCACATTTCCCCCACCTTCCAAGTTCCAAATTTGGTTACTTTGATTGACAGCTCAGCTAGTCACCTAGTCTTGCTGATTTTTACCTAAATATCTCCTTCATATCTGTTCCTCCCACGCTGCTCTTCTTGCTGCTGCCTTCGCTCCAGCTCTCATTATCTTAAACCTTGATTATCTCTATAAGTACTTTGCTCTTCAACATCTCTCCCTACAATCCAAGGGGTGGGTGGATAGCAGAGGGCACTACAACAATCCATTTGCCTTAGCACCAGGGGCTGGGGGTATGGAGGGTGGGGAATGTGGTCAGGGACTGATGAATGGATCAGCTGTGGCTCTTCCCTCACAGCACTGCCCCTCTGCTCACCCTCCTGCAGGGAGGGGAGACCCTAGGCCAGTGATGGTGAACCTATGACACGCGTGTCAGAGGTGACATGCGAACCATTTTTTTGTTGATTTTTCTTTGTTAAATGGCATTTAAATATATAAAATAAATATCAAAAATATAAGTCTTTGTTTTATTATGGTTGCAAATATCAAAAAATTTCTATATGTGACACGACACCAGAATTAAGTTAGGGTTTTTCAAAATGCTGACATGCCGAGATCAAAAGGTTTGCCATCACTGCCGTAGGCCCAGGACTGGGAAGATAACCAGAATTTGATTTTCAACTATTCTTCAAGTATATATTGAGACCCTACACTACCAAACCCTGTCCTAGACATTGAGATGCAATAAAGAACAAACCAGACAGAGTCCCTGTCCTCATGGAGCTTACTTAGTCACAGAAGCCATAGATTGTCAATAAAGATGCAATGTGACAGGAAGTGATAAATCATAGAACTTATGTATAAAGAAAAATAGAGCCACATAAAGGAAACAAAAAGTGAATGGTACAAATGGCCAACAAACACAGAAAACAATGCTAAAGGTCATTAGGGAAATGCAAATCAAAACCACAATGACATACCACTTCACGCCCACTAGTTTGGTTATAATTTAAAAACAAAACAAATGCTGCCGAGGATGGAGAAATGGACACTCTCAGCGCTGAAGGAATGTAAAATGGTGTAGCTGCTGTGGAAAGCAGTTTGGCAGCTACTCAATCAGTTAAGCATAGAGTTACCATGTGACCCAGCAATTCCACTCCCAAATACTCACCCAAGAGACTGAAAACATGTTCACACAAAAACTCATACATAAGTGTTCATAGCAGTATTATCACAAGCGTGAAAAGGTGGAAACAACTCAATACCCATCAAATGATGAGTGAATAAACAAAGCACGGTGCATAAATACAATAGAATATCATTCAGTCATGAAAAGGAATGAAGTACATTGTGATGAACTTTAAAAATATTGTGCTATGTGAAATAAGCCAGATACAAAAGGCCATACATTGTGTGATTCTATGTATATGAAATGTCCAGAAGAGGCAAATCGAAAGAGGCAGAAAGCAGGGCAGTAGTTGTCAGGGCTGGGGACTGGGGGATGACGGATGACTGCTTAATGGGATGATGAAAATGTTCTGGAACGAGTGATGATTGCACAGCATTGTAAACGTACTTAATTGTACATTTTGAAATGTTTAAAAAGGAAATTTTTATGTTATGTGCTTTTTACCACAATAAAAAGAAAAGGTGAGTGGGTACCAGGGGTTGATCCTTGAATAGCTGAGTCAAGGAAGCCTCTGCAGTGAGGTGAGACTTGGACAGAGACCTGAAGCAGGAGGGGTTGGGCCTATGCAGTTACCCAGGCAGAAACCTTCTCAGTCAGGGAAACAAAGCTCACAGCTGAATCTGAGCAGCCATGATCATGCTCTGACTCCACTTTCCTCATTTCACCCCTCAGTCCAGGTGCACAAATGGCTCCTCAGTGTCCAACCCATCTGCCTCTCTTGACCCAGCCTTTCCCTTCCTGCTTTTTATCACCGTATGCATTGCTGTTCTGTCCCCCAGTTACACTGGCCCCTTCCACCTGTCCGTCACCCACATGACTGATCCTTCCAGCCACTTGGATGTCAACAACCCTTCAGGTTCCAGACCAGAGACCACTTCACCTGGGCCACTTTTCTGACACCTGCCAGAGCATGAGCACTAGGCCAGACTGGGGGGTTGAGTGTTGAGTCTACCAGTCACCAGCTGTGTGACACTGGGCACTTAGCCTCTCTCTAGCTTCTATTCCCTCATATGTAAAGTGAGTGCTGTTGAGAGAACAAAATGAGATGATTGCAAAGTGATTAGCTTAGTGCCTGATGCACAGTGAGCTCTCAAAAATGGTAGTTGTATTTTTATTTCAACCTGACCTATTAACGGAAGTTTGAAATTCAGCACTCATTTTGTTCTATGTGATAATATTTGGTAATTATTTCATAAATGTAGATAGGGGTACAAACACATGATAAGTACCAATGAAGTTATTTATATCCTTCATATAAATAACAGCCCTAGCGAGCATTCCCTAGTGACCATTCCAATACAGAGTTTCTACAATGCACTTGAATAAATGTTTGACTAGCCAATGATTGATCGATTTGGCTCTATCATCAAATAAAAAATGGAATTTTCTTCAAATTAAAACTTTATAGGAAACATGATCTTTTGGGGGGATGAGAGAGAGGAGGGGAGGGAGAGAAAGAGAGAAAAGAGAATTGGTAAGTAAATACCTGGTCCCACCAGGGTGAGATACATTGAAACATTGCATAGGCACAAGTCTTTACCAAACAAATTCCTGGAGGAATGGAGGCAAGACTTTCAGAAAAATTCACTCTACAAGTGAACTATTCTTTTATTTCAAGAGACTATAGCTATGGGTGTTCAAATATAATGTTAATACATTTTACAAATAGATGTAAGACAAATCTTAAATGTTCTATCACTGGAGAAAGGCATGTATCAAAAATAGGAAAATAGGAGATAGTAGAGAGATATACTTCAAAAATTTAGAAGTGAAGAGAGAGAGAGAGAGAGAGAGAGAGAGAGAGAGAGAGCCAACTAGTTGAAGAAAAAGCTGCTGCAAGGAAAAGAGAACCAGTTTAATTTTATACAATAAGAAGGTATGATGCCAAGATAGGGCTAGGACCCAATCCTGTGTGAGCTGGTCACGGGACCACCCTCCAAGCAGCTGCACCAGGGAGTGATAAGACCAACCTGATTATCCAATCTCTGAGACCCGTACACACCCAAAAGAGGATTGCTCCACCGCACACATCTATTCCTCCAGCACCCAGCCCTTTCTCCCCATGAGACTCTTGTTTCATCACCTCTTTTAGAGAACCAGACACAAGTGCTGTTCAACAGGAAAAAAGCTAGAAAGCAGCTGGCTTCTTCCAACACTGACTGACACAATTTTCTTAACCATCTTTTCAAATAAAACCACGAAAAAGAAAAGAAAACATTTACCTGATGAGATCCCCAATTTCTTGAGAAACTAAAATGGAATATTTAAGAAGCAATTAAAATGCATCTTCTGAGAACTCCTTAAATAAAAAATCTGCTTCCGACAGCAGCTCTCAGTTTGAGCTCTGAATAGAGGCTGTGTTATTTTAACCACAAAGTTTCTAGTCAGTAGGGAGGAGAGATGGAAACGAGGTACATTGTTGGCAAGCAGAGGTGCCATTCACCTCAAGTGCAGCAAGCTCACAGACCTGCTGTACCAGCTCAGGGACATTTGAAGAACCCGCAAACCAACTTTTCCTAAACTAGAGGTTAAAGAACTGTGGAAAATTCTAAAGGAGTAAGATAAGACACTTATGGTCTTTTCTAAAAAAAGACATGTTGGTATGCTCTGTCTGATACCGTCTGAAGGGAAGCTGGCCTGTGGAGTCCTGGGCCTCGGGCAGGAGAAAGTGACACTTGCCAATAGCTTTGCTCCACAATGAAAGTAGCCCTTCTGAGGGTTAAAAATACAGAAAGACAAAGGAATGAGGCAAGGCCAAAAACAAAACCAGTGTCATGAGAATTCATAGAAAGTTACCAGGTAAGGGGGTAGATATTCTGGAATGTGTTATTATGGAAGAATAACGTGTGTGTATGTGAGTGGGTGCATGTGAACATGAAGTGTGTGTGTAAATGTGTGTGAATGTGTGGGTTCTCTTTCCTTCCCAAACAACTTAAAAAGCAAAGATTCAGCCTCAGCTTGGACCAGTTGGAGACCCTGCTCCTTAGTGTTTTGGCAAATACAAAGGCTGCCTTTGGACTTGGAGAAGAATGATTTATGACACACAGAATCCACAGCAGAGATTAGAGCTGCCGAAATGGCCAATGGTCCTTTACAGCCAGCCCTTCACAGATGCCAAAGGGGTTTAACTCCACTTTTGGAAAACCTCAGCAGTGCTCCTATTAAGCAAGGTCATAACTCAGTTTTATATAGGGTCTTTCATCTCAAAGGAGCTTGAGGTGCATTTACACCAAAACATAAATTATCCTGTGCACAGTCACCCTGGGGACAAAGCACAGCTCCTACCTAGCACCAGCTGCCAGGACACTGCCAGGCAGCTCCGAGCCACAATCATAGAGCAGGACCATGGCCAGGATGCACTCTTTGAGGAAGGATGAGTGGAATTTTCCAATGTCACCCCTTCTTCCCAGGAGCTACAAGGGACCTCTCTGATCTGCCCCTCACTTTCCTTCTTGAGTCCCCTGTACCTCCCTCTAGTGATCCCCCCCTCAGTCCTGCCTCCACACACAATCTCACAAACTAGGAGTAAGCAATGACTGCATTTTAAAGGTTGATTCTGTTGACCAGAGGTTGAAAAACCATGGCCCTTGGGCTGAATCCAGGCTTCTGCCTGTTTTTGCAAATAAAGTTTTATTGGCACACAGCCACATTCATCTATGAACTGTCTATAGCTGCCATAGCAGATGTGGCGCAGATTGTATGTAGGATGTTTCTTTATTTTTTTAGAGGTAGAAGAAAGGGAAAAAAAGGCTCTTTCAATAATCTCTAAAGATCAGACCATCAAAGAAACTTCAGATTCTGAGTCCTCCATAGAGAAATTTTTACCCAGATGCCCCTTGTCCCTGCCTATCCACACTTCCCTAGCATACCTAACTTCATCCCCAAGAAATTACCAATGACTGTGTCCAACTGGTCTCACATATGGAAGCATTGGAAGCACCCTCAAGGCCCCACCATGTCACACACAAAGCACTTTGTCTTTGAAACCCCTCTGGTTCTCTCCAGGCAGAGTTAGTTGCTCCTTCCTCCATGCTCTCATAATATTTTTGTTCATTCTTGTAATTCTTATAGTTATCTTCCAATTATCTCTTTCTATGTTTTCCTTTCTTATTAGATTATGAATGACATTGTATTCAACTTTTTATACCAAAACCTAATACGGTGAAAGACATATAAGGAGATGCATCATTAACCGTTATTACAAAAATAACTCAGTCTTACTCCACTGGAACATAATCTCTAAGGAAATGAATAAAAGAGTTGTTTGATATTCTCTGAAGACAAGGCGTGCTTAAAATAGTCTGCCCTAGGGATAACCCGGCTCTGTCCTTCTAACCCTTGCCCCAAAGTGGGGCTGACTTGTATACATTCTTCATTGTTAGTCATGTAGTTTTGAATTTATGGAAGAAGAGCCTCATTACAGTAATATGTATTAATAGCTATTGGGAAAAGACAATCTTTGTAACAACTAGAGTTGTCAGAAGACTTGGAAGGGTCTGACATTGGATGGAAATAGGCTGAGTGTTCTTGCTCTAAGGTTTAGAAACAGCCTAGTGTCTCTGGTGTGGACACATGTGGACAAAAAAAACCCATAAAAACAAAAAATGAAGGAGAACCAAGATGGCGGCATAGGTAAGCGCCTGTACTTGCTGCCTCTCACAACCACATCAATACCACAACCAAATGGCAGAACAACTACCACCCAGAACTTTGGGAAGCCTGGCTGAGTGGAAGTTCCACAACTAGAGAGGTGAAGAAGGCGCACTGAGACTGGTAGGAGGTGCGAAGACGCGGAAAGTGCTGACACCTGGATGTGCTGCTCTTTTAATCAGGATGGAGATACAAGCTCCCGCTTACTCTGAACTCCAGTTCTGGGTGAGACTTTCGGGGACCCAGGCACACACGGGGAGAAACTGGACTATCTGGCATCGGGAAAGGAATATGAAGGCAGCTTTCTCTCAGAGGGGCTCACAGCGATCATTGTTCCTGCACTGGAGACGTGGAGAATCAGGGACTTCTCTGGTTCAGGGATGACTGGCAGCCATAGCTGTTTGCTCCTCCCTGGTGATTCCCAGAGACCCCACTCCACCCAATTTACAACCCCACCCAAGCTGTCCCCATTGGCTTTTACATATGAATGGCCTGTCCTTTCACCTAAAACCTGTCAAACTGCAGCTGGGTCAGAGAGCCACAGAGCTTCCAAAGAAGGCACAAGGCCCTACCAGCCTTGCTTCATAGCTGGGCCTCGTCTGGGTACTTCCAAACCCCATAAAAACAGGAGGAATATGCAGATGTCTCTGTAGCTCCTGCTGGGCGGCCCCAAACAGTGGCTGACCTTGTACCTCCTTGGAAATCCAAAAGCCAGTGTACCCAGTGGTCAGAGGGAGACCATGCCAGATTACAGCTCCTCACATCCATAAAAGACACACACACAGGGCAGACTCAGTGAGAACCAAAGCCCCACTGAAGCAAGTCCTGCCCCATAAGGGTGTCTCCTGTGCAACAGATCTTCCAGTGTAGACACAGCTGGTCATCACAGCCAACTGGCCTGGAGGTCAATTCCTCCCAGTGATACCAACAGCAATCAGGGGTTAACTACAACAAGTCTGTGCAAACAGCCCACAAAGGGGTGCACCGAGAGCGTCCACCTCAGATGACTGGGGAGGCTGAGCCATTGGGCCTTATAGGACACCAACCACACAAGACCACTCTATAACTAAGGAGACTTAGCAGCTACCTAGTACATAGAAACAAACACAGGAAAACAGCCAAAATGCAGAGACAAAGAAACAAGTCACAAATGAAAGAAATGGATGAAACCAAAATACTGAATATAGAGTTCAAAACCATGGTTATAAGGTTACAGAGGCTGACACCAAAACACATTGTAATTAAAATGCCAAGGGTTAAAGACAAAGAGAGAATCTTAACAGCAGCAAGAGAAAAGCAGTTAGTTACCTACAAGGGATCACCCATAATCTGTCTGCTGATTTCTCAACAGAAACTTTGCAGCCTAGAAGGGAGTGGCAAGAAATATTCCAAGTGATTAATAGCAAGGACCTACAACCAAGATTACTCTACCCAGCAAAGCTATCATTTAGAATTGAAGGTCAGACAAAGAGCTTCACAGATAAGAAAAAGCTAAAGGAGTTCATTACCACCAAACCAGTATTATATGAAATGCCGAAGGGTATTCTATAAGAAGAGGAAGAAGACGAAAAAGGTAAAGATAACAATTATGAACAACAAAGTAACAATAAATACATATCAATAAGTGAATCTAAAAATCAGGTGAATAAAAAATTTAATGAACAGAATAAAGTGGTGAGTATAATAGAATCAGGGGCATAGAAAGGGAGTGGACTGACAATTCTCGGGGGAAAGTGGGTGTGGGGGTTGGGGGAAGAGATTGGACAAAAATCTTACACCTATGGAGGAGGACAGTGGCAGGGTGGGAACCGGGTGGAGGGGAGCTATGGGCAAAAAAAGAAGAATAACTGTAATAACCTGAACAATATTTATTTAAAAAATTAAAAAAAGTTCAACAACAACAAATAAATAAAAACCGGCTCTATGAAAAGTAACCTCACAGGGTGACTTGATCATAAATTCCTAACTGGGCAAGTCACAGTGGGTAGTCATGCCCTAAGCATACAATTTCTTTACTAAAAGGCTTATTTTTGCCTTAAGCATACCCTGTCCATTGGTTCTGTGCATCTAGATTAATGCACCTTGGAAATAAGCTGTAACCACCCTCAAGAGATTATATACTCTTGCTAAGGATCCTAGAATCCAATCATCAAGTTGTTTCCTCCTACCATCATGTAACCCTCCTTACTTCCCTCCTTAATTTCAAATGCATGACAAGAAACTGCAGACTGTTATTCTCCAAGCATTTATCTCAGTCTGACGGAATCTTCCTCCCAGGTGTATACTCTTTTGGGCTCAAATAAATTTTATAAAAATTCTCTACAGGTTTGGATGTTCTTATGTTGACACCCATCAGAAGACAGAACTATCACATGGCGTCAGGATGCATATTTGCCCTCATCAGAATGGGAGCAAAAAAAGGAATGAGTCCTCTCATGTGGCAAGTGGCATTAGCATTGTATCATTTCAGCAGCAGGGACACCATTCCCCTTACTTGTATTCTTTGGATGGTCACAAGAGTGGCAAGACCAGATAACATTTTGTAGTGAACAAAGTTGGTAATGTGGTGTCCTGGGCAGTTATCACATGCAAGGCCATTCAACAGCTTATGAGCTGTCTTTCTTTGGTCAACTTGGTCTTCCCACATTGAGGCCTTGTCTTTGTCGGTTCAGGCAGCCAAGGCAAAATCCTATCAGCTGGGTATCTTAAACAACAGAAATGTATTTTCCTACCATTTGGGAGGATTGAAATCTGAGATCAAAGTGCTAGCATGGTCAGGTTCTGGTGGAGCTGTCTTCCTGGCTCACAGACTGCCTTGTCCTCTGTTGGGGTCCAGCCCCAGCGGTCCAGGTGTTCCCAAAGGTGTGGACGGAGTCGGTGAAGAATGAAAGAGATGGAGACAGCATTCAGTTGATCACCATAGCCAGGTTCTCTCTCTTTATTGTCCTGTTACATCTGTATTTATACCATTTGATCCTATAAGCATGCCTTTATAATCACATCATGGTATGTTTTGGGTAATCTTCTACAGTTCCTTGTTTCATTTCCATAGTTTCTTATCTTTGCCAAAAATCCTATCTCTATCTAGTTCTGTTGATTTTAATTTTGTCTAGGTTAATCTCTGTGTTCCATTATAAGGGCTATTCCAAGGTCACTGCTCTACTGATAAGCTACAAGGAAGTGACTAAAGGAGATTATTCTACCCAGTAAAGGTTGTCAATCCCAACCTCGCTGCTTGCCTTCCCTGGGACTGCCCTGGGTCAGTGGGTCTCCAGGGGTATAGGCTTTGGTGCAAACATAAACTGTGCAGGTGTTTCTTCCCTGCAGTGACTGTGTCAAGCAGCAAGGGTGGATCGGCTTCCGGCAGTCCCCTCTTCTCACTTTCTCCCTCTGTGCTCACATAACCTTGCCTTGGTACCTGTATGGAGAAAGATCTCTCTCTCTCTCTCTCTCTCTCTCTCTCTCTCTCTCTCTCTTCCCCCCTCTTCTTATAAGGCCACCAATTCTATCAGATTAGGACCTCATCCCTATGACCATTAAACTTAATTACCTCTTAAAAGCCCTACCTTCAGATACACTTACATTTGGAGTTAGAGCTTTACCATATGAATTTCCATGGAGGGGAGAGGTGGGAGGCACACAATTTAGTCCATAGCAGTCACCCTTCTCTAAAATAGAAGCCAGATAGACTCTTCCAGCCTCCTTTGCACCTGGGGTGCAGGCATATGTCACGGGCTGAGCAGTCAGGTGCCTTCAACTCGGTAAAGTCCAGGAGGAGGCAGGAAAGGGATTGAATCCACTCTATAGGAGATTGGTGCCACTTGGCAGGGAGTTATGGGCTCTCAGAAGCAGTCCCAGAGGGTGTCCAATTCAGATTACCTGCTACGTGAGTCCAGGGCCCTGGTCCCTGTTCTATATTAACAGCCACCCCTCATCCTCACCCTCACCTTCACCACTTGTAACTTGTGCTCCTGATTTCAAAGCTTCTATAGCTGACCCTGCAATTAAGAAAGCCAATGTTATAACTTACATGGGTGCTGAAAACTAAACCACGACCTTTCCTTCTGCTTTCTTTGCCAGCTCTTCTGGAGGATTTTTCTTTCTTTCCTTGGTGCTATTTTGAATGGATATTTGGCAATGTGATCTTGTACCAATTCTTGGCTTGTTTTCCTTGGGCTCATGCCTCATCTTTTCCCCACTTTACTTTGTGCCATAGGAGGTGAGGGGAGGAAGCTTATCCCTGGAAGTTGTGTGTCGCAGTCTCCCATGACACCTGGTTTCCAGCTGGTTTCAACCAAGGAGAGGCACCAGAGGGAGATGGAGGGAAAAACCAGGGTATTTCTCCCCCTCTTTCCACCCTGGGTAGCTCTCCAGCAGGGTCATCTCCTGCTCCATGACTTCAGCTAAGCCGGGACAGGCCCCTGGAGCCAGCTTCTGCCAGGTGGCCCTGGCTCTGTGCTTTCGCCTATGAGCAGTGCCTTCCTGCTGCTGCTCACCTCTCAATGGCCTCACCACCCCCATTTGGCTTCTCTGCTTTCCCACCATCTGAGCTACCACCTCAGTGTACTACATGCCCTCTGTTTAAATGCTTAGAGTGGTTCTCATTTTCCTGTTGGATCCTGAATGATACAGTATGAAGACATCACTTCTGTTTCATGTCAAAGAACCACCACATGCCAGTGGGCTTGAGCAGGACCCTGTGCGATGCCTTCATCCTGTTGTGTAGAATTTCTCTTGCTGTCTCAGACAAGATCACTTCTCCAAAGTTAATGACCATGAGGTAAGTATTATCAGGCTGTCTCCACAATTCTTCTGGTCTTTTCAGATTACAGGAAACAGTGTTCAAAGAGACTTATTATGGAAAAAGTAACCATTAGAAGCAGCAGCTAAATTTTTGCCTCGCTGTCCATAAGATCCCATGAGGATAAAGCGAGATAAAGTAGAGATGGGTCAGGGAAGGCTAATACATAAATAAGGAATTTATAAAAATGTGCCTGGCTTTTAGAAAAACAATTATAAACACTTTTCTTTCTAGTTCAAAGTGGTGGGGGGATACATGTGCAAAGTATTAATTATGGCATTATCTATTAAAATAAATCTTCATGTCCAACAGTAATAAAATTATGTTTCATCATGAGATATTTATCTCATGGAATAGTTTACAACCAATAGCAAAATAATAACAAAGGTGATGTAGCAACTTGGGAAATGTTTACAGAAGTGTTAAATAAATCAAACTAACAGGACCAGATAAGGTGTCTACTCTGTGATCACAGCCGTGTAAAAATCACAGATGCATATGGACAAACCAGAAATTGTGTGGGATGATGAATTGGTATGTTAAGGTAATACAATGATAGGTGGATTTTTTTAATTGCCTTTTTAAAAGTAAAGATGTTTGCACAACAATAACATTTTCCCTTCTTTTTTCCTTCCCTTCCCTTTCCTATCCAGGGTCATGTATCCAGGAAGAGGGCAGGCAAGGCTGAGAGGCAGCCAAATACCAGCACTTAGGGCACATTGAAGGGCATATGGGAGTAATAAAGAATATTAAAAAGAATAAAATGACAAATACTGAAGAACCAGGTAATATGAAATTTTAGTGATTCTTAGGACCTGTATAGAAGCAAGAATAAGTAGGACTTTAAATTTGGGCTGAATAATATATGGTATTTATAATAAACTAGAGGTCTGGCATACAAAATTTGTGTGAGGGTATGGTCCCTAGGCCTGGCCTGCGATCAGGGCCATCTTCCCCAGATGCCCACAGCAGCCCCCCAACACCACCACTCACCCCCGGTTCCCCATTTGCCATTGGGTGATCAGAGCCTGCTGGCCAGGGCAAGGCACCAATAGGTGGTCAGTGCACCTCATAGTGACTGGTCCAGCGGTTGTTCTGGTCATTCTGCTGTTAGGTCAATTTGCATATTAACCTTTTATTATATAGGATAGAGGCCTGGTTCACAGGTGGGAGCCTGCTGGCCTGCTCTGAAGGGGGCCCCAGATTGGGGTGGGGGTCCCTGCTGAAAGGGTGAGGCTGGCCTGGGCAAGGAGCTTTCAGGGATTTGCAGGCAGGCCACACCCTCAATTGGGGTGGGGGTCCCCACTGGGGTGGTGGGGCTGGCCTGGACAAGGGGCCGTGGGCAGTTTGCAGGCCAGCCACACCCCTGATTGGGGTTGGGGGGGTCCCTGCTAGGGGATGGGACCAGTCTGTGCTTAGGCTACTGAGGGTATGCAGGTCGGCCATGCCCCCATCAGCATGGAGGTTTCTGCTGGGGAGAGAGGCCAGCCTGGACAAGGGGCTGTGGGCAGTTTGCAGGCCTGCCACACCCCCAGCTTTGTCAGGAAGGATGTCCGGAATGACGTCTTGTCTATCCAGTCTAATTAGCATATTGCCCTTTTATTAGTATAGATTATTTCCAATACTTTACACATTGTACCACATACATTATCATGGATATGGAGTTCCTTTCCTGACACTATTAACAGATAGAGAAACGAACTGAGAGAGATGAAGTGGCCGGCGCACATTTACACCACTGGGAAAGTCTTTGAATCCAATTCATTGGCTTCTACACCTGGTTGCTTCTAAACAACTAAGACGGTGGTTGATCAACACCAATGTCCCTAACAACTGGAGATGGTTCTTCCTTTGTTCAGTCTTGATACCTCTTCCTGAGACTTCTTGAGCGGCTTGGCAGACCACAGACCTGGGTGACTGCTTCTCTCTCTAGATCAAAGTTTTCCCGAAGTGGAATCTTATCCATGATCAGAGGCTTCCTATCAGCTGCAGTCTGCTGGTCCTCTCCATGTTGACTCCAGTGAGATGACTGCTCAGGAGAGCATCAGCTGCTTTTAGGAAGGGTGCACGTGAAAAAAAAAAGGCTGCCTGCCTTTTTAGGACTTTCTCACAGGTCAGTTGAAGGATTAAATTTCAAAAATGTGTGTATGGGATTTAGCACTGTGCCTACCACATAAAAAGTTGGCTGGCTAGCTAGCTACTAGTAAGAGTCCTATTAGTAGTAAAATTGGAATAGCATTAATTAACTAAGAGGCTGGGATTAGAAATAACCCCATGGAAAAATTTCCTTCAGAAATTCTGAGCGAGGAGAAAGGTTTCTTCTTTCATCTCCCATAAAATTATTTAATTCTTGGTTCTAGGTAATTCATGTGCTTTATTTTTAGCCCAACTGCAAGGAGACTCAATTAGGCAATCTTATTTTAGGATTTTCCTTCCCCATTCTTCATCCTCTTTACATATTGCTTCCTATCTTAGGTATTATAAATTGTTTGATATCAAATCTGTTTTGGAAGAAGGCAGAATACAAATGAGTTGATTACAAAATAAATCAAGTAGTTATTGTCCACAGCTCAGCTGATTGAATAGGCATGTCACTTGTCCCCCTGTTATATTGTGAATCAATGTATGTATTTTCACAGTGTATTTAATCTATATACTTAGTAAGTGCCATTAATTTAGTTACTGCTCAACAAAGAATTACCATCAGTAACATAGAGATTAACTTTATCAAGAAGGTACCGTATTTGCCGGCGTATAAGACGACTGGGCGTATAAGATGACCCCCTAACATTTCCACTCAAAATACAGAGTTTGTTATATACTCGCCGTATAAGACTACCCCCTCTTCCGCACACCTTCCACACACCAAATAAAAGGTAAAACAATATCAGATTTGATTTTAACATTTTAATTT
>NW_006296096.1:1173476-1178680 GCF_000327345.1 Myotis davidii
TGAAGGGGGCTGGCATCGGGAGGCCACTATGGCACGGGGCAAGCACTATGGGCAGTCTATCTGAAGTGTACCTGGCGTATAAGACGACCCCCCACTTGGAGGCATATTTTTCAGGGCCAAAAAATCGTCTTATATGCCGGCAAATACAGTATATGTTCCTATATTTCTCATGCTATTTCCTGATAAAACAGGTTCATAGTTCATTGGTGAAAAATGTGTGCGTGTGTGTGTGTGTGTGTGTGTGTGTGTGTGTGTTTCTTCTTTTGAGTATGCTCTAGCTATATTACAATAAGTACAGTTTATAATCTTATCATCATGCAATCACTCATTTATTCATTTAGCAACTATCTATCCCTACTATAGGCCAGGTTCTATGTTATAATGGAACCTCTCATGAACTTATTAAGTTCTCCATGGTCAAGCCTTCCTCCAAAGCCTGAGAGTGGTGAGTGCCAAGGCCATTCATTTGATACTTGATATCTATTCTCTGGCTTTGTAAATTGCTTTTTTATGAATGGTATTCTGTATTTCCTATAAGATTATACTCCTCTATAGAGCAAGGATATTATCTTACTAATCTTTGAAGCCCTAGGACCTACCTAGTACATTGTCCTATACATACTAGGTTCTCAACAGATGCTTTTATTAATACTTATATTATGCCATTCTGGTAATTCAAAATAAAATAAGTGGATATTACATGGGAAGTGAAATTTGATGCCTCTGGATTCATAAAATTCTATCATATTGACATACTGAAGTATATCCAAGGCCCACGATTAGAGATTGATGGGACAGTCTAAACTAGATTAGTAAGGCTGTAGGAAAGCATCTAAGCAGAGCTGGCTGAGTGAATCTAAAGGTTGGAACCTGCAGCCTAGACTATGTCCAAATAAATGAATGGACTCCCAACCCAACAATATTTAAACTGACATAGCCTAGGAAAGTATGAGTGTAATAATAATGGGAGTTGGGGTTGTACCTTCTGAGAATGGACAGGCATGTCACGAGCAAAACCAATCCTAAACACTAGGATGAATAGAATTTATCCTGTATATTGGCCCCCAAAAAGAACGATTTTTCAAAGTACGAGAGATGGAAAATGATTACTTGCCAAGCAAAGCCTTGTTTATCTCAAGGCATAACTGATGAACTAGTAAGAGCAGTGGTGTTTAGTTTGGAGGTGGATGTAATGAAAGACAAAAATAAATAAATACAAAAATATCTCTAGGGAATGAAAAGCCAGTATTTCTACATATTCAGTGTCATAGCTGAATGCTCCCATGGTTTCCAATGCTAAGGACCCACAGAGTACCTCTTAGAAGGGAGCCTTTTTTGTTTTGTGGACCACACCCAAGTTGAAGCATCTATACCCATTTAAGTACTAAGAACTTGACACAAATTCCTCTTACATCATCGTAATTCTCAAACTTGAGCTATCATCACTTGGAACTTATTTTTGTTTTGTTTTGTTTGTTTGTTTGTTAAGCATATTCTTGGGCCTTACCTCCAGAGATTTTGATTCAGTAGATCTTTTTAAAACGTTTCCAGGTGATTTTGGAAACTGGCCAGGTTTTGTGTCTACTGGTCCAGATATCTCTCATTCTTCTGCACCACACTCTGTGGGAACCATTACACAAAGCGGTGGTTCACTTTCAATGATGAGTTATTGGGGAAACGAAACTTGCACAAATGAACAAGGAGAGAATAACAGTGATAAAGAAAAGTTTAAGGTAGATTTAAGATGTCCTTAGACTGGAAAAGAGGCAGGACATCCCTAGCAAGAAAGTAGCCTTAGCAAAGCCACAGAAATGAGACTAAGCAGGGAGCAGGGCCAGATGACTGGGGCGGAGGGGACACATATTGGCGTAGATGGAAATAAATCTGACTTATGGGTATTTAACAAGTGACCATGTAATTCTTGTTAAAGAACGCTACTCATACCCAGTAACCCAGTGGAAAGTGTGACTTGAATCAATAATTCTCACCAAGTTGGAGTTATAAGACACTGCAATTGCTGGTGTGATTTCACAGCGTCCCACTTTTTCCCTCCATATCTCTCCAAAGACCTCATTAGCATGGCATCCAGACCCTAAGCACTTCAAGTTTTCCCTTTGCGAGGCTTTAAAAATGCTTCTCAAGAATTTCCAACTCTAATATAGAATAACACTTGAGTTAGAAATCTAAAAATCACATTTCCATGTCAGCACATTTCCCAGCCATGTCCATGTAGGAATATGGGAAAGAGAAAGCCTGTCAGAGAATGTTACAGAGACCATCTTAATCATAACAAGATCTATCACCTCATATTGTTAGTGCTAACTTGGGAAATTTATCCAATAATTTATGCTGAAGTTCTACTCTGAGCCAGGTGTCATAAGTCTTTCTTAAGGAGCTCACCTGTTCATTAGATTGAAAGACAAGTCCAAATTTGGATGTGCACCCAGCACAAAAAGATCATAAGATCCAAAAATGGTGAATGGCAAGTAGAAGAAAGTGATGAGACACTGAAATTGGTTAAGAAGGGTCTGCTAATTAAAGAGTGAAAGTTTTCTATTCATACCTGTGATTGTAGCCATGAACACAAGTATAATACCAAGACTAAACAGCATCAGAATTATGAGGTAGTAATTTCTTGCTTGTGGCATCAGCAAGAATTGCCCTAATTGGCTCACTTCCATTGTGGTTTTGTTGTTTTTCTTTAAATATATGTTTTTATTGATTTTCAGAGAGAGGAAGGGACACAGAGAGAGAAACATCACTGACCAGCTGCCTCCTGCACACCCACTACTAGGGATCGAGCCTGCAATCCGGGCATGTGCCCTGACCAAGAATCGAATTCTGGTTCATGGGTCAATGCTCAACCACTGAACCACACCGGCCAGGCAGTAGCTTTGGTTTTTAAGAGTGATACACAGAAAACAAGAAGGCAAGAACAACAATTTAGGTAGATAATAGAAGTGAGCCTTAGAGAAAAGTGCAATGATTAATTCCTTCCAGGAGAAGAAAAGCCAGAAAAAGGACTTAATACAACATTTAACTAGAGGAGAGTTATTTTATTTTAAATATATTTTATTGATTTTTTACAGAGAGGAAGGGAGAGGGATAGAGAGTTAGAAACATCGATGAGAGAGAAACATCAATCAGCTGCCTCCTGCACACCCCCCACTGGGGATGTGCCCACAACCAAGGTACATGCCCTTGACCAGAATCAAACCTGGGATCCTTCAGTCCGCAGGCCGATGCTCCATCCACTGAGCCAAACTGGCCAGGGCAAGGAGAGTTATTTTATGGGGAAAAAAGAACTTTTCTGTCTTAAAGTGGCTTCAGTGACAGGAAATGGCTTTAATTTCAACAAGAGAGGTTAATTTATGTATAAGGAAAACTTTCTGACTAGAAGCATTGTTACAGAGAAGATAACTGAGGAAATGGTGGACTCTCCTTTCTTAGAGACCTTAAAGATGAGGAGAAATGACTTTTGACTGAAATGGTAGAATTATGGCAGGGGAAGAAGAGGTGGGTACACTGCACCCTTAAAAGTCCCCCAATTCAGACTCTGCCCATCCTATAGAACAAAGAAGGTGATTTTTACAACAACAACAACCACAATCAGAGCTGTCCTTTACCTAGTGCTTACCAAGAGCACAACAACCCCATAAGGCAAGTAATTATGTGCATATTACAGATAAGGACACTGAGGCACACAGAGATTTAGTTACTTGTTTGGAGTCACACATCTACAAGGAGCAGACCAGGTGTATGGCCCAGTGGTGGGTTTCTGACTGTCTCATGCTTACCCACCTTGAGGACCTGTATCTCCTTGTGGCTCTACCTCTGACTTACATCTTCTAGAAGGCAAAATAAGAAGGGCCATATTTAAACTTACATTCTTCATAAAATACTGTGGTTGAGGGGTGGAACTCTTTTAAGTCCAGGTCTTTTCTCATAAGCTTTCTCTTCTGTCCAAACAGTGAATAGGCAGCAGTGGTGTTACCCAAGACACTTAGCTCACCTCCTCACCTCAGCTCAGGACCCACTTCCAGTTAAGAATCAAGGCACAGACCCTTTATTAATTTACCTCCACAGGCCTTATTCCAAAAATGATTTAAGGCAGCTCAAACCTAAAACAATTCCTAGTTTCAAGCAAACCAATATGCCTGCTTCTCCAGTCTACCAAAGAGTTTCCGTACGTATGTACCTGTCCTTAAGGGGATGCAGTGAAACACTCCACTCTCATACAGTCTCAGGTATAATCAGGTCAGTTAAGCAAAAGAACAGAATGCTTACTTGGTGTGAGAGATGGTCTTAATCCACCAAAGGAAGGCTGTTCTCAGGTTGGGAATGGGATGGGAAAGAAGAAAAAAAAATATTTAAAAAACCTGTTCCCCAACTATTAAGACCAGTTTTTCTCAACCAGAGATAAACAGAAAAACTGACCCTTGGTTTCATGGCTTTCTGGATAGTTCCAGAAAAGACCTTGGGAAATAAATGTTCAGTTTTTCATCACAGCTTCTCTTAACCTAGATGCAATAATTTGGGTTCAGTGTGCATGTGGTTGTCTATAATTCAGAAGAAAACAATTTATCATTTTGGAACATTCAGTGTTTGGGGTTCTCATCTCTATACCCCTCATCCTGCCTGAAGAGCCATTGCTTAGGTTTGCTCCATGTGAGAATTCATCTTACGGCTCTTACTTCAAGAAAATTAGTCAGAAAGACCAGCGCCCAGTCTTCCTTCCTCTGACCTTTGCCACTTTCTGTCTGCTCAACAGGGAAGTATTAGTCTTGTCATTGGGGAGTGTCCCCTCAAGTTCAAGACCTGCCTAAAGGGTAGGCAAAACCACTTCTGGTCCCAAATGAAGCTTCTGGTGAGAGTCCAGCGGAGGAAGGCAGGGACCCGTGGCTCAGTGAACACATGGGCCCACCATCGTTCACACCAATAAAACCAGACCTTCACACCCTCTTGTCAAACACTTGAACGAGCCAGCAAAGGGCCTTCTCAGGTCTGTGCCCAGTGTCTCCACCCAGAGACAGTGTGGAATCCACTGAGTTTGGGTCACACGTCAGAAAGAACGCACAGGTGGGCAGGTCTCCTCGCACTGAGAGAGGCACTGTGATTGTCTTGGTGGTCCATTCACCTCCCATTACCATCAAATAAGCCCTGGATTGAATTACTAATTATTTAACAAAACAGGGTGGGCAGCA
>NW_006296096.1:1178742-1179080 GCF_000327345.1 Myotis davidii
AGCCTAGAAGAGAAGCAGACTATGTAGTAGAGTGATGTGACCCAATGTCACCATGTCAGGGATTCCTAACACTTTGAGGGGCATAAACCCTTTGTGAATCACTGAAATTCCGCACCCATTCTTCATAGAATAATGTCACACAGCACAACATCTTACATACAGTTTTAGGTGGGTTTCATGGGCAACCTGCAGCCCAGCTATGGACATACACAAGAGCCCCAGCAAAGACACTGTCCCTTTGAAGGCAGACAGAGGGCTGGGGCAGGCCCAGTCAGCCCTCTTTCCTCAAATGCTCTTGTAGTCCCAGCGGGAAATGGAATACTTTGTTTTTAGGGAAA
>NW_006296096.1:1179132-1184748 GCF_000327345.1 Myotis davidii
TAACTTGGTTTCCAGTTCACAATTAACCAGCTTTGTGACTTTGGCCAAGATACTTAACCTCTCTGAGCCTCAGTTCTCTCATTTAGAAAATGGGGCTAATAGCAGTGTGTCTGTTTGTGGTATTGTTTAGACATTGACAATTGTTGACATGAGAAAGCACACACGAACTGCTTGGCGTGGTGCTTTAGCATACTAAGTGCTCAGAATATATCAACCAGGAGCAGGTCCTGTCAAAAGCCACACCGTACCCAGAGGCATCACTAAATGGTCAGGGCTTGAGAGCGAGAGACATAGGCACTGGCAGCCGCAGAGGTGACTGGAGCCATTGTCCTCACTCTCAGGGCTGGATCCCGTCCATCAACACCACTGTGCTCCGGTTTGTGAGGCAGCATCGACAGAAAATGAGCGTGAGTTTTCTGGTGAGACAGATGGGGGTGTGCAGGGAAACGGCAAATCCAGGAGCAATTTTACATTCCTGAGAAACACAAGCCACAACAAACTCAGCTCTATGACAAGAATAAACACTGATGTGGTAGAAATACCTGCGAACCTCTCTGAAGCCCCACGTTGCAATCTGCCTGAAGAGCAAATAAAGAGGGGAAATGTGCAATGAGATTCTTCTCAGAATTTTGGCAGCTGCACCGAGTGAGTCCCACACTGCCACAGCTCCAAAGGCACCATCGTGAACCTCAGGCACCAAGGAAATGTCAGTTCAAGCGATTAAGGTCTTTTCCACAGGCATAACCCATCAAGTTCCATTTTTAAACATCTCCTGACAGCATCCATCAAATCAAGTCACGTTTCTCCCACTCTCTTTGTTTTTAATACAGTCACATGTCAGGGCGTAAGAGAACAGGGAGGAAGGGAGGCAGAAGGCAAAGGGCCTCCCAGTTGGCAGTCTGTGTGAATTTTCACTTCCTAGGTGTAGGAGGTCCTTCTGATTTTGTACCTGTGGTTTTCTAGATGCACATTAGTAGCGATACCCTCCGACTATCAGTACCTATAAAACAATGACTAGCGTTACCTACCTTATAGTGAGTGAAATCAGTCCTTGCTGTCAGCGGGAAGGGGACCCGCTGAGCCCTGGCTGGTGCCAAAGCCTAGGCTTGGCAAGGCGCCTCCATCTGGTGGCATACACGCAGGTCACGCGAAGGGAAAGCAGGAAGCACATGGCTCAGAATTGATGGAGCAGCAAACATGCATTCAGTTCTGGAGTCTTCGCTCTATTTGTGCTCTATGCAAACTATTGTCCTACCTTGAAAACAAACTCTGGGACAAATCTGCCCTGGGAGGGAGAAAAGAGGCATCTCACTGCCGCGGGAGCCTAACCACAGACCTTGTCCTCATGTTGACAATTAATTCACAGGATTGGCAGGCTGGGTCCCCAACTGGAGCAAATTTGACTCTGAATATTCCAGCTGTTGGTCTGTAGGGCCCTCCCACACTGCGAATTACACTCTGGGGATAAACCATTTACGAGCAGCTCTGCTAATCCGGAACAGATGTGGGGAGGGTTAATCTGGAGACCCTTCAGGGCAGCAGGTGAGAAATGAGCCAAGTCTATCTGCAGGCCCCACCTCACTCTGCACTGATCCACCAGCCAGAAGAGCCACAGGTCTCCATGCCGCTTCAAACTGGGCCACTGTAAAGAGGTGGAAGTGGGGACGGCTCAGCTGAGGTCCCTGGACACTTGAAAGAAAGGAGTAAACACTCAGGCCAGGAAGAGGTGGGGCTTCAGATTGTGGAGCTCAGGAAAGGCTGGTTTGCTTTGAAGTGAGGAATGCAGCTGGCATCTTCCCATCTTGGGGCAAAGTCTTACTTCTCTCCAAGATGCTGGTCTATAATCCAGCAGGCACAGGTGCCGGGGCTGAAGCACTAGTCACCTCCGTGGGGTGACTGCTGTGCACAGGCCCGATGGAAAACTCAGGAAGGGCCCGCCTGCAAAGCAAAGGACATCATACACACACGTAAATAAACAGTCACATACCACACATATCACATGTACACATATCACAGACGCACACACCACATGCGCATCACACGTACATAAACATGCCACACCATACACACACACACATGCAGTCCAATGCCTACTTTGGGAAGGCAAGGTTTTCTGAGTGGAGGTTCCTAGGACAGGCCCTGCTCTACCTGTTCCCGCGGGCCCTGGTCAGGTGAACAGCAACTCCGACGCTCCAGAGAGGGCCCATTACACCGGAGAACCGTCAGGTTCCCAGTCTCCTGTCAGCCCCAGTAATGTGCTCTGACAAAGCCCTAAGGGGCAGCTGAAAGGAGAGCCCTGCAATGTGGAAGCAAGCAGAGGTGCGAAAGTGGGGTGGGGGCAGGCAATGAGCACAGCTCCTGGACACCTTGTCTGTCACCTGGTCTGATGAGAAACAGACATTTTAAAGAACAAGTACCCTAGGAGACTGAAGGAATGTATTGATAATATAAGTTAATATTTATTTTCAAAAGTAGCTTTTATTGTTTATTGAAACTTGTCATGAGCCAAGCACTTTCTTGGGTGCATGGCATAGTTTACCACTAGTCTTCATGACTGCTTGGTGAGTGGGGACTGCCACCTTCATTTTGCAGATGGAGAAATGAAGGCACAGAGAGCCTAAGATAGGGCACAACAGCAAAAGCAAAACTTGAACAGGTCTGCCAACTCCAGGGCCCAAGTTCTTTACCTCTGATCTATGTTTCTACTGTGTTGGAAAATTTTGATTGCCCTTGAGAAAAAGACATATGACAAAAATGTACCAGGGAAGTGTAGGAAGTGAGATCAAGCAGATAAATCTAGTATAAAATTTGCTTCTAATTAAATCTGATACAAAATTTTAAAATGTCATCATATTCTGTTGCCAAACAAAAAGTGTTCCCAAATGCTAGCCACTCACTTCTCAAAGAGTGACAACGTCCAGAGGCCTTTGTAGACGTTTGAACAGTAGAAACCTGACTACAGCCTGAATTAGCCTGAGCTCCTTCCTGCTGCTTCTGGCCGGAGCAGGGAGCTCCGCCTCCCTGGTGGAGGCCACTTGTCTGAAAAGTATCTATTTGTTGGAGGAGCAACTGAATAATTTTTAAGTCAGTTTGAAACCAGTGGGTGTTAGAAAGCTGCCCACAAAACTGTCTGGCCCTGAACTGATACTCTGTGTATCAATGTGGTTGTGACAGGATTCCAGGGCAGAGGGATAGGGAAACTGAGACAGGAAAGAGAAAACAAAGCCAAATAGTGCCACCAGTTTGTAGTCAGCTTGTAACTAACAAGCCATTATCTTCTCAGCCAAGTACACAGAGCAAATGGTTAAACACCTCCCTAAGGAGAGAATGCAGAAAGGGAGTGGGGAAAGGGAAAGGGCAAAAACGTGGTTTTACTCCCTAAGCAGGGAAGCCAGCAGCCTCAAAGCTTGGCAAGATAGTTGCGAGGTGCTTCTCATGAATTCTGGGAAGGCCACAACAAAGCAAACAAATAAACAAAACAAAAAGGGAACCTTGAGAATGAATCTGTACCAAAATATTCACCAGAGAAATTTTAAACTTATAGACAGGAGGGTATATAACACCTCAGACCCCCACCCAAGATGCTCTTCAGATCAGCTGAGAGCCCGTCTGTGCTACATAAGCCAGATGTATAGGTTTGCTTGTTTTGTTCTTTAATAAAGGTGCACGCTTTAATTGCTTTAATAAATTGGCTTTCACAACACAGTCAAGGTCTCTCACATAAAGTCATTTATATGAGAAGGCAAGGATCAAGGTTGGGGACAGCCCTCTTCCACTGGCTTAGGCAACACCTCTCTGGTGTCGGTGAGAGGTGCCTGTGACAGTTGCCCAACAATATTGATATCAACAACGCTTCCAAAGCGATTATGGGCATCAGCTCTGGTCACTTGGGTGGTTCCCCCCGCATCCGGAGGCTGGTGATCTAGTGGGGACTACCCTCTGGCTTACTGCACTCAGCTGTTAGAGGCAGACTCAGGTTAATGCATGTGCATGTTTTCTAGACTCTGCCTCCTTAGCAGGTCCTCAGGTCATGCTAAGCTGTAGGAAGTAACAAGCTCAAGTTGGTCAACTATAGCATGACAAGGCAAAACATTGACTTTTAAACAATTAAGTCAGGGTGAAAGAGGGCATAGAGTGGACAAATGGCATTGGGAAAACATTTAAAAATATATAAAATTAAGTCAATAAATTAAGGATCTCCAAAGGACAGCTGGGTCCTTATAATCCTGAAACCTGTCTCCCTGGAAACCATCTCTCTTTTAGGGCTATTTTGGGCCAGCCTACAAGGACCTGCTATTCTCTAAAGCTTTGATGAGAGGGTACTGCCACCCAAATGTGGACATAAACTCCTATTTATTACCTGCAATGCAGTTGTGATAGCACTGGAATATTAAACTAAAGGTTTAGGGGTAACAAAAGAGAAATAAACAAAGAAACTAACATTCAACCAAACCGTCTAGCATCAAACTACTGTCATCTCATCCTTCTTTGTCCTGCTCCCTGCCTGCCTTCGAGAGGAGAAGCCCATCTTCATTGCCTGGAAGCATTATCAGTCATGTTTACACACCTCAAAATCCAAACTCGTGAGTAGAAGATCTGGAGACAGAAGTTCCCTCCTTCATGCCCAATGCCTCCTTGCTCTTGCTCAGAAGGTCTTTAATTTGTCTCTTTACTCATCAGATCATTATTGAGCACTTCCTGTGTGCTGGGCATTTGGATGGTTCTGATGATGCAATAGTGGAAAAACTGCCACCATGGAGCTCCATTGGGTGGTTTCTGGGGTTCCTTCACAAGCCCCTGGAGGTTCATGTGCTGTCATAAATAATTTTTATGTTTCACGACAATAAGTGACAGCTGTGTCCTCTGTTTTAATTTCTTTGACTCTTTGATCCTTTCATCTCTCAGTGTGATTGCCAGTTCAGTCTTTGTGTAAAGGGTTAAACTCTCAGTTTCATCTTCAGAAAGGATCCACAATGGCCACTTCTGTTTTGATACAAATGGGGGTGATGGGCTCCTGATGGTCTGGGGTTTTTGGTTCTAGGTATCGACAGCACAGATAGTGCTAAGACTCCGAGAGGACTTTATTTTTTAAATATATTTTTTGAGCCCTCATGTCAGTGCATTAAGCATCATAATCATACCTACACCACAAACGTGAGCTCAGGATATCTTGAAGCTCCAAAGAAATCCCTTTGACCCTAGAAAGTTGTTGTTCGTTGTACTGTGCCTGTGATATTGACAGGACATCTGTACTAAAACACTGCACAGTCTTGGAAGATTAGTCAGACCCAAGACCAGGGAAGCACTGAAACCTAATTCAAAGCTGAGAGCAGGGACTAGGCTTATGTGGGGAAAGGTGTGAGATAAGACTTAGAGGCCAAGAAGAGCTGAGCCACGTCTGGTGAATGCTTCATATAGAGCCATATAGTCAAGGGCAAGCTGGAGGTCTGTGGAACAAGGAGTCAAGTCGAGGAATTCCAAGCCTCTGTGTCAGCGGAAGACAAAGATCTAGAATGATGTAGGATGTTGAGCCAAAGTGGCTACAACCTCGAACTTGCAGGAGTAAGTATGACACTCAAAGGCTAGCTCTGATCTCTCCAAGCTGGAGTGGTGAGA